>NC_142684.1:80281935-80585080 GCF_056320005.1 Nelumbo lutea | reverse complement strand
TTGGGAATTTGGTGAATGAAGGGCAATTTGGTAATTTGGGGGTTCGGGAAAAGGAGAAGGTGTAATTTGGGAATTAGGTCAAGGATATTTTTTGTGATTGGTTAAAGAGGTTTTTGGATAATTTTGGACAAGGGTATTTTGGGAATTTGGCTTAGGACATTTTGGATATTTGGAATTTAGGGTATGAGGGGAATATTGATGGTGGTTTTGGGCATTTGAAATGAAGGGTATTTTGGTAATTTTGGATAAGGGGGTATTTTAGGAATTTAGACAATGGGTATTTTGGTAATTGGTTTAAGGGGTATTTTGGGAATTTGGTGCAAGGGGCAATTTGGAAAAATGGGTATTTTGGGAATTGGTCAAAGGGGAAGTTTAGGTGATTTTGGTCAAGGGTATTTTTGAGAATTGGTCCACAGGGTTTTTTACGTTCTGGGTCGATTGATGGGGTCAAATTGGACCAAATGGTCCTGGATCAGGAAGATCTGGCAAGGGCTTGACTCGGTTAATCTGGGAGCTCAAAATGGAATCTTTGCTTGATGGATGGGTGAACGGAGGATTTTTTAGTCCAAATTTCATGGGTAGGTGTTTTGGGAGGTCTTGGGTCTGATGGATGTGTCTGACCTAATGGTTAAGGTGTATGTGGGGTCGACCAGGGCCTTTAGATAGGTATCGGGTAGGTTTAACAGTGGATCTGAGGATTATTGGGGTGAAAGTTGGGATTTTTGGGTGTTTCAGAGAGATCAGGAGGGTCTAATCGGGTGTTTGGGGCAAATTGGGGTACAGGTGGCGAACTGAGAAAAAATCGGGTGTTGACAAAGTCCAACTATGAATCTTGCATGTTGACCATGAATTAGTTGTGTTTGAACGAATCCTTTTTACCCTGGACAGCATTTAGATCAATGATAGGGTAAAATTCCAACTGTTAGATCAACTATGAAATTTAAAAGTGTTCATCTTATAATATCTACAAAGAAAGAAAACACACACACATAAAACAAAGTTAATAAATTGGGTTATATTTTGTAAATTATCTTTTATCAAGAATATCCAGTATTATTAACACCAAATACATGTTTGAATTGGTAACTACAATAAAAAAGAAATAAAAACAATTTCATTTGAATTACAAATGTATGGGAATGCAAATGAGAAGTGCAAATTTTGATTCACTTTTTTTATGCCAAGAAGAGTGGTTCATTAATATAAGATGTAAAACAAGAGACTAAAGCCATACGGGGCAATCAACAAAACAAAAAAAGACAGAAAAAAGATTTTGCAATAGTGGTAATATCCTTTAGTAGGGACATCAACTCAATTGGAACACAAAAGTCTTCTTTACTCATTGCACTTAAGAGTTCCTAACAGTCTATTTCAGTAACACAACTAAAGAAGCTCGCCAATTTAACTAGTTTTAGCCCCTGCCTTAAAGCAATAGCTTCAACCAAAATGGCAGAGGAAACAAAAACAGGTCCAAAACAAGTTGCCACACAAATACCCATGTGATCCCTGACAACAACTCCAAAACTTCCAAAATTATTGTCTAACCCCCCCCCACACACATCAACATTCACTTTTGCTTAACCAATAGCCGAGGGTGCCAAAAAAGTCTCTCGTATGAGAGGCCTTAAATACATTCATATCTTCTAAGGAGCTCTTCAAAGTCCTTGTCATGAGCAACAATTGCAAGTGGACATTCATAACACCATAGATGGAGAACAATTAGTATTTTCAAAGAGAGTTAAGTTCATAGCTTTCCAAATAAACAACAACAAATAGGTAGTATTTTGTAACAAACAAGTCATGTCCTATTTAAAAGACTTGCAAGGTTGAAACCAATTTAAGAGCCAACGACTGAAGGATAGGTTAGGAGTAAGCATCCATTCGGGCATTGAAACAGTTGCTAAAACGCACTTTCCTGGCTAGATCACATCGGCACAAAGTATGGAATATGGTTGTAGGCTTTTAGTTGTTTTGCCACACAAACCACATACATCATAATTTACAATTTTTCTCTTTACAAGGTTAGACTTTACAGGAATTGCATTTCTGTAGCATTTCCACAAGAAAGTTTTTACTTTCGGTTTTGTAGGGATTTTTCAAATTGTTTTCCACATAAGGTTGATGGTGTTCTAGGTTCTATCATTGTTTTTTGAGTCCTTGAGGTATTTTACTACATAGTATGTAGATCTAATAGTAGACTTACCCTTGGAATCAAGCATCCATGCTAGAATATCCTCCCAAGCCCCTTTAGTTAGGTTTAGTCTCAATACCCTACTAGCATATACATCACCCAAGATTTGGTATTATAGTCAATTGAGTCACTAATAGTCTAAGAAAAATCTGGTTATGGGTTTGGCCCCATGATTTTTAAGCCTTTCTCTCATGGCTTGGGGAGGTCACAGGCTGAGCTTCTCACGAGTTATTCAAGCTCGACTTGTGAAAAGCTTGGCTCGAAACTCGGTTTATAGGCTCGTTTGCTAGTCGATCCAAGCTCGAGCCCAATGAAGCTCGACTCATGAGGCTCGCAAGCCTAATCGAGCCTAGTATAATAAATAAATAATTTCTACTATACATACCTACATGCATACATAAACATGTAAATATTTATATATAATAAATAAATTTTATTATATATAATATTTTTTTATTTTTATGTATAATAGTAAATAATTTTTATAATTCTTAATTTTTGTATGTAAAATATAAAAAAAAAATATTTGTATAGGTATAATCTTTATCTTTTAGAAAAAGCTTGGCTTGCAGTCGA
Organism: Nelumbo lutea; assembly: GCF_056320005.1. Lineage (NCBI taxonomy): Eukaryota > Viridiplantae > Streptophyta > Magnoliopsida > Proteales > Nelumbonaceae > Nelumbo > Nelumbo lutea. The sequence continues at coordinate 80,582,313 of NC_142684.1, read as the reverse complement.
GCTCGAACTCGAGCCTAGGACAATTTTTGCGAGACAAGCTTGAATAGTCAAGTATTCAGCTCGAATTCACCCCTACTCATGGCAACCACCTGGCTACCTAGATTAAGATGTTTCTACCCGCATTGTCCAACCAACAAGCCCCATTTTGCACTAATTCTCTCCCAGCTAAGATGCTCTTCCAACCCCATGAACCTTTAGTTGATAGCTTATCTCTTAAGAAATTCTTGTTTTTAATATATTTACTTTGGATAAACTGAGCCTAGAGACTATTTTCATTTGAAGCTAGTTTCCAAGCTAATTTTGACAGGAGGGCCAAGTTAAAACAGTATTGAACTGTAGATCCCTAATTCCCAAACCACCATTGTTTTTATTTTTATTTTTATTTTTATTTTTTGTTAAGGAGTTCCAATCTATACAATGGACATTGGCCTTATCATTGCCATTCTTCCCCTACAAAAAGGTTCTTTGAAGCTTGCTGATTTCACTACAAATTTTCTTAGGGAGAAGACACATGGAATAAGTTAGGATGGTTGCAACTACAGATTTCAAGATAACTTCCTTTCCCGCTTGGGTGACGTAATTCTCAATCCAAGAATTGGTTTTGGTTTGAACTCTTTCAACTAGCTGGAGGAATAGGCTTGTTTTGGTTCTACTGAAAATGGTTGAAAGCCCTAGATATTTAGATGGTTTTCATTGAAGTTTGACCTTCGGGCTCTTTGTTATTATACTCATGAATCTAGGGTGGGTTTTGGAGCTGAAGAAATTTTTAGATTCTTCAAAATTCGCCTATTGTCCCGATGCCTTCTCATATATTGATGGCTTCCACCACACAAGCTTCTTTTTGAACGAGGGACTTTCGTAAAAATATAGTTGTCATCTACAACAAAATAGGTGAGAAATGGTAAGGTATTGAGTATTTAGCTTTATACATGAAATTGAGGATTCGTGCACTAAATTATCTAAGCTAGTTGAGAAGACCTCGTAGAAAAGAAGAAACATGTAGGGTAATAATGGGTCACCCTGTCTAATTCCTCTTTCTGGAATGATTTTCTTGTAAAGAGTGCCATTAACTAAGATTTGATAGGAAACTATAGAAATGTACTCCATCACCTACTGGACCCATGCCAAAACCTAGCTTTTTGAGGCCCCCTCAATGAAAGGCCATTCAAGCCTATCATAAGCCTTGCTCATGTTAAGTTTTAAAGCCATCATTCATTGTTTTCTTTTGGAAGTTTTCATATGATGATATAATTCATGGGCAATAAGGATATTGTCATTAATTAGTCTCACAGGGATGAAAGCACTTTGATTTTTGCTAACAATTTAGTCAAGTGGAGGCTTTAGCCTATTAGTAGGACTTTGGCTATGATCTTGTAGATAGTGTTGCATAGGTTAATAGGCCTGAAGTAAGCTGCACAACTTGGGCTCTTTACTTTGGGGACTAGAGCCATGTAAGTTTGGTTCAACTCCTTCAATAGACGGTTATAGTAAAAGAACCCTATAATAACCTTAATAACATCCTCCCTAGCAAAATCCCAATATTTATTAGAAGAACAAATTTAGAAAAACCATCAAGTCCAAGAGCCTTCCTAGGCTCCATCTAAAAAAGAGCAACTTCTATTTCCTCACCCGTGACTTCCTTCTTAAGCTAATTCCTCATTTCTTCAAGAATAATTTTGTTCCAAGCCCCCACAGCTTGATTAATGTGATCAATTAAGGGGTTAAAAGTCTTAAAATGCCCCCAAAGTGTTCTATTATAACCTCTGAAATCTTGTTTTCCCCCTCAACCCACATCCCATTAGCATATTGGATTTTAGTTATTCTATTATTAGACTTTCTTTTTATAGTTTGGATATGAAAAATGGTGTTTTTATCTCCCTAGGTGGAGCCAATTCAATCTAGACTTCTGAGCCCACATCAATTCCCTTTTCAGCCAGGTGTCTAGGTTTGCTTGAAGGTGTTGAATGCATGCATAGTGAAATTTGTACCATTTTGATTCATCTCTTTGGGTAGAGCCTCTCTAGTCTCATTAATTTTCTCCTTGATGCACCCATATACCTCTTTGTTCCACCTACTGAGGTTTTGTCTAAGAACTTTGCATTTTTCTTTTATCTTAAACTGATTTGAGCCAGTGCATTGAGAACTCCACATATTTTGAATGACGGGTTCACACTCACCATGGGTAGTCCAAGCCTCTACAAACCTAAAAAGTCTTCTCCTTTTGGTGGGAGAAAGCTCAAGGTCTAGGATTAGATGGAAATGGTCAGAACCCAATGTTGGAAGAATCTTGACTACTACATTGTTAAATTCATCCTCCATTCAACATTTGATAAAGCCTAACCTAATTTTGCCCTAACATTTTCTTCCCCTTGTTTCTTGTTTGGCCAAATGAAAAAGGGGTCACTACTTTCCAAGAGAGCCAATCCACAGCCTAATAAAACTCTTCTGTTTTGAAAGATGACAAATCACCTAATTGGATTCCCCTGTCCTTATTTTCTTTACTGAAATAGATATTGAGATCACCAACATAGAGCTAGAGACCTTTGGATAAGGTGGGGAGTCTTTGTAATTTTGTGAAAAAAACCTTCTTTTTTTTCTTGGTCTAGGTTCACCAGAAATAAAAGAAAGGAAGAAATCACATATACATCATTATGTTGTTTAGTGTGAATAAAGCTTGGATCAACAACGACAACAACGAGATTTTTTGCTCTTTTCCCATAAAAGAGCTAAACTTCCTTTGTATCCAACAAAATCTACTGCCCAACAATTCCAATCCCAGATTCTATGAAGTTTCTTTCTGCACTTCAACAAAGAAGTTTTGGTCTCTGAAAGGAAACAAATATTTATGTTTTCATCTTTTAGGAACAAATTAGGAATTGTTAAGGGAGACCATATCCCTTGGCAATTCCATTAGTATATCTTCATTGACCCTTAGGGGCTGTTGCAAGACTTCCTCCCCAATCCACTTATTTGTAAAAATAAAATAAAATAAAATGGCACTTAGTTTCACAGGAGGAAATCTTTTAATAGAAATGTTTCTATAAGAGAGCATGCATTTTGAACGGAAAGAGGGAGCCCTTGCTTTTTACAAAAAATATTTAAAGAAAAAGGTTAAAGTTAAGCTTCATTATTGTTTGACATACGAGAAATTGTCGACACTCTGCTCGAGTAGAGTTGTAACCTCCATGCCCCTTAACAAAATTTTGCACCAAACAACTCCCCTTAATTATCGCCAAAGCAAGTGTTGAGAATGGTCATTTTTTCCTTTTGCAACAAAACTAGGATGCACTTTTTTTATAACATAAAAAATTCCCTTTATCATATAGTAGCTATGGATGGATGACAAAGAGAAGCCATTAGAGAGAAAACATACCTTGTCGTTGGTGTCAATATTGATTGGATTGGTTTCTTAAGAAGCTTCAAGGGTTTGGTCTTTAACCTCTTTGTCATTGTAATCACCCATGTTTAGATTTGCAATGCTTTCCATCTGGTTCTCCAATGTTTGAGAAAAGTTTAGGTTTTTTAGTCAGATCCTATGACCCTTTTCGTGAGAGAAATGAAGCCTTAAAGTAGTGTTATGGCTCTTTTCAGGTGAAAACGAGGCTGAGTTTGGATCCTTACACAAAAAAAATTTTGAAACTCGGCCTAGACCTGAATCCTTTGATTGGTCCCAAGTCCTTACTATTTTTGTTTTTTTTCATGATCTTCAGGGAATCAAAGTCGTTGGGCTCTGGAATGGAAATCTCATTTCTTTTTCATTTCCTTTGCACCATTTTGGGAGGCTTGACTTCATCTATCATTGATTTCCCTTTTGTAGATCTTTTTAAGAGCACCTTTCTTATTATTCTACATCATCTATCATTGATTTCTCTAAGAGGTAGGTTTTCCTATATTAGCAACAATAGCAATCTCTTGAGGATTGATCATAAAGTTTTTCATCAAAAGTGTAACAACCTCCTCTACCTTATGATTTTCGTCAAGACTGTACTCCACCCAATTTTCTAATTTAGTGGATTTTTTGTCACTCTTTACCAAAGAATCACGAAGTTGATGGTTTCGCCGACCATCCTGCATTTAACCTCAATTTCCCCTTCTTGAAACATTTCTTTTGTGAAAAGATTTGCAACCTAATGCTCCTTTGACCTTGCATGACTTGGTTCGATTTCAAACCCCCAAAAGCCTTTCTACCTTGGAGCTCTATCACGTCTCTTCTTCCTTGCTCTTCATAGCCAAAGAGCTTGTCTGGCCCTCCCCCGATGAATTATTCTTCACAACTCTTTTTTTTTTTACTGGTAAGCTTGAATTCAACATAGGAGAAGGTGGTCCTCAACCAATGCCCAAACAATGCTTTCTCATTCTCCTCCCCCATTTTTCTGATTAGTAAGTTTCATTGTAATTTCATCCAAGACTTGGCGCTTTGAAACCCTATTGCATCTTTCCTTATCATGACCAAGTAAGCCACATCTATAGCATAAGAGGAACAATCTTTCGTATTGGTAAGGGAACCACATTGACCTACTAGATGGTGACATTTCTCTAATGCTAACTGCTAAAGCTTTTGAGGTCTCAATCCTCACTCTTGCTTGCAAGAAACGTCTCAAGCATAGTAGGTCATCATCTTCATCTTTGTCCTCATAAAGAACGAAAATGTTTATGACCATAAATAGGAGAGGGGGCAAATATAAAATGATGTTATATATAATGATCAAAGCCCTAATGAAGGCTAATATCCAAGAGGGCAAAGGGAAACAAAGAAAGCCAATCCAAAGAAGTATGAACTCTATCCATAAAACTAGTCATGATACCTACACCCTAGATGAATATTGGCCACGTCAAAATACTCCTTTAGGGTTAATACCATGGAGTTCAAAGTCCTAAAAGGAAACAAAAGCTTTTGAAGCCTTACCCCTATTAGAAGACAAACCAAGAAAGAAAATTAGGCCTTCCTCAGACAAGAGATCACTCTCATTTAAGGTATCCATGACTACAAACGGAATAAACAAACTCAAACAATAATTACAAACATTCATCCAAAATTGATTCTACTCTGGTCTATTAGACTCCCCATGCAAGAAAATCAACTCCTAGAAGGGGGATCATAATTTATTTCTAAAACTATAGTGTTACAATTACTAAAAAGTAACATTCCAAAACCATATTTCCAACAAACTAAAAGACCACTAAAGAGACTAATTAGGGGAATAATCATAAAATGGGGGTAGTATCAGGGGGAATAATCACAAAATGGAGGTAGTTTAATGACATGCTTGGATGAAAAAGGCATTGTCTTCAAGAATTTTAGTATCACATAAAAATATAAAATATGGATTCCATTGTGAAACTAAATTCCTAAGTCCTTTGAGGCCGTCACTCAGCCACACTCAGCCATATTAGTTCTAACTAATAATCCTCATTGGGTGTTGTGTGGCTATTTAAGGCTAGCCACCATTGCTCAAAGGGAAAAAAAAAGAATGATATAACATATATCTCACTCGATTGTGCTCCATGGCAACCTCTTTCCCCTTGATAGCTCCAATACCATTCCTCACCACAACTAAAAACACACAAGCACCCTAAACAAAAGCAACAAAAGGTAAAATAAAAAGAAAACACAAAGAGACCAAAACTAAATAAGCTACAAAAAGGCCCTATAACTAAGTGCCTTAACTTTATGCTCTTATCATTTAGGAAGGAAACACTAAAAAAGATACCCGAGTCTAGACTAAGCTTATAGATTTGAACACCTAAATCCAATCACTTACATTTGCTAGAACTGAAAAGCCTTTTATCATTATTTCTCGAGGGACCCTAACGAAGGAGTTTAAAGCAACCACCAAATTGGCCTCCAACAACTCAAGCCACAAACCCAAACTTGATTGAGGTATTCTTTATCTACTCCAGGTTACTATCAAAGATCTTCACTTTCCTACCAGAGGTCTCATCATTATGGCATCCTAAAGATGTCGACTAATATTACCACTATCATCAGGCCTACCAAAGAACTCACTAGAAGAAATGAGATTGAAATCCGTTCTCCGATTCCTAGAGATTAAACCCACTGCCTCACTATTAGGTCCCGACCCCATCCATTGCATTTCCTCCTCCCTTCATACAAACTGAGTAATAAGAGGTTTCATCCAATCTTATTAGTAGGCAACCTCTACACTAAGCCATGGACGAAGAAAATTCATAGCGCAATGATGAAAGAATTCATCCATGTCCGACGATGTTAGTTGCAATTTTGGAACAAGTGCCCAACTTTACCATAGATATAACACCTAAACGAAAGTTTCTCATGCCTAAAAACTGCCTAGACAATAGGAGCTAAGAAAGTGCCACATTTTAAAGGAGCATCAATTGAAATACGAACCTTTGCTCTATAGATGATAAACGAGACAAATCTTTGTTGCCGTAAGCATTCCAACATCATTATCGAAAAGATCAAATGATAAATCATGAACTTGAACCCAAACATTGGCTTCTCTAAGTAAATACAAAGATGGGGTTGACCCATCATCCATCCATGGAATTGGAGCTACCACTTAAAAACATATGATGGGCCATCCACAATGACATGATCATAATCAAATCATTTTCATGAAATCAAACATACCCTAAAATAATTTAAATTCTTTCACAGAGCAAAACGTTTGGAGTCCATGTTTCGTTATCCTTCCTCCAATAATTGGAATGTTTGATGTTTTGACTAAGGGCAAATTTATTAAACTACCCTTATGACTACTACTATTACTGACACTTGAGGTCGTCTAACTCAATCTTCGGCATCCATACTACACCCACTTGAAAAAGCCCCCATATTGTCGATTGCTTGCCATTAAAGCTTGTAAATAAGGTTGGAACTTGGGTCAAGTTAGCCCGAACCCAACCCCGAAAAGTCAGGTTGGGTTGAGTCGAGTTGATGCCTAAGTTAGGGTTAGGGTTGAAATTTATGACCCTAGATTTACTCCAGGTTGGGTTAGGGTTGATCCCTTGGGCAACCTGAACTCGACTATATAGTACATATCATATATAAATATATGTTATATATATATGGTCATACATTGATTTGTTTATATGCATAATAGTTGTGTAGCCACTACCACATACTATCATTTATTTCATTTAAGATAATCGCTTCACTTAATCCTAATTGAAAATACTAAAACCTTAATAACATATTTTATGTTTTTTGAATATTTTATTCTTTATCTCCTCTCTATTGTTTGCCACCCATAGCTTGTTGCTTATAAAAGATCTATTATAAGTCATCATAATAAACTATAGGCATTTCAAACTTTTTTTTTTGAATTTTGTATTAAAAGGACCAATAAAAACATTAACAAACAAATATTAATAAAACATATAATTAATATATGTAGTGAAAGTTGAGTTAAGACCTAAGATTAAGTTCTACAAGTTTTTAAGGGATGGGAAGAAGGTTGGGTTGGGCCCAAACCGAGCCTAACCCGAAGTTGACTTTGGATTGGGTTAGGGTTGAAGGAATCTAGTTAGGGTTGGGTAGGTCAGGTTGGGGGTTTAGAACCTAGGGTTGGGCTAGGTTTGGCCTCAACTCAGCCTGACTTGCAGCCATACTCGTAAAGCTTAAGAAAAATCCCAACACACAGAGAGAGAGAGAGAGAGAGAGTTAAAGAGATTCATTTCAAGGGTGGTCATTGATTCAATTAGAAAACCATCCCCTTCCACGCCATAATATCTCTGTCTATTAATGAATTCAAGCTCAAGACATGAACCCCTAATTTCCTCCAAGGTTTTCATGGCGTTGAAACGTATATTGAAGAAACTCAAGGATTTGTAGAAAGGTTATGCTTTCCATATGCTCTTTGCTAACCCCTAATTTCCTATGAGGTTCTCATGGCCCTATTGATGCACAAATCTGATAAAAAGCTGAGGAAGTTCTTGCTAGAATTAGAGTCATGGAAACGAATGTCATATGGGTGTTTGTCTTTATCCCTCCATCGCTTTCCCAACCCCTATCTGTCTTTATCCCTCGATTGAATTGTTGTTTGTTGCCAGCTGCTTTGGTTATACAATAGATAACTCACATCCATCTATGTCATTTCAAAGGTGGAGCCCACTAACCAGCAATAAGATTATGCGCAATGATGCAAGGAAGCTATGCATTTGAAGATTATGTATTGATAATAGGCGATGGGAATGCTGTAGGCCAATATAGATCTCCCCGCAAAGTGAGGCTTCTCTACGGGATTGCCGTTGGAATCAATTGTTAGATTGTATTGCCAAATGCCATCCCCGGTAGGGAATTACGCCTTAAAAGGCTACAATTGCTATGAGCGATACCACCACCATCAATGTATTTTTCTTTATACGCAGCCATTTTGTTCAAGTGTGGCCATGGAAGGCTACGTCCTAGAAGGCTACAGTTGCTATGAGTGACACCACCACTATCAGTTCACTTTTCTTCTTGGTCGTTGAAAACAATTTTTTTTTGGGTGAAGATTTAGTCTCTAAGTTTAGTGCTAACCCTTCAAATCATTTAGACCTAGTGCTATAGTTGCCCCAATGAGTTAGAAAAGCCATTGGAAATGGGAATGTGCTAAGACCGAGAGGTTGCACGGACTTGAAAATTTTTATGAGATGGGTTTAGTAGTGTCGAGGGTATTCGGAAATCTGAATTCGAATTCAACATAATCAAATCGAATTAAGATAATTTGAATATATAATCAGTCGAATTTGGATATCCTATTCTTACTGAATAGTTAATCGGATTCGAATTATATGTTCTGATTTGATTTGATAAATATCCAAATTCGATCAATTATTTAATTCTTATATATAATATATAAAATATTTTATATAATTTATATATAATAATTAAGTTATATAAATAATTTATATACTTTATATCAATAAAATATTTGTTTTATATATTTATTAATTATTTAAAATAATTAATTAATCAAATTTCAATTGAATCAAATATTTAAATATTTAATCGAATTCGAATTCGGATATTAGTTTTCAATATTTGTCGGATATCAAATCAAATTCGAATATTGCTTGGTCCAATTCGAATTCCATCCGTTTACACTCCTAAATGTGTTTTATTTTGAAAATTTGAGAAAAAGTGAAAGGCAAAAATGATATTTTATTTTTGTTTCTATTTAACTACAATGTCAATTGTCAAAAAACTTAAAATTAGTTAACCATAAAGATAGTTAAAGAAATTTACTCGCTCCGACCCCATTCATACTGTCTGCCAGGCCCAGACCCGATCCGTCGAACCTGCGCTGAAAAGATGGCCTCAACCTCAAGCCTGGGATGGGCAGCGATGTGTCAATAATGTGTTCAACAGTGCAAGTACGATGTATGGATGCATATATACTTTCGCTGAAACATGTTAAATTGAACCGTGCCAAGCCCAACCCGAAGTCCGAACTCAATTTTGGGCCGTGAAGCACGGGTTGGATCTGGCTTCGCTCCACTTCTGGTTCTGGTTTCATAAATGTTGTAGTCTTGTGGTTGTAGATACACTCCGGGGAGTTTTAGGAATTTGGTTCATTTTTCCCCGCAAACAATCCAACTAAATCCGTCACAGTTCATCGCCACTGGCCCGGCGCCGTGTGATTGGACCGTTACTTCCCGACTCGCCATGGTCACTAATCTGTTTTTTACATCACATTTAATTCCACTCTCCATTTCCTCTGCAAATCGTTTCTTAAGAAATCCTTCACTTTCAAAACCCCGTCTTTTCCCTCTCTTTTGCACCATTTCTTCAACCCTAGACTTGCCCCCAGAGCGAGAACCCCCATATGGACCCTCTCTTCACAAGGGCAGAAAAGCATGCCATCAACAGCCAGCAGGAAAGCAACAACGACAACACGGCACATCTCAATCTCCTGGAGAAAACTTCCAGGAAGACGATGCTGGAAGTGGAGAAGAAGAAAGTATAGTCGACAGGGAGAGCTTCTCTCGAGTTTTCGACATTGCCGCCCTTAGGGTCCCTGCAGAAGAATGCTTTTCGCTTGAGAACCGATTAAGAGGCCACCTCTTGAACTGGCCTCGCGTCCGGAACATCGCAAGGGTTCCTGGCGATGAAATGGAGGATGAATTCAAAAAGATTCTGCAAGAAAAAACTGAGGATGTTGAAGAAAGCTTCGCTGCATTGACCCGGCGTATCTATGGGAAAGCCGAAGGGGATGGCGAGCCTTTGAGCCCGGTTTTGTACAGGGACAGGCTTTCAAGGACGTTCAACTCCAGTGGCTTTATAAAATTTAGGAACCTTGCTAAGATTTCTAGACCAAGGAAGAAGAAAAAGATGGTGAGAGAAGAGGGAGAGGGCTTGGAGAGAGATAAGAGAATTAGGAAGAATGATTTTGTTGTGGTTGAAGTTGTCGAAGACAGAGATGAAGGTGAAGATATGAGTGGGTTGCTCGGAGATGATTTTAAAAGAGGCAGTTGGAGAGGTTCCACAAGGTTACTGCTGCTTGACGAGCGTTATGCCAATAAAGACGTGGAAGAGCTTCCCGAGGCCGTCAAGGTGGCTGTTCGAACACTGTGATGCTCTGTGAGTTATTTTCGTTTTTTTCTCGTTAGTATTTCCCCCAAAACTAACATATTGATCTGTATAACAAAGCTCCCTGGAGAGTTTAGGACAGTGATCTTTTTTGTTTTTTGGATCAGCAATTAGGATAGTGATTTATTTCCAATGCTGTTCCTTTTTAGCTGCCTGAAAATCAGAATGATAATGCCGACATGGTTAACCAGTGGAAGGAGCATATCTTTAGTTTTTTACGACTGTCTATATTTAGCTTTTCAATGGGAGAGGTAGGTTATTGAAAGTCCATCCCGTTTTCTTGGCTTGCACCACAAGCGCCATGTATGCGTGTATGTGTGTGTCTTTTTACCATTAACCCTTTTTGAGTTCTGGTTGGTGATTATGTAAGACCCTAAATTCATGTATTCCACAAACTGGAGATATTCCATAATTGAAGTGGGCCTTTTAGGTCATGTCACGTATTTTAAGGAAGCTGTCATAGTTCATGAGGCCAACAAATTCATTTTCTCAGTCGTCATATATGGGAATGATATGCTTTGGCCTTTGGGTAATAGGGGGATAATATGATATTTCTCTACAGGGAAAATCTATGATGTGGGAAAGACATGATATGGACTATGGAAAGAGTTTTGACCAATCAAAACCCACTCATGAATTCTGATAAATAACACCTGATTTGCTACCACGTTTATGATTCCAATTGATTGGTCAGATGTTTTTTGGATATCATATCTTTTCCATATCATAGTCGAACCCAATATGATATTGCTGGGTGCTTCTAAATGTGGCTTTGTTTTATCGATAGTTCCTTTGATGCTTGCAATATGGAATGCTGCCTCCTATGGATGCTGTGATTGACAGTTTAAACTCGCATATATCCGTTTTATTATTTTTCTGTCTATATGTTCTTTTCATTATCCAAATTAATAAAGTAAAAAAATGATAAACAGAATAAATAAATTTTCAACTACGAAGTCTTTATTTATTTTACAAGGATTAATTCTTTGCATTATAAGATATTCGTTTCTTGTGCAGGCTCCACCTAGTGTTCCAATTTCTTCATAGATATGGCTTGATCTACATCTTCCTTGAACAGTTTACATTACTATTTGAACCATATATTCTTGTTGTTCTTGCTTGATATGCTGTTATAAGATATCTGCCTGAAGATTTTACTTAAAACTTTTTCTCTTTACTGCTTTTTTCTCTATTAGGGTAAGGGGCAGGTTATGCTATTATTCTGTAATCATTATTGCTATTTCTATTGTGACATCAATTTGATCATGCTTTTCTTTTTTATTTTCAAATACATTGTCTACTTTTCCGATTGATTCTAACATTGTATGTAAAATTTAAATTGTTTCTTCAGGATGTGTTAAAAGTAGATAGTAGGCAAAGTGCATCAGCATGTGAGCTTGTGCAATGCAAGATGACCTTGTTTTATAATTATTGGCAAATGAATGAGGTATCTGACATTTCTGGTCCAGATCTGGTTATGTTTATTTTCAACTATTTTTATTCTCCATTTTTTTTTATCTTGATGACTTTTTGTACATAGTATCTATTATTGTATTTTCTAATACTGATAAGTATTATTCTGGACCACTGTAGCAGATTATTTATATTTATGAAGGAGGATGAACTTTCAAAGGAAACTTCTTATTGAAAGTTTGAAGCTCTCCCTACAAACTTGTTTTTCTGTTGAAGTTTTTCTATGTAGTGTACTGAGCTTTTACTTTAGTGTTGTGTATGGTGGCCATGACTGGGGGTGTTGCATGAGGGATGAATTTTCTAAATATTTCTTATGGCATTAAAGTAAATTTACTCAAAAGTGGGGGTGATGGGTGAGGGACAGGTTTCCTTTAGGTGTCAAAGTGTCTGGGTAACATTCACGATTCATCAATAATTGACATCAGTGTTTAAATTCATGATGTTACTAACAGAAATTTGATGGAAGAGAATAAGATAATTCTTGTAGTTGGCTAAATTAATGTAGTTGTTTTGAAATGATATAATGTGAGTACAAGATAGTGATGAAATTAACTGATAAAAAACTATGTTGAGATTTTTTCAGAGAAGGTAAAGCATGAATTAAGAGAAGTGCAAATTCCTTTGCGGATGCACTCGCAAAACAAGGGGTGGGAAGGGGCAGCCTTTTTTGTGCCATGTTGTAATTTTCTTTTTGTTCTCAGGGAGGGTTAAGAGATTTTACCCCTCCCATTGCTTCATTGTAACTGTTTCTTAATTTTTTAATGCAAGTTATGTTATCAATAAAAAATGGTAAAGTATGAATTGTATTAATTATCCAAAAATCCAAAAACAAGACTCTTGTACAATAGGTTGCTGTACACTGGGGATATACAAAAACTGTTCACTATACATTTAAGCAATCAGACCCTGACTATTTACAAAAAGATTTGTAAAGTCAAAATAAGTGTGTGCTCTTTCCTCTAAACATCATGTGACTTCCCAACCATGATATCATCTTCCCCATGATTCTGTTTGCTACTTCTGTAGTACTTATTTTATTTCAAAAAATCCTGGTATTTCTTTCTTTCCATAAACACCAAAAAACTGCAGCAGGTACCACTCCCCATGTTACCTTTCCTTGCTTACTCAGCCCTTTCAAGTGCAACTCTTTTAAGAATCTGCAAGTAAGGCAGGGAAGCAGCTCTTAATTGCAAAGCTATGATGAGATTAGAGCTGAGCAAAAAAAGCCCCTGTGACACACTTTCCATATATCATGCACCAAGAAGTGTCTATTCTCATATACAAAGTAGCAACAACTTAGCCACACATGGAAGAGTATGAAGAGTTTATCCTGTTGCCTCCATGAAAATGCAGTGAGAGATTGGCTCCTTAACACTGCTTCCTTGGTGGAGGAAAGATGAGTGAGTGGTAGAGTGAGATGGATAAGGTTTTTTGTTCAAGTTATTTGCAAGAAAGAAAAATAGGCTGGAGGAAAGATGAGTGGTAGAGCGAGATGATAGAACCAGAGTTTTTAATGACAAGGAGAGGGATCAGGCTTGTGTGTTGGAAAGTATTTTAAGTAGGGCCATAAGCTGGGTAAAGTCTTTGGACCTGTTCTCAGTTCTCACCCTTCTCATTATAAGGAGGAATTGGGAGCAAGTAGCCAAAAGTTCTGATGTTAGAAACAAACCTTTGGTGGAATGGAAGCCTCCTGATGCAGGTGTTGTTAAATTAATTTTTGATGGAAGCAGCTTGGGTATCTCGGGACCATCTGGAATTGGAGGAGTCTAGAAATGCTGAGGGCCAGATAGTAGCTCTATTTTCTGGTCCTATTGGGATGAGAGGTTCAGTTAATGAAGAAGTCCAAGCTGTACTACAAGGATCAGAAATTACAAAAGAGTTGGCAGTGGATCATTTAATGATTGAAGGTGACTCCAAATTGGTTATTGGATGGCTAAAAGAGCTGGAGATGGCAGCCTGGTCCTCTAGGGAGCTTTAGGAAGATTTAAGTGGCTAACATCAAATATCTCGGTCACAGTTCATTGGGAAAGAAGATCGTCAAATGGGCTGGCAGATTTTCTAGCCAAACAAGGGGTACATAGGAATCGGCTCTTTTGGGCTCATTTGTAAGCTTTATGATATAGTTTAGAGGCTGCACGTTGCGCCTCTTTGCAGGGAGTTGTATGATATGTACTGTGCTCTTTTAATTCTAATTAATAAAATTGCCTTTATCTATAAAACTGTTGTTTGCAAGAAAGAAAATAATCAGGGAAATATGCTAAATTGATAGAAATACCAGTAAGTTCAAAATGTTGCTAGCTTTGGGAAACATAGAATTGAAACTGTTTTAAGTTCTATATCACCTAATTATTGCCTAGGTGCTTTATATACAGTACAACAGTACTAATGATTTAGATGCCTACTGCGTAGGCAATTTAGGTACAGTACTGAAACTTTTGTTCTTTTCACACTTAAGCCACTACCCTTTGATGAATTATGGGACTGCGTATGTCTCAGTCCCATAATTATAGAGACATACATAAAGGTTTGACCTTGAGTCAAACCTGGATTCGATGGTACACTACAACCAAAACCATATGCTAATATAATACACAATATATATGATTTAAGTCCTTAAGTCCCCCCCCCCCCCCCCAAATCATCACCAACAAGATCAAATCAAAGAGCTTTATTAATGTGATAGAGACACCAGCATTCCAATCCCAACAATTTGGGGCAGGCTTCATGAATATTGTCAAGAACCATGTCTTCTTCAAACTTTAAGTCCATAAATAATTTGTTACCACTTCAGCCCACATTTTGTTTGGTCTTCCTCTTACTCTTTTCCACTTGCACCAAGACTCTCCTCACTGGTGCAGTCATTGATTGCTTATACACATCTTTTTCTTTTGAAAGATGAAAAAATATTTCATTAACTAAAAAAGAAAAGGAGGGGAAGAGAGGATCCCTCACAAAATTACAACTAGAATAGAACATACCAGAAGGATTTCAGATTACAAATCAATCATCCCAAATAACCCTATGCCATTGAGAACTACAAACAGAAAAACCCAAACCTGAAAAATCCATATATAGAGCAGCTAATTTAAAGAGACACGTCTCTCTCTCCAATTACAGCCTCAACTGGAGGCTCTCCAAATCATGAAAGATTCTCTGATTTCTCTCCAGCCAAAGCTGCCAGCAGCCAACTATAGGCACGAGATTCTACAAGATCGAACCCCTCCTACTGAAAAGCCTTTGATATTCAAGCTGCAACTAGCATGCTGAGATCCATGGGAACAGCCATTTGCACCCCAAACAGATGAATTAATGCAGGCAAACACCATAGGAGAACTTGCAATGGATTAACAAGTGGTTAACCGATTCTTCCCCCCACCCACCCACACACACAGGCTGCAAAAATTAACCAAGATCATTTCCTTTGATTGCAAGTGATTCATTGTTTGTGTTCCATCCAATGTCACAGACCATAATAAGAGCAGGGATTTCACACATCATGAAACCATCTAAGTTGACTTTCCCTCATCTTGTTGGAGTTTGACTTAGTCCCAAATCCTCTCTAATGTCTAATGACCTTATTTATAATTCTATCTTTTTCTAGTCTTACCGCTTAGCCATCTCAACATCCTCATCTCAGCTACAGTGCTATACTCATTTTTTAAACATGCTTATTTTGAACATAAAGTAAACATGTCTCTACATATTACAAAAAGACTTACAATATAGCCCCTGTGCCTGGTGCCTTCCTGAACTAGTAGATTTATCACCTGACAAATTATGGACCAAGAGAGGCTCGTGTCATGAACCAAAGGGGGACAAATCCAAGGGATCTGAAAGACAAAGCAGAAGAATTCCCACAGAAATGGAGCACTTCATGCAAAAAAAGAAAGAAATAATCCCTTATTAGATGGTCAATAATGAATAAATATTGAGAAAAAAAAACAGGTACATGAAACTTTTGACATGATGGGGAACTTACTATTTTTTTGATCGATAACTGTTAAATTCATTCATTTTAGAAGAAAAGGTACAAAAGAAAGTCGGTGAGAGACAAACCCTCTTATCTCTCCCCTTTAAATTTTAATAAAAAATTACATTGTGCCCAAAATAGTTGAATTCTCTCAACCCGTTGTTTGGCTAATGCAGCCTTTGAATTAGCAGTTCTTTTCACCCAAAGTATCCGCAGTTCCATGTCCTTTGTGATCCGTTTGAATTTTTTTCTTCTCATTATTGTATTTCCACATCCTACTTTCCTCATCAAGTAGCCAAGTCATTACCAGTTTGAAAGATAATTAGCTTTCTAACATTCATGATACTAGCCCTTTGCACCCCTTCCATAACTGCCATTACTTCCGCTCTTAGTGAATCACCCTCACCTGCTGGGATAACAGGTTGTTTATTGACATTTAGTCTGCCGCCTCCTTCTGTTTTCTAATAATGTCATCAGTGGAGATATGTGAGAAGCTTTCTAAGGATTTCAGCCAGTGATCCACTCTAATATTATTGATTCAATCAAAGCCTCTTTTATTCTTTCCTTTTCTCTAAAAATTATTGCATTTCTTTCTTCCCATACTGCCCAAATTATTGCCGCCCTAGCATGCCTCCACATAATTTTACCTATCTTCCTCGGCCAAGAACAGGAGGTTGGACCAAAGACACTTTGATATGAGCTGGAGGAGTTCACCTGCACTCAAATAAGGAGAAAAACCATTCCCGAATGCCAACAACAAATGGACAGGTAATGATGGGGAACTTACTTCCCTAGAAATCAGCTGAATTGGGTCATTGTTTACCCTTATGGTTCCTCTTTCAAGAGCAGAATCTAATTGAAAAACGTTTTTTGGTTCCTCTTTCTATCGACTTGATTGGATATACCCGAGTGTTGTTAGGCTTGTATTGGATATAGAACCATTTTGGTCACTACATCGTAGGTTGAATGGTTCAACTGTCTGATGTGACCATTCAACTTGCTCACATAAAAATGTGAGAAATAAAAAAAATATTATCAAGTATAAAATGGTTTTAGATTACCTTTTAAAGCTACTTTACATCAAAATGCACATAAAACACTTAATATTAGAGGCTATACCTCCTATTAACACGTGTATTTGGGGTATGTTTAATCAAGTCAACACTTCTAAGAGCTGGTCAACCACCATTATGACTGCTGGTTCCTGGTTTGAACGGTTTGCCATCCAGTCTGGCCTGAGCTTGACAACACTGATATACCTATAAATCCTTGGGCAAAGGGAGCTGAGAGTGCAAGGATGGAAATATGTAAAATTTCTATGGACCTTGTTCTGTCCCTTGCTAAAGTGAAAATTTTTCCTGTTGATTTTAGAAACTCCCTTGATGGGTTTGGATACTTCATATAAAATGATAACTTTTATGCAATAAGTTGTTCAAATTGATTACTCATAAAAAAAAAGTTGTTCAAATTGACAATTTGTCAGAATTTAACTTCATGATGGAATGGTAAGTTTGACCAAGAACTTTATGTTATGAAGGGTTACTTGTGAAATATTGTAAATTTTAAGTACTACATCCTCTGACAACCTATGATTTGATACACATGGAAGTGGGTTCTCATATCATTAATTGACATGTTGATCTTATAAATGCAATACCCTTTCACTAGTGCTGTTGGGATCTTCTAGTATGCACTAATTAGAAGTTATTATGTCTTAGCAATCTAAATCCTACTTCAATTCTTCCAAGTTCTAATTTATAGCAAGTTCTAACTTCTAAGTTTTATAAATCTTCCAGATTTTGGAGGCTTTGCTACCAAAAGGTATGATTGTTCCAACTGCTTTTGAAGCAGTAGGACATATTGTACACTTGAACCTGAGAGATGACCATCTACCTTACAAGAAACTTATTGCACAGGTGCTTAATCCTAGCATTATTACTTAATGGAGGGAATATGCATGCCAAGCTTTGCAAATAAGTTATCTAGTATTGCAAACGTCTAACATTTTCCCCATTTCAGGTAGTATTGGATAAAAACAAACCAAAAATTCAAACTGTTGTCAACAAGGTTGATGCCATTCACAATGACTATAGGACGATGCAACTTGAGGTTCTGGCAGGCAATCATTCCCTTGTAACTACTGTAATTGAGAACGGAATTCGTTTTCATGTTGATTTAGCGACAGTGTATGCCCTTGAACCCGTATTTTTGCCTGATTGAAATTCGTTTTGATGTTGCCAGCTTGAAGTTCTGGCAGGCAATTATTTGTTTTAGTCTGGCTGCAGGGCTCCTGGTTCATAGTCTAATTCAATGCCTTATGTTGTTTAGTTTTCCTTGTTAATAATGATAAAGAGGCTTTTATGAGAACCTGATGGGCACCCCTGCTAATTATAAAGATCTAAGAGAAGGATGTCTATAACATTTGTAGTACCACCAGTAACACGTTGAACAGAAACAAAAGATGTACAATAGCTTCTCAGTTGTTCAAGTAAGCCCTTGAGCTAGATGCAAATTGCAACCTATCTACTTCACCTCTGCCTAGAGAACCATTTATGACATTAGCTGATTTGTGTATCCACCTGAATGAGGGTGGTGGTTAATGCGTTAGCTTCTCTAAGGGAGAATCTTAGGGTCCAAGGACTAGAAACATTTTAGAGTTCACCACCCAATCACAACCTTGCAGTTTTTACTACTGAACTAAACCTTGTATAACTCTCAACATGCTATTACTTAATTAAACCTGTTTAAGGTGGCAGCTAATGCCTTGGCTGTTGTAGTCAATTTTAGTATTTGTTTTGTTTTTTTATTCCTAAACTTGTTTGTTATAACTCAATTTAATCTTAAACCAACTATTTGGGATAAGTGAATGAGTTTTTCCCCACATGTCCATTTTATCTAGGCTCACAACCTCATATCCTCAGTTAAACCATAGCTCTTGAAGTTTTCTCTACAGTTCCACCCTTTTCTTTTGTTGCCTTTTCTGTCTAACCCTTCAATTTGCACCAAATGACCCATTGCTTCTGATGTGGCCATTGCTCTTCAGTGCACATAATTTGATAGCCATAATTATGTATGTAAATAAATGGTTATAAAAATGTAAAATTGTAATGTTTTTGCTCTATTTCCACAGCTCCTTGTTGAACATGTTTTTGCTCTATTTCAATGATATTATCCTTTACCCGTTTAAAAAAAAAGTGAAATTGTACGGCATTCTTGATAATTGACCCTCAATTGATCTCTTATTTTTTTTTGTACATTTATCTTTCAAATCAACATTCATAAAATATTCTATTATTTTACAAAATTATAGAAGTTTATAATAGGAGTTTAGATATTTTATTACTGATCACATAGCTTCAGTATATGTAGTTTTCTGTTACTGTCATTCTAATATATATATATTTTTATGTGTTTAGTTTACATACAAACTCAAACACATTGATTTGGAGACTAGATCAGACTGGATGGTTGAACTATTTGGATGGTCTTTCCCTTTTTTTGTTTTTTTGTTTTTAACTTGATCCCTTAACTTTAATTCTATAAAAAATGACTGACTTAAGAGCGCTTCATAGTTCAGGAAATTGGACCCTTTATTTTGACATATATAGACACTCATTTGCTTTGTAAAAGTTGGAATTTATTTTTCTTGCTGTTGTTATATTTTTCTTGATTTATCATTTTCCTGAAATTGGACCATTTTCTTTTTACATATATACACACATTTTTCTTTGTGGATTTTTTTTTGATTGGTAACAGTGAAATACCTTTATTAATTTGATATAAAGTAATTACAATGGTTAAGTGCCTTGCACCCCTTTTGGGTTGTTAACCTCATTGGAGTGGAGAGATTTGACCAACCTTAGGCCATACAGCACAGCCTATAACTCTGCCTTAATGGAATCACCTACCCAATAAAGCCTGAATAGAGTGCCAAGATATTTCCTTCCCCATTTCTGAAATCTCCTACTACAGAGGGCCCTGGGTTTTAATTCTTGCTATTGATGGGGGAGACCCACTATCATCCAATTTCTATCCTGTTATTTTTTTCTTTGGTTGGTTACGTGTGTCTAGACTTGCTATTCCTGAGATGTGGACCATGGTATCTTGCTTTTAATTTGTAAAACTACTCATACAACATATCCTTAAGGACTGAAGAATGAACAATTATAGGTTCTGCATGCATGATGACAAAGATCCACTTGTTGCTTCTTATGCAGATACTGGAATTCAAGGCTAGCAACAGAAAGACAAAGGCTTATCAGCTTCTTTACAGCAAAAGATGTTGTATGTATGTTTTTTGTCTTTCCTCAATAAAATTGCATGATATAGATTGCTTAAGTTTATGGCTCCAGAGCTGAAACATTCCTTGAAAGTTGAAACCATATCATAATTGCAACAACCATCATAACAAGTGTGTATGTGCATTTTTTCTTCAAGTGTTTCTGAATGAAATTCAAGAAAGAAGTTATCTAATTCCTAAAACTTTCTACTTTCCTTTTTTGTTTCATTTCCATTTCCATCTCCAATACTTATTTAATCTTTGTAACTATCCTCTATTTTTCTTTTTATTCTAAGTATCTTAATTAAACCTTATTATTTGGATATGGTAACCCTTGAAACCAGAACAAAATGTCAAAATTCTGAAAATCTTGATGAAATTTAAAACCATGAATTTTCTTATGTATCAATATCTTAAGATCTATCTTTCATGTTGCAACTTGCTCCAGAAGCTCCTTCTAGGATCCTGGGGATATCTTAATGTAATATTTATTGCTAACTTTGTTACTTTAAAGGACAAAATTAAACCAAGTTCTGGGTCAAATATGGAGAACACTGGGTGGAATTGGCACCGCAGCTTTGTTTTAGTCCTTTTCCAAGTATCCTTTGGTTTAGTGTCATTTAAATACTTCATGGTTTGAAACAGAATCATTGGTATACCCAATATATTCCTAAAAATATTGCCATAATCCTTGAATGCTAGTTGGTCATCGTGCTCCATTTAGAGCTGTAAAACAGGCCATGCTGGGTCAGCCTGTGGGCCGTGCCTCCCTCCTCTGGGATATTTTGGGGGGTTGGCCCAGCACGGCCCACGGCTTGAGCCCGCGCAGGCTGCAGGCTGTGCCATGGGTTTGGGTTGGGCCAAACCGAGCTAGAAAGGCCTAAACTATTTTTTTTGACATTTTGATTTTTTTTTTAATTTTTTGCTAAGTAAAACTAAAATACATTGAAAAAAATAAAAAACATATAACAAAGAAATGAAAAATACTTACCAAAATACAAAATGGACAACAAATTGAAAAAATAGGAATTTTATTTTATTTAAAATATAAAAAAGTTACAAATTGAAAATAAAAAATTACATTGTTGAAAAAATAACAAATAATTTAAATAAAATTGAAAAAACTACTCCATCTCCTTGACTTCAAGTCTTCAATCATCTGCTTCATCAGGTGTAGTAGTGTCATACCCTTCTTTGTCGTGTAATTTATCCTCAACATCCAACAAATCTTTAAAGTAGATGTCTTTTTCTTGTTTCTCATGGAAGAGCAAATGTTTGCCCAAGTGGCCAGTATCACCCTTGCTACTGAAGTTAAAGTCAATCCTACATTTTAGGTAAATGACTCTTTTTCCCTTCCCCTCAACCTCCTTTATTTTAAATACTTTCCAAATCGGGCTAGTGAACTTACTATTGGGGAATTAGTTTTGAGAGGAGGAGCCGACCATTTTTTTAATTCTAAAAAAATAAAAATGAATTTAATTGCACTTACACGATCGGATGGCTGGATTACCGGTTCAGAATCTCAATTTAATTGCTAAGTGTATGACATTGACAATATGAGATGAGAGACTGAGAGAGTATGGGATAATGAGAATAAAGAATTGAGAAGAGAATTCAGAAATGCTGAATTGGTATGATGAGATGGTGGATGATAGGGGCTATTTATAGGAATTGAAAAAAAATCAATTGCACAAAATGCCCTAAAAACTAGCCATTTTTTAATTGTTGGGAGGGGTATTTTGGTTATTATAAAGTCATTTATCATTTTACTCAAATGCCCTGAAGTCCCAAACTAGATGTTATATTTATGGGTGAGCATTATTTGGTTAAAACCAAAATACCGAATCGAAAATTTCAGTTTCGGTTTTTGGGTAATTCGGTTCGGTTAATTCGGTTTTTAGGAATTTTGATTTTCGGTTTCAGTTTTCATAGTTAGATATTCGGTTAACCAAAAAAACCGAATTAACTGAAATTCATTATATAATATGTAATATATAATATACAATATACAACATTTAATATATAATATTCTATATATTCTATATATTAATATATTATATATAATGTATTATAATGAAATTCAATTTCACAATATATATTATAATAATATATATTATAGGTTATGATATATAATATTATATATATTAATTAAAATCGGTTTTAACCGAAATAATCGAAAATCGAACCGAAAATTTTGGTTTCAGTTATTTCAGTTTTCTTGTAATTTGGTTTTGGTTTTCATTTCTTTATTTCGGTTTATTCGGTGTTTTAACTGAATAAAAACCCCCTAAAAAAGCTGAAACTAGCCATTTGGGGGTCCGCCAAGGGCTCCAACGGCTAGTTCCTCAGGCGGGCCACATTCAGCCTGTTGTGACTGTGTGTGCTGTGCCGGCCTGGCATGGCCAACACGGTCATGCCGTGCCTGGCACGGTCTGTGTGCCATCATGCCGGGACGCAGGTGGCACGGCCTGATTCACAGCTCTAGCTCCATTAGTGTCCCCCTTTATTTGGTATGATTTAGGTGAATTGGTACACAGTCAGGTTTTGGAAGAGCACTGGTGAGGTGATTGATCATTTTGTGAAAAGCTTCCTCATCTTTATGGTCCAACTTCCTGAATGAATGCTCATAATGTGGTGATATCTTAGTGGGAAAGCCAAGGTTTGGGTTTGCTGTGTGTTTGACTTAACTAGATGACCTGACTTGACCACTCTCAATCACTAACCCCTGCCCTGTGAATTAGAGCAAACTCAACAGTGACAGGACACAGAATGGCGGAAGCTGCTTTATAGTCATTTTAGCTTGTCTATAATCTTAATATCATTTGGAAACCATTAATCCATTAACTATATCTTTTTTTTTTTTGATGAATAAGAAGATTTTATTACAGAAAGAAGAGAAAAAGTTACAATTGTTTAGGGAGAGGCATGAGCTGCAACCTCTCCCAACAGACTAAAAAGGAAACAAATTACAACTGTGCCCAATACAATTGTTCCCTAGTTGCCCCTTGCTTGACTAAGCTGTCAACCAATCCATTAATTATATCTTCTTGCACTGTGAATCAGCAGAAGACATTTGTAAGTAATTACTTTGAGCTTTGAGTTCTTCCTTTTAATATCACTGCTTGGTTGTTATGGGCTTTAGATGTTTGCGTTTGTGTGGGAGGTTTGGACAGTCATTGGGAGGATTCCTTAGTGCAATTTTGTGTGGTATTTGGGATGGGATGATTACACAAATTTTTAAAAACAAATGTTTTGAAGGAATTAAGAATTTGTTGCTCATTCCTTCCTTCACTTCATCAGTTTACATCTTGATGGAAGCTCATTAGGCAATTTGGGCTCTTCAAGGAATTTCTTTTTTTTTTTTTGGGGGGGGGGTGATATGACTTATTGGTGTCCTAGTTGCGTTGCTCCTCACCTTCCAAAACGTAATCATGTCACCTCTTTATTTAATTCATAATTTCTGTAAGTTTGTTTTCATGTGGCATTTTTCATGGGCATATGAACTAAAGTTTTTTCATTAAATGCATATGCATATTGCATAGATTTGTAAGTGTCATCCTTGAGAAGAACCCAAGTCTTCCTATTTCTCCTCCCCCCTTCTTCCCTGTTTTATCTTGTTTTACAATTTCAAACTAAACATTTATTACCTTCTCTACTTTTATTTCCTCAATTTTGGATGCTTTTCAGTGATATTTTTTCTCTTGTAACAAACAGGTGATGTGTTCTCTGGGGTTGGTCCGATAGCTATATCTGCAGCAAAGAAAGTAAAGCGTGTATATGCTAATGATTTAAACCCTTCAGCAGTTGAATATCTTGAAAGAAATAGTGTCCTCAACAAACTTGAGAGAAAAATTGAGGTTTGAACTGTGCCTTGCCAAAGAATAATTTTATTGAGTCCGATGATGGTCAGTCATTCCATATGTATTCAGTGAGCAACCAAAGTACTTGAATTTCCCCCTTGCTTTTGCCATGAAGACCTTAAGATTCTGTTATAGTAAGTGTAAAATTAATGTTATGTTTCTTAAATACACTCTTAAGTTCCATGTGGATGATGTGTACGGCAGTTTCTGAGCCTTTCTGCTTCATGACTGTGTCATCCATTAAGGGTTGCTGGCAACATTTAAATCTTGGTGATGGAAATGTTGACAACCCAAGAATAGGAAAGTCAGAGCTATTTGAGATATCATATATAATACTGTAAACATTATGGAAATGTTGGGAACTTTGTGAAATATGGAAATATTTAATGATATTTTAATAAACGATAAGGAAGCATAAATGCATACTTCCTAAATTATGCTGTTACTATAAAGTACCTTTTAAAAGTAAGGAATGTAAAATATAAATAGATGAAAGTATATGCTATTAGAGTTTCCTGTATTCTTTGAAAATCAAACTTATAATTTCATATTAAAATCCAATCACATATTTTGGCAATAATCACATTAATCCATAGTGCTAAATTAAATTAAGACATGCAAAATTATTTGTATCACAAAATTATTTGATGTCCCAGTGGAAATACTAATGCTACATTTAATGAAATGTTATTTGTTACCTTTATGAATATACTCTTTTAATGAAATGTTAATTTTAATAAGCATAGTTATTTATTCAATGAGTTGACTCCTCACACTTGGTTTGCTGATACTTTTCTGTTTCTCACTTCTCAGGTATTTAATATGGATGGTAGAAGGTTCATCACTTCTATTTTTACAAGTAATAAGGTTGAATCTATCACACAAGTGGTTATGAATTTGCCAAATGATGCTGCAGAGTATCTAGGTTTGTATAGTTCCAACTCTATTTCGATGTCAAAATTTTCTGTTATAGCTTTTTGTTTACATATCACATGTTTTCATTGATGTTTTAAAAACAAAGTTGTCTCTATACAGAAAATTGCCTAGGCGGTAGGGATGCAAATCAGGTACCTGATTTGATGCACTCCTGCATCAGGCCATTCAAATTCTAATGAATATTAAACCCATCCTTGCCAAAGTTGCACCTCTAGGTCCTCTACTGGTGGTGGTTTGGTGGTTCAACCAAGTAATTAGCTCAGATGGTCAAAACTAGGGGGGGGGGTGCAAATGGACCGGATCATGTTCTGACCCGAATTTGAATCTGATCCTATTTTGCCGGATTTGGATACCCTATTGGATCTTCGAATCAAAGCGGATCACCCCCTATCTGATCCTTATAAATATGTTTTATTGCATTTGTTAATTTTTATATTATTTATTTTTTATAAAAAGACGTATATATATGTATATGACAAAAATAATTGAAAAAAATAAAAGTGCTTGTATTTTTTTGTTTTTTTTATATAGAATGTTATGTTTTTCCCTTTTAATAATATATTATTTATAAATATGTTTTTATTGCATTTGTTAAATTTTTATATTATTTAATTTTTTATTCAAAGACATATATATATATATATATATATATATATATGATAAAAATAGTTGAAGAAAATAAAATGCTTGTACTTTTTGTTTTCTTTATATAGACTGTTATGTTTTTTCCCTTTTAATAATTTGTTAAATTGTACAGAAATTAAATTGGATCAGATGAGATTCGGATACCTCTTATCCTTAATGGATTCAAATTGAATTTACCTTTGTGAGATCTGATTTCGGATAGGAGCAGATATAAGATTTATATTATCGGATTGGATTCAGATATACCCTGATTCAAATCCGATCCAATCCATTCGCATTCCTACTCAAAACTATAAAACACCGAGGACATTTTGTTTCTGTTTTCACCGTTTCAATCCCCGGGGCAATGATGGATTGAAAATGCTAGTTCCCATTGATTTTAAGAGGTTATTTTTAACTTGGTCATGTGACTAATTGTATGTTTTGATGATTTGATTACTGCATGTCTGTATTATTAGAACTCATAAAATTATAACTATTGACTTTTTCAAAATAATGGGAAATCTGTGGAATGAGGTGTAAGGGTCACATCTTACATGCAGGACAGGAAGAAGAAAGTCCTATTGTGCATGTGGTGGGTATAAACAGGGAACTTAAATATATCATTTATTAGAGGAAGTAATTCAGATGTCAAACAAAGAGAAAGGGAAGAAAAATTGCACCTCTATGGAAAACAGATAGAAAATAGAGGTTAAAAAGAAGACCACACTATGAGATGTGAATTGATAACAAACTAGTCATCTCTTCACTTTGCCTGCAGGTAAGCTGAACTTTCAATTTCAAACTCTATTTATAGATTCATATACAGGCTTGGATCTTCCTTTACAGACTTCAATTTGGATTAGGAAATTGATCCAAAACTCCCAACTGCTTCAAAACTACAACAAACCCATAGATAACTGTTAAGGACATGAATTCTTAAACATACTAAAATTAAACAAGCCAAAGATAATTCTAAGAATTATCAAAAGATTTAGAAAGATCCAACTCCTGTCATGGACTAAACTCTATTGGTAAAACAGCCATGACTTTCTCAAAACATGTTGGATCTGCAGTACTTGGTCTCGTTAGATTGAAAACATGATAACCTATCTGGTTACACAAAAATCATGCAGAGTGGACAAGTTTTTGTCCCTGAAGATAAGCTGAAAAAAAGTGGCGTAATTGCCTATTCAACCTTTCAGAATTACAAAAACTCTTTTGCTGTAACTATTGAAACTAATTCGATTCTTTAAGATGATTCCCAAGACAAATGTGAAAACAATCTGCAATAAATTCATGTTAACAAAAAATAAATCATTTAAAAATAATGAAATTGCCATTGGTGCAGCAATAAGAAAATTGAATTCTTTCTCCATGGGTTCTTTGTTTGCTTCCATGTTTACATCACTCTTCTATTTAACAAAATTTATAGGCAGAAAGAAACATTCCATGAGATTCCTAAGCATTCAGATAATAATTACAAGATTCTAGGAATTGTGACAACCTTACATGCAATACATGTAAATTACTTTTTAATAGTTATAAACATTTCCAATTAGAGGGTTGCTATTCATCTGCCATGTTGCTTGAAAGGTTGTAACTTAATTTTCTTTGCTGGATTATACTATTATGGTGTAGCTATTGCTTTTTTCTCCAGCAGGTTTTTTTGATCAATTGTATGCAGTACAAAGTTAGCTTTACATTTTAAGGCATAATGTCATAGACCAACTAGTCCTTCTTAGCAAAGAAATTTGTACTGAATAATAAATGGAAATTTGTTTAATGAACAGTGCTGTGTCATAAAGCATAATAGCATATACTATCTTAGTTCATGACTGTCATTATGTGAAAGATGTTAATCAATTATGATTGCATTCCATTGTCTTGCTTAGTTGCATGCTTGTTCGGTATAAAAAAATCATCATTTGGACGGTCCACTTTTATTAGGTATATTTGATTGAATTGGCAGTATGAAAAAGAAAAAGTTGGATCTAAGAATGGGCCACAATGCTGCATGGTGTATCCTGTACCTTTGGCATACTTATTGATCTGAATTATGGACTGCATTGTGCATGGAAGATTTGAATTGAAAATGAATGGATATAGACCACGCACTTGGTTATTTTAAATGTTGTTGTGTAGTAAAAAATCAATGTCGTAGAATATAGAGAATCCATTTACTGGATGGTCAGGATCATCTTATTAAATTGATTAAAAAAAGTCCAGGTGGCCTATCACCTAGATATTCCACAACTCGGTTGTCCCACGAATATTGCTTGGACCAATTATTTTGTTTATATTTTTTTGAAGTGCACTTGCATGATTTCATTTATCTCGGATCAGAAATGTCAGAAGTTCAGGTCCCATTACATAACCATTTCTTATAACATGATAATACAAACTGCAACCTCAGCTGCTCAACTGCTCAAGCAACCGAGTAATTGGACATTTTGACGTGCAGGGACATGGTCCCTCTGTTCAAAACCTAGGATTCATGTTATTGTGGAACTTCTTTTCAAACAAGAGCTATATGTCCCCCTTTGTTTTCTATATGCTTGATATTTCCTTTCAATGGTAGCAGATGCATTCAGGGGCATATTTAGAAGACGGTCTAAGGACAAAGAATCCGCCTTACCAATGATTCACGTTTATGGATTCTCCAAAGCTCAAGATCCTGAATTTGACTTCGACGAGGTTTGCATCTGACGTATTTTAGAAGGATAAGCCGTCCAATTTTCCTTCTTTCTTCGTTTTATGGTTGGTTAGTTATTTGTTTTATTTTATGATTACTGCAGCGGATAAAAGCTGCACTTTTGGAGGAAGCTGTTGAGGCTGAAATGCATAGGGTTCGGCTTGTTGCACCTGGAAAATGGATGCTTTGTGCATCCTTTATCCTTCCAGAGAGAGTGGCATTTGCAAAAGAATGTTGAATACTCAAACAAAACCAGGGTTGGTGGAGGTTGAGGGTGATATGAATTATGGGGAAATATAGTGAGGGTTGGAATTGTGGTTCAAACAAGTTTTATCCTACTTTTTTTCATAGTTGTATCCTATTAATATTATCTTCCCTTTTAGATGATTGTGCTGTGCTGTGTGTTGTGTGTATTAGTGGAAAGCTCATTATACAGGATTTGCATGCCACATAACAAGAGCTTTGCTTCATAGAATTATAAATTTTCTGTCACACTAGTTTGGGATGACCTGAATAGGAATTTTGGACGTATTAAAAAAAGATGTGGGCATTCATGTTTAAATAGAGAAACCTGTACATGGGAGATGGGATACCTCATACCTAGGAAAATAAATTTTCCCTGATCTTTACATAAATCTGAAAAAAGATGAGTTTCTTGGTCAATGGGAACCAAAATCCCATTGATCAACTTTTCCCCTCTCAAAATCCAAAAAAAGAATGGTCCCTCAATGTAAAATGGACAGAAACATTCAGACTGGAAATCTTTGGGCTATGTGTTCATGTATTTTAAGGATTTTTGTTTTCCTTGCAAATCTCATCTCTCTCTCCTAGGTGGTATTTAGCAATTGGTAAGGGCTTAAGTTAGAGGCCTGATATAGACGTTATTCCAATTTTAGTTAGGGTGACAAATAAACCCCCGGAGGAACCTCGATATACTAGAATTGTCAAATACAATTGCTGGGTAACCACTTAACCCCTAGTTCCTACACCTAGAGTAATGTTGAAAGCTCATTTTTCAAATGGGAAACTTTTCAGTTGAGCAGTGAGCA
This sequence comes from Nelumbo lutea, assembly GCF_056320005.1. NCBI lineage: Eukaryota > Viridiplantae > Streptophyta > Magnoliopsida > Proteales > Nelumbonaceae > Nelumbo > Nelumbo lutea. The sequence goes on along the minus strand of NC_142684.1, from coordinate 80,552,872 downwards.
AACGCCACCTTAATGGTGCCACCCGCCGTCACCTTGCCTGTAATCGGATGCTGAAAATCACTCATTAATTTATAGATGGACTCCCCATTCTCACCGTAATTAACGGGTTTTGAGAACTGTGTGAAGTATAAGTCCATTATATACTTGGGTTTAATCTAAGGTTTAGGGTGGGAGTGAGGGGACCATAATCCATAAACAACATGTTAAACTTCTTATGTGGTGAAATCGGTATTACAACAGTCAACAGTAGAGTATTATTAGTGGTGGAGGCTGGAGCATAATAAAGTTGGCACCACTAAATTAGAACTATCAACTTAAGAAACTGTAGGGATTCCACGTAGGGGTGAAAAAGGACATTGCTTCTCACGCTATCAATGAAAGCCTTGTAATCATTTTCCCCTTCGGAGTAGGTACCCTATGTTCTTATAAATAGAAAGAAATGGCCAAATGGGGGCCCACCCAAACCCATAGTTTCTTTTTTGAGAGGTTTGGCGTATCTGAGTTCAGATCCAAATCATCTCTCTCAGTCTCTCTCTCTCGGTGGTCCCTCTCCCTCTCCCTCTCTAGTAGTCTCTACTTTATCTTCAGTTCCCATCATCATGAAAAGGGGGAGACATGAGCATTGAAAATGGAGGAAAGTGGGGGTGGTGTGTTGTTTCAATTGTACCAATTTGCCCCAAAATGGTTATACTTCTACACAAGTCGTATAAAGCCAGGACCAGCAGTTGCCCTAACTTCTCCCTTTCTTTTGGCAATCTCTAGGTAAACCGCGGGGACGGGGGCGGCCCTAACTCAATAACTCCTACTCCTAATAAGTCCTAACAACAACTCACACCCCTCCCTCCCCTGAACCCTGAATTCCTGATTCAATCCTCACTCCTCCCTATCTCACTTTTACTTAAATTGACCAGGACGCCCGTCTGTTAGTCACTTCAGCCAGTGTGACATATATAGGGTCATTTTGGTCAAGTTAAGTTATGTTTCCGTCTCTTACCAAACAAAGCAGGGAATGCAGAAGGGGCATATTCATAATATGAGCCATTACCGAGGGCAAATCTGTAACTTCAACTGGGAACAAGGATCTTCTGGTTCTTGGGGCTGGGGCGCTGGGCAGAGGAGGGACTCAGAAGCACACATACAGACAGAGACAATGCGGGTCGGATAGCAGGTTGTTCTCAAACACGTGTGAGATGGGCCCCACAGATCCACGGTACAGGGGGGCATTTGCATTGCATTGGGTGAGCAGTCCCGTACGCTGCCCAATCATTCCAAGCAGAGCGAGATCTGCTTCCCAGAAACCCAGAATCCACCATGTCTGTCCATAACCAGCATAAAAAACATAGCAGCAACCATCTCCTTACACGTGTCATCTGCTCGATCCATCTTGACGCAATCGATAACGCCTTTGCGATTCCTCCACGTCGTTTTTCTCAGCCGCCACAATCCGTACCCGAAATCATCGCCCCTCTCCTCCTCCTCCTCCTCCTCCTCCTCTCACTTAACTTCCTCGTACGACACAGATTCCCGCTTCATCTCATCTCCTGCTGGTCCCCACATCCACGTCAGACGACTGAAACTACGCGCGTCCTCTGATGCCACCTGGGGACCACAGCAAGGTTCCCATCAGTGCAACAAAACCTATCAATCCGGATTCTCCTCCGAAAACGATGCACCTCCAGGATATGAATTTGCGGAGCCCCGATTTTTTTCTTTTTCTGTCCGAAATCTATAGAAGATAAACAACGTAAAAGGCATGTGGCCCCACTTGTCCACCTGGGTACTTGCTTTTTATTAAAGAATCTCGCGGTCTTGTGTGTCCCCCAACAGCGAGAGAGATCGAGAGAGGGAGAGAGAGAGAGAGGTGGATATCCACGCTTTTAATATCTTACCAAACCGGATCGAAACGTGTTGGGTTGATCACGCGTATTGAACTTCCACACCTCAATCCCTCATCCTTCTTTGTCAAAATTTGTCTCTGTTTTCCTTAATAGATGTAATTACTTTTGCTATTATTTATTTATTTGCAATGCTTTTTCTTTTCCTTGCGTGCAAGTTGCAGCGGGTAAGCAAAATACATTGTTAATTAGCATCTTCATATTTTCTTTATTTTTTCCCTTTCAGTTAATTAATTCAAATATAAAAACTTGAAAAAATAAAAATTTAAGACAAACTAAGAGGAGTGAGGATTTATTTGGACAAAATTTTGCTTTTGACAGAGCTGTGAAAAATAAAATCAAGCAAAAAGTGTTTTCCCGAGCTTGCTAAGAACTGTTTTTGAAAACATTATAGTTTGGTGGTACTTTTGAAAGTACTTTTCATACTCTCAAAAGTACGAATGTACAAAAAAATATCAGAACATGTTTATCTAGGCGTTTTTTACTTTTAAAAAGCATGAAATCAAGATACAAAAATTATGAAAAACACGAAACCAGTTTTTGATACTTTGTACTTTTTGGTCATTTGACATATTTTATAGCTTATATTTTTTGAAACATGTGCATCAACCATATATATGATATTTATACACTCCACCACGTGATAACATATATGAATGCCACATAGAAATAGAGACATATTAATGTATTCAATGACATGTGACATATCGTTGGTTTACCTTTAGGTGTCACGTGACATTCATGTATGCTGCCACATGACATTTACATGTCATTGATCCAACATTTAGATATCACGGTTCGTCCATATATACCGCCAGGTGGCACATATTGATGCCACATGTAATACGAATACAATTCGTGACAATTATATGCCACATGGAATGTACTATTATTGTCTTAAGCTGTGTTTGGTTAGAAAAAAAAATGTAGAGAAACCTATACAAGGTTTGTTAAGCTTTTCCTACCTTTCTTTACTATTTCTTTCAAACCAAACATAACCTTACTTTCAAATACCATATGACATCCACATATTATTGATTTATATTTAAACATCACGTGATATCCATATATAGTGTTATGTGACATCCACATATTATTGATTTATATTTAAACATCACATGATATCCATATATAGTGTTATGTGACATCCACGTATTATTTGATTTACATTCAAACACCATGTGGCCTTATATATGGATGCCACGAGGTATGCATACACATAAAATATTTTGTTATATCCAAACACTATAATTTACTTTTACTTTGAAAAATATGTTTTTTAAAAATTTTCATTCAAATAATTTTTGAAATAAAAGAATGAAACAAAAAATATACCACATACTTTGTACTATATCATGTACTTTCTACGTTGATGTTATTAAAAATACAAAGCAAGGAGTACCACCATACATGGCCTATTTAAAAGTTTTAACACTTTTTACATCCGAAAGCACAAATCCAAAAGTTTTTCCAAATGCTAATTTACTTTAGGTGTACGCAAAAAGCTTGGATCATAAACATGGATGGTAACCACTCTAGGCTCCATAACTTGATATTTTAATTTAGGTGTACGCAAATTGAACATAGAAAATTAATTAGACAAAAAAGTTAGCTAAGTTCCAATATAAAACGTTTGTTTGTAAAGGGAAGTGTTTGGATGGTTGTCGCAAAATTTTTATTTAAATTATTTGTAAGATCTAAATAACATATAAGTTAAATGGTTTGTCTATAATATTTGGAAGAACTTACAATCAATCGACCGGCATCATAAAAGTAGTAATTAATTAGGTGGGTTTTCATCAAATTTTTAGGGGGTTATGATTTTTTTTGATAGATATAGGAGGGTTGTGATTGGTCAAAGCCTTTCTGTTGTTATGTCTTTTCTGGCATCATAATTTGTTCTTTGAATACAAAACAAATATGTAAGTGCAAAACCTTGGGTATTGCATTTCTAGGCTTTGTATTTGTACTGTACATATCTGCATTTATATTCTTCCCAAATTGAATCTTGGGAAAAAATCCCTATCGCCAGGTTGGGGGGTTAGGGATAAAGGGATGGGGGTATCCCATTGTGTAACCCCACAAAGCTTGAAAAAACGAAAGGCAATCAAATAGTCATGGATGATGACCATTTTATTATGTACCATCTGGTAACTTGTGGAAACCCTAAAATGCAAAAAGCACTTGTCTCTTGACCTTATCAAATCCCACCTCGTTTACTAAATAAAGAGTGATGTTCAGGTGTCTTTTGAAGAGAATTCTCTTGTTACCATGGTTACCTATTTATTGTTCTGCAAGATTAGTTTGATTATCTTGTTGTTTGTTTCTATGGTTTTGTAATCTAAGTATCTAAGTATTTATGATTGAAATTTGCCTATTAGGCTTAAAAAAAGGAGTGATTTTTAGGTAGAAACGCATATGCCTTAGCAATCTCACTAAATAACTTGAGAGAGCATTTTGTATTTATTATTTATTGAGAGTTTGAGACTAAGAGGCCTATTTGATGACAGCCAAATTAGCTGAACTGAATGAGTTGTTGCTTTGTCTCTTACCAAACAAGTTAATAAGTAGGTTGTGAGCTCTTTAATGGCTGAAGCTGAAGCTGGAATATTTGATTATTGTACCTCTAAGTATTTTATTATGTAATTATTTTATTCACTAAATGACAAAGCAATAAATCATTCAGTTAAGCCACTTAATCCACTATCAGATGACCCCTAAAACTGACTAAGTAAAGAAATTGTTTTGAAGTTTTGATCTGGAAACAATATACTCCATTGTAAGAGTTCATTGTCATTTACAAGAGGCTGGAAATTTGAAAAGAATTAAAAGGATGAAATTCAAAGCTGATAATCAATAAATATGAGGAGCTTTTATGGAGAAAGAGCGTTCTAGCAAATCATTACTCTTTCTTTTAATCCTCTAAATCTACCATATATATAATGAAGAATAAACATAGAGGTGTTCATGTAAGTCTCCTGGTGACAACATTTTATGTGGCAAACAAAATCATACACATTGCCAAACACCCCTTAAGTCAAAGTCAATGTAATATGGAAACTCTTTTTTAACACTCGTAATATTCTTCTATACATGATTCAACATTACCGATTATACATTACATTAATAGTTCTACATACCATACAATACGCCGCCTAAAAAAGGGTGGGGGGATTTTGTAGAATTCATAATTTATATTTTCTATTTATTAGAATGGCTAAACCAAGATGTACTTAAAAATTCTAAAATTCCTTTAGTTTTCTTTATATATATAGAGTCAGGTTTTTGATATTGCCATATAAAAACAGGTATTAATTGCAAATCTGAGCTATATTACGATAGGTGGTTCACATATTTATGACTACATTATAATATCTCGAATGATTCAAACCAGATGGATGAGATGACGGAGTGGTTTTCAGTTTTTCAGGATTGTATGTATGTATTGTACTGTACTCCCGGGACTCACATTCATGATTCTCCTTCGCCGGTTGGTTGGGTCCCGCATCAATTCAACAAATTAGATATGATCACAACCGTCTAATCTATCATCAGATATTGCAGAGGGAAGCTTTAGTTTGTCCAATCAAATGACGAGGTTTAAATTAAACCCTAGCTAGAAAAAGGAAATGAAGCTGGGTGTATTTCCTTTGTACCTATTTGTCGAGACTGGGACACACACACACACTGTGGACTATGGTCCACGGCGCGCGCCAGCCTGATTTTGCGTTCTAACAGCAGTTCCGAATTCCGACTGGGGTCTGGGAGGGTTCGGCCTGGGGCCAGCACTCCTGTCCCAGGGTCCGGACACCAGCCCACTGTGATCGGTCCGTAGCGTCAGCCAACAGATGCAGATTTTGACACGTGTGTTGGAGAGAGAGAGGGGACCACATTCTACGGAGGCGAGAGTAATACCAAGATCTCTCTGAGACTGAGAGTTCATGCTATGCGGCTATATTTTCTGGGAATATGATAGAATATATTATATTAATTTAATAATAGAGGGCGAGGGCCACCTTCCTCTCTCTCTCTCTCTCTCTCTCTCTCTCTCTCTAAGTACGTATGTAAGTAATCGGGCGAGGGGGCTTTCCATCGTCCATCCATGTCCTTTTTAGCATTTCTCTCTGACTACTTTTCTGGTTTGTTCTTTGCGCACTCCCTCTCTCCAAAAGCATGCCATCTTCGCTTCTCTACCTTTAAAAACAACCTCTCACCCCCACCTTATAAATCTTTCCTTCTCTCTCACTCCCCTCTCGGCCCTCTCTCCAAGTTAGCAAGCTAGCGGGCTTTTTCCCCAGATATTTTCATGGCCACTTCATTTCATCCCTGGAATTCCTCCAACGGGAGCCAGGGAGGAGGTGACGATCGTGAAAACAGGACCCTGCAAGAGAGGGAGACGAAGCCCGAGACTGTGACTAAAAGAGGAAGAAAGAGCAAAAACGGTCCGCCACAAAAGAAAACGCCTCAGAGAGGATTGGGTGTGGCTCAGCTGGAGAGACTAAGGTTGCAGGAGAGGTGGAAGAAGATGACGGAGATGGATCCGCTTCTATGCCATAACCTCCAAGATCAGGTCCATTTTCCTTTCTCTTTCCCGCTAGTCAATCAGCAGACTGGGATTGCGGTCCCATTGTCTGGACTTGCTCCGGCCAACTATGCAGCAGTATCATCACAAAGCAATGGCCAATCCACCTCGCAGTCCTTGATTCATAAGCCGCACAGTATCGCCAACAGCGGGTTTTCGGGAGTTCCTGCTGTCTCCGTGGGGGGTTTGCGACTACCGACGTGTTATTCCGATCAATTTCAGGCGGACCGGTCAAGGATCGACAGTCAACAAGTGAGATTCCAGAACGGGCATCCATTGGAGACGGGGAAAGAGCTCTCTTCAATTCAAACTCAAAGGATGCATGGTTTGTCTGACCAGTCTGCCATGTGGGATAAGGTGATGAGGAGTTTCTAACTTTATTCTGAGTAGTTTGTTAGGGCCTTGTGTACTGTATGCTCTTCGCTAATATATTTATTATTGTTAAGCATTGTGTTGACATTTGTGCTGCTCTGCAAAATAAGAAACGCTTTAATGGCGAGAATTTAGGGCATGGCGAAGGGCCAGGGAGATACTCGTGGGCAATGCCGACCAACGGCAACGATTTTCTAGCATTGAATCTCGGATGGAACAGAGATCTGGGATTCGGTATGGGAGCAAGACACAATGGATCTAACGTCGTCCATGAGGTTAAAATTTAAAAATTCTCTGAAAACTATTTCGCGAGAAACTTTTTAAGGAGAATACAAGTAAGAAATAAATATAAATTATGTTATAAATAATACAAGGGTTTTGATTCGACGAAACAGGAAGTGGAAGTGGTAGCAATTCACAGAAAGGGGAAGTCGGTGGCGGGGGACGTGATAATGGAGTACGATTTCTTCCCGTGTGTGGCAATGGACAGAAACAACGGTGGCTCTTCTTCGACGTCCCAAACTGAGGCGTCGTCGTCGTCTGAGGCGTCAGCAGTGGTAACAGCAACAGCAGGAGCGGTGGGTGAAGCTTCTAGGAGTGCAGCTAATTTTCTTGATTTGTCACTGAAGCTTTCCTGTTAGGAGCATAAAGCCAGTTTAAATGCTTTCCATTTTCTTTTGCTTTTGTTTTTTTTATTTATGTATGCAATGCAACTGAAGCTCACCCCAAAGTACAGCTTTTGGTCTTGCTGTTTTTGTGAAATGAACATGGAAATATAGGGCTAGTGATTCACATTCTGTTGCTTTATTATTTTTTTTCGTTTGATTGAGAAATGGGGCCCCGTGTTTTGCTTAGTTTTTTTTGAACATTGATCTACTATTAAGGAAAATAATTTGGATGGTTGAAATTATCCAGGTCACACAGAAAATGGGGGTTGGTTCTGTAGTTCTGTTTTATTTTTTTTTGGAATAAAATTAAAGTGTCATAAACCCTATGACTTATTCATCAAAAAACAAAACCCCGTGGCCTGTGCAATATTTTACCCCAATTAATTAATTTTCTACTAGATGAAAAATTCTTGTAGACACAAACTCTGATATACAAAAGCACATGAAGTACATGCGGGAGGTTCGTAGGGTTTACCAATTTTAACTGTCAACTACCGTCTGATAGTGGCTCGTATATAGTAGTAGTAAGGCGTGGTTCTTAAAAGGACATTTTAACTATCATTAAGGCCCAGTTTCAGTGTTTTTGTGCGATATAAATTATCGCGGTAATTAAAGAGAGAGGAGAGAGCGCGTTATTTTCAGTGAGCAGATAAGCGATTTATCCACCCTGAGGGTGGGTATTAATGAGATTGGAAAAACCAATAGTTTGGGAAAAGTTGCTTACCATGGAATCCATTATAGCAGCTTACCGATTGACTAACTTACCCCCGTGAGATACTGACAAAAATCATCCACTTGATTAGAATATGAATTCATTCTCACACTTTTAAAGACTTGACCAGTTATATGATCATCTTACCGGCCAGTAGATCAATTGATTAATTGGACTATAATGTAATCGTCAATAATATATTGTGTAATTGTGTTTAGTTTGAAACGAGGAATAAAAAAGAAGCAAGTTGCGTGCATGCACATTAGCACATACGGAACAGGGGAGAAGGAGAAGTAGCTTTCACTGCCATTCTAATTAAATCAATTATATAGCAGGGACCAGGGAGGGGGTGTTGCTTTTCTTTTTCTTAATTTTGTTTTGGAGGAACCATTTCTTTTCTAGAGTAAATATGTATCTTTTAATGTCCTCAGACACAAGGAACGTATCTCTGGGTTTTCTCCATATAGAAGCCAAGGGAAAGAAAAGCAAAAAAACAGAAACTATTTGGGACGGGACAGTGAGATCCTTTTCTAATGACGAGATACGTGTGAAGGGGTGACCCAGCGTACAAACACTCAGTACCGATATTTCTCTCTCTCATTGTAGGTGAGTAATGAAGGACAGGAAAAGTGGGGTTGTCAGGTGATACTGGATAGCAGTGGTAGAAGAAGAATAATGGTAGTAGCAGTACTTGTGGCAGTAGTACGATATTCAAAGCTTTTTGATCAGCCTCTTGATTGGATGATCAGCACTGAAGCACCAGACTTACATGCTATGGAAATGGGGACAACCCAACTCCATCGAGATCATGTCTTCATCTTTTTAACCGCGCGCTGAAGGCTAAAGCATCAACCAGCTAGACTCTCAAGTTTAATGCCGTAGCCCGTAGCTAGGTTTGGCTGTGTACAACTCCATATCATGCATGGGCGCCAGAAGTCTCACCTTGCCCTTGTTGAAACTATCCTCCATTTGATGGGAGTAGGTCCCAAATCACGACGAGGGTGATATTGTTTTGTTCTTGATATATCCCCTAGCTATGTCATAACTTACTTAGCAGCTGGTTCTACGAAAATTCACAAACAAAAGGGAACCTGCAGCTTCTTCCAAATGCTTGTCACCTCAGGCCTTAATTTGTTCCTTCTTTTTACAAGCAATCCAAGTATTGTGCCAATACCAACGATATGCCACAAACGTACAATGGTAACTCCTTAAACATGCAAAATTAATTAATCCTCTTTATAAACATTGTTTTCAGAATATAGAGGCTCGTTGGCCCGGGTGGTCGAACCAGTAAACTGGGCAGCTGCGTCAGTTCTGGGTTTTTGATGGCTTTGATGGAGTCACCAAGTAAGAATAACATCCACCGGTCACTACTCAGGAGGAGTCAGGGCTACTTAATTTGGATATGTTAAGAAAGAGTAGAAAATAATATTAATGGATGATGGGAAAATATTGGCTATAGTGTTGAGTACCTCGATCAAAGATTTAAAGATATTAATTCACCGTTTGGACCTCGTTAATTATCGGAAGTTGGGAAATTTACTCTTCATCTTCTTTTGGTCATTTGCTATGTTTTTGCCACTAATCTCTTCACAGTCTATGGGGTATGAACCTCAGCACTCAGTGCAGAGAACGTCTAAATACAAATATATAGTGTACTTTCTATGTATTTGTATTGTACATATTCTTTAAGATCTGAGCCAACTGGATTTTTGTTTAAGAGCAGGTGCGGCGTGCAATGTCGATGAACCCAGGAGATGTACACAGACAAAGGAATCTGAATATCAGAAGCCAACAACTTCACTAAGAATCCGTGAATGGTCAGTGGGCATATAAGAAAATCGAACCTCTGATCACCTCATGGTAGAGGCCGAGGCCGTTGGAACATTCAATAATCATGGTGTTATCATTTTTTATTTAGAGTAAGGCAAGAAAAGAAAATATTAATAATAAATGTGGCAACCAAGATCGATGTTATTCATGAAGGCTCTTCCGTTACCAATATCATTATATCAGACATTTCAGACCTTTCCGGAAATGGGTGGACTTTGTGAAAAAAACGAGAAAGATAACCGTGGACGGCAGGATTCGAACCTGCGCGGGCAGAGCCCACATGATTTCTAGTCATGCCCGATAACCACTCTGGCACGTCCACAAGTCATGAATGTTGGAAGAACTATTTTCTTCAAGGTCTTGTATTGCAGTACAATTTCATATGGGAATGCAAATGATTTCTGCTTAGATTCTGGTTCATTTTTGTTTTAGATTTTGTTCTATTGAAATTTAATCCTACAACTAAAACATCTCCCCATGAATTTAATATACAATATAGAAGATATTTCTAATATATGAGTGGATGCAATGTTTTGGGATGCATGAAGAATTGTGTGGGGAGGGACGGATCAGATTTAATCCAGTTCGTACAAGTTTATTTTTTAGTCATACTCGGATTGAATTGGATCTGAGAATATGATCTGCTTATTAAACAGATTGAAATTGGACATATATTGATTGAAGGTGCCAATTGACTCAATTGATTAGGTCTCTGGCTGGTTGTCCCAGAGATTTGGGAATTGGGATCAAATCCCACTTTACCAGGTTAATGGATTTGAGTAACGAATGGGTTAACTCGTTGTGAATTAGGATATCTCAAAATTCGACATGTTTTTGCTTGCAGAAGATGAAGATCCCCTCGCGAACCAAGAACTTGTCAGACTCCTCTCAAACTACCTGGTGTTATTGCCGATTTTATAAACTGAAAGTATTATTCTCCTTTTTCTTCTCTTTAACTGTGGAATGTTCACGCCTTCACGGATGAAAAGCTTTCTTCCACGCTTATCTCTGACTCTGGCTCTCCGCTGTTTCACAATGTATGGGTGTATAAGATGCACCATTGGATCCTCCAAGACTTGGCCACCATAGAGATGGTTGGTGGGAGTTGGGACCAAAGGCTCAGATTTGTTTGACGTGTATCTTCCACGAATCATCACTACCATTTGCAGCTCATCGCATGCTACAGGGATCAGGGGATTTGGTTGGAAGCATATATGGTAGGCGTAGCTCAGAAAATAATGGAGAGATCCAGTTCCAACTAGTCAAAGCATCAGTCATTGCCAAAGCTGAAGATACATTTACAGACTTTAGTGCCCACAAGGTGATAACAAAAACTTGTAAAAATACAATCCAATAAAGACGAATTCTTGTACAAAAAGCATGCGCAGAAAGAAATTCTAGACTGATTTGATTAATTCGTCTTATATAGAAGAGAGTCTTGACTCTTGAGTAAACAACTGATCTAATTCACTTCCGTTGTGGATTCAGGTCTTGGCGGCTGGTCTAACCAGCCCCATTCCAGTACCACTCCCCAAGTGCTTAAAATCTGCTGCTTCCAAATGATCCCCATGGGCAGCAAACCCGGTCCCTCCTTTTTCCAAGCATACTAAATTCTTCTCTTTACATCCTTTGTCGCATACCAAACAGACCTTGTCAACAGCCATAAATCTGTCAGCACACTTCTTGCAGAAGACATGTCCACAGGTGTTCAGGGCCACGAGAGTCAATGTGTTGGTCAGAGTGACCTTGCAGCTAGGGCATATATAGCTGCTATTCAGAGATTTGGACTTCTCGTTGTTCTCTTCTGTGAAGTAAATGGGGAAAAGGGCCTTCAGTTTGAGTTTCTCTTTGCCTTCCGGACACACTGTACTGGTTGAGGGGGCCTCCACTTTAACAGAAGCTTCCGGTGTTGCAGAGGGAAGCCAAAATGCTTTCATGGTGCGAAGGGCTTCCTCTTCATATGATGTGACCTTAACACTGTTGGCCCCATGGAAGCCATTCTTGTCTCTAGCGTAGCTCCTGTCATTATATTGAGGTACTGCACCATGGTTTTGTTGATCAAAGGCATCAAGCTCTTTGGCCTTCTGCAGCAGTAACTTCTCTTGTTCCTCCTCTTTCTCCTGCTTCTGTTGAGCAGCATGGGCAGCTAGCTTTCTGCCACATAAGGCAATAGATAACCCTTAAGTAATTGTAATAAGAAATTCAAACCAGGTACATGTTGAGGAAAAATTTGAAACAACTATCATCCTTGGAAATGAACGTAAACATGAAATACATAACAGATAATGCTTAAGCATTTGCTTTAAACTTAAACCAGATATTCGTTTAATCCTTGAGGGAAAAATAAAATGAGATAATTATTGTCCTTAAAAATGAACAGACAGGACTGAATTTTATCATCTATATGCAAAAATACTTTTGGTTGACTCAGAAGATTAAAGAAACAAGTGTTTAACATGAATCAACAGGAATATTTTCAATTTGTCAATTTCCAGAAGTATAATCATATCCTTGCCTTCCTCCCCTGTGGTACAAGATTGTTGGGTACCATGCCTTAGTTCAAGGTGAAGCTAAACTTTGATGGAAGCTCCTTGGGTAATACAAGTCAGTTGGGAGTTGGGGGTGTGTACAGAAACGAGGAAGGAAAAGTCTTTGGCCCTTTACTTGGGCCTAATTGGGGTGGGAGATTCATTAAGGGCAGAAGTAATGGCCTTACTTCAAGGTTTGAAACTGGTGAAACAATGGGGCATGCAGCAATTAGAAGTGGAAGGAAACTCCAAGCTGGTAATAGGGTGGATGCAAACTGGAAACCTGGGAGTGTGGTTTCTTAGACAGCCTCTAAGAGAGATTATTAGCTTAGCAAGGGAGATTGGGGTGCACTTTAATTGGGTAAGGTCCGCAAATGGAATGGCTGACACTTTACCTAAGCAAGGAGTTACTAGGGAGGCTTGGTTTTGGGCCTGTTTGTAAGTTTTTGATTTTCTTTTCCATCCATTTTGTGGGTGGTAAGCCTGTAATCTTTTCAATTATTTTATGAAAGTTGACGTTTCCTATAAAAAAATCATATTATTCGTCTGATGAATGTAGTTCTATAGGTGCCTTCAAAATGTGGAAGTAAGCAACTAGTTCAATATCCATAGGAAGACAAAACCAAACAGGAGACTACACACACACAAAAAAAAAAAAAAAAACATTTCTCTAGCAGCCAAATCAGCTGTTTAACTTCTATCATAACTTGCTCAATTTATTTGGGCTATTCCAGGAGCTATCCTTTTATCATTTATTTTGCATCCAAATACAATGCCAGGGACATGACCATGGTATGCTACAGAACATAGGCATGCCAATTATCTATTACCTCTATATAAAGGGAGAGTTTCACCCCCCTTAAAGATTTTCTCAAGTTTTCAATACCAGTTATGCAGTTATACTTTTTGCAATTTTCCCCCATTCCAGTTTTGTCCAATTTCAATTCCATTTCTCTCCATCCTCACCATGTAACAGATGTGCCACTCAACTAGTACACTTAACAATAACATGTCCCAAACAAATAAAGCATCTATTTTAAAATACCTAAATAATTTTACTTGCAGAGATCTCATCATGATTATGACCATATTATCATTTACTAAGAAGTTTCAGTTTAAATTTCATGATTTCATCAAAGATGAGATCCAGAATTCTTCCCAAGTAGCAATGCATTTCTTGTTTTCTTGACTAGTTAGTCAATTATTTTCATGCAAAAAATCCAAGTACCCTTGCAGCTTCAATACACATAGGTTACCTCATGCATTAATCTCAGCATTGAGCAAGGAAAGTTCAATCGCATGTTTTATTCAATATCCAGAAAACATCAAAATCTTCAAACCAATTCTCCACAAATTGAGACAACAACTTCTCCTTTTTCATAATAAAATGAAAGTTACATCAATGAAAAAGAAGATTCAAGGATAGACAAGACCACCAACCATTCCAAATCAAAATAAACAATACTCCAGGAAACCTATCTCCTAAAAGTCTAAAACTTCCTCAAAACCACCACAGAGAGAGACTACCCCCCTCCCCCAAATTAAAAAGAGGAATACCCATCAACAAAATCCCTTCACTCACAACACCAATAACAAATGCTACAATTATACATCATGTTCCAAATAGAAAAGGCTAAGCCGCTAAGGAAACCAAACGACCACTAAGAACAATTACAGCAACTTTAGCATGAACCTCCATCAGTCATCTTTCCTAATAAACAAATCATTTTTCCATTTTCGTGTCTTGTTCCAAAGACAGTGGCTTCTCCCCTCAAACAAAATCTCCACCTAAAAAGAAAATTCCCAGTTTCTTACCCACCTCAGCACCACTTGAAGTAAAAAGCCTCCCAATCATCAGAGGTAACCTTGGTGCAAGAAAACATAAATTTGAAGACAAAACATTAATTTTACAAATAATTGTTGGTCCATTATCTCATTTCACCATGAATGCACAATAATCTATGGCAGGTAAAACCTCTATTCTAGAACAGGTGTATGCTTTTCTAGTGAATGTGCACCAAACATTAGCATTGTAAAGAAATGGCAATGTCAACAGATAATATGAAGAAATGGCAGTGTAAATGGCTCCAAGTGTTTGATGTGGAGATGAGCAAATACTTTTGCACCATATTCAAAATTAATCCCAACCTGATAATGAGCGTATTTACCAAAAAAAGTTTATATCCAAATCCAGCAATACCTAACCACTTCGTATCATTATGTGCTAATCTTCAAGTTTTACCATAAACCAGAGTTATAAAATTCTAAAGGGTGATATTAGATGTTTCACATGCTAAAGCACCGGGCTTAAGCCTCATAAGCATGCAAATTTTCTAATGAGGCATTCACTTTCTAATAATAATTGAACCGATAAATATAAAACAATGATAATCATATTTTGTATGCCCTGATGAGCATTCCTGTGCTTTGTAGAATTAATGAGGAATCATGGCAATTCATAGTGGGAAAACCCAATAACCTTTTTTTTATTTAATTATTGTCCACTATGGAAACGTCAAACTCATAGAATATCTACTTTCAAACTAGTACAGCAGGCAATACAAGACGAATGAATCAAGAAGAAAAATGATTTCTTAAACTAAAGCAAATTGGTGCATATACTGCAGGAATAAAGGAGAGTAAGATCGTTTGAAAACTAGCGAAACAAAGATGGCAAAGGAAATTTAATGAAATCTCTAAGAAAGAACGAAAATCAACCTTTGAATGTCCTTCTTTTGAGCCAGCAAGCACTCAAAGATGCATTCCTTGCAAAAGACGTGACCTTTCTGGCAACAAAGAGGATTAATGAAAGGCTTCAAACAGAGACAACAGGCGTCGAAGGGCTTTATGGAATCCTTGCCGAGCCTCTCCTTCTGTGTTCCATATCCAAGCTTCCGCTTCTCATCGTACGTAAAGAAAGCAAGATCGTTATTGTTCTTTGAATGTCGTTGCGGCATCTCTCAAAACCCTAATTGATTCTAAAGCAATAAAATTTCCTGAGAAGAATATGAAAGATATCAAAAAGGAGAAGGAAGGAAAAGGACTGTCATACAAAAGAATAACTGAAACGGTCTTGGGACTGCTGGATTAAAATTGGGATGAATTCAGAATTCTTGTTGCCCTCTGAATCATTTGGAGAAGACATTACCTGAATTTGGGAGATATCCTGCTAAACCTAAAACTAGTTGGACTTCGAGGAGTTCTTTTATGAGGTAGGGCCGTAGGGGTTCTAGGGGAATTCTCGAATAACGGAACTATTTGCGCGTTAAGTCGACTCGCTGAAGCGACAAGGCAGTGGCACAGGCGAATGCTAGACACGCTAATACTATCAATGGGCCGGGCACGTTTAATTTAAAAGACCGAACCAACCTACCACAAGTGCCCGGTTTGCTTTACGCAGAGATACTGGATCTGCTCGTCACATATGGCGCCTCACACCGACCTCATAGGCATATGTCAATGCATTGGGAATATCTCCCGTAATTATGTATTATTATTTATAGGAGCAGATCCCAATTCTTACACAAGCAGCTTCAGGCGTTGCAAGTTGCAACTGATGTTTAAAACATCGACCTAGAATTGGAATATTTTAGGCCACTGGTTTCTGGGTCATTGGTTCGACCATCTGATTTGAATGAATAGAGCATTTCAATTTAAAAAATAATTAAAATAAAAATGATAAAAAATTGTTGTCTAGGTCGAATGAGTTAACAGTTCAATTGTCAATTTGTCAGGGTTAGCGGGTCATTGACCAAGTCAATGGTTTTTAGCCAAGGAATGGGTTAAGGGTAAAACAGAACTAGTTGTTTGATTGGTTCTTGGGCCCAATGGTTCGACCGTCTGGGTCAACCGACTCAACAATAGTTTGAAAACACTGGTTACAACTTGCAAGATTTTTTAGGTAAACTACAAAGACCACATAATGACAATTATCCCCTAAACTCTCCCTCTCTCGCAACAAAGACATCCTAAACTTTCACTTTGTGACAAATACTCTCTTTGGTCCTCTATTAGAGTTCCATTAATTAACTTGAAAAAGATTCTCCTTCAATTGTTTACATTTTTTTTTAAATCCCCAAACTACTATTTTCCTATTTATTTGAATGATTTATGATTCGATTAGTTTTCTCCTCGTGGTTGTTCCAATAGATCCTTCAAATTTCTGACTGAATTCAATATTTTAATGAAATACTAGAGGTTTTCTTTAATATATATATATATATATATATATATATATATACATGTATGTATGTATGTATATAAATTTAATGTTTTGTTTGGTTTTGATTGATTTATTGGACAAAGGAGTGGATAAAGTGGATAATTTTTATACTTTAAGATGAAGAGAGACATTCATGTCAATGGAACAAGAGAAAAATTTAAAGAAACTTGTATTCTATGTCAGTGAAATGAGATAAGAATTTAAAGAAACTTGTATTTCACTAGTAAAAGTACACATGTGTTGCACATAGTAATATCAAATGATGATGATGATAATAGTCAACAACCAAATGACCTTAGAGGTTGAATCATTAACCTATTTAATGAGGAAAATGGACTATGATTAAGACATTAATTCATTTTTTTCTTTGTATTTTAGCCATTTCTATCTTTACCAATAATAATTCTTATTTTTTGAACAAATTTTTGTTTAATATGAAGGATATATAATATTAGTGCATGTTCAATTTTTTTTTATAAAATTTATAAAAAATTCTATATTTTTATTTTTTATAATTTAATTTATGAGATAATAACAATTACTTATTTACCAAGAGGAAATGCAATTCCAATATACTGTTTGAATATTGGTTTTTAATATTATGGTCAAATCAATTATTTATATATATATTTGTTTGTATTTTTTAAACTTCTTATATGATGAAAATAGTTGAAAAAATACTTATATTTTTTGTTTTTCTTTATTTCAACTATTATATTTTCTTTTCCTTTTAATAATTTATGATTTTTTAAATTAAATCAGATTGTATTAGATTTGGATATCCAACATCTTGATCAGATTTAGATTCAAATCAATATTTATGAGATCCAATAAGATCTTCGGATTGAATCAAATTTAATCCTTAATAAACCACTAGCCTCCAACGACCTAGCTAATTAAATCATTGAACCATTTGACATGGTTAGTGGGATCATGTGTTAGACATTAATGCTCCTTATTTTTTATCCCATTTCTATCAATAGTGAAAATAATTCTCATTAATCAAAATTATTTTATATGATGAATATATAATATTATAGAATGTACCCAAAATTATTTATAAATTTCTACATTTTCTAGATTTTTATGTATTTTATTATTTAATAATAACATCATGTGTTGATCCATTTGACATGGATAGTTGAACCACTAATTCACCACTTGGATGGAAAACCATTTTTCTTTTTTAGTTGATTTAAATCATGTATTACATTTTCATCATTAATAAAAGTAATTATTATTTTCGCATTTATTTTTGTGCATGGTAGTATCAAATGATGATGATGATAATAATCAACAACCAGATGCCCTTACTGGTTGAATCACTAACCTATTTAAGTAGGAAAATGGACTATGATTAAGACATTAATTCATTTTTTATTTGTACTTTAGCCATTTCTATATTTACTAACAACAGTTTTTACTTTTTCAAACATATTTTTGTTTAATATGAAGAATATATACTATTAATGTATGTTCAATTTTTTTATAAAATTTATAAAAATTATATATTTTTATTTTTTATTATTTAATTTATGAGATAATAAAAATTACTTATTTACCAAGAGTAAATGCAATTCCAACATATTGTTTGAACATTGGTTTTTAATATTGTGATCAAATCAATCATATATATATATATATATGTATATATATAGTATTTATATATAATATATATGTTATTTATATTGCATTTTTGTAAACTTTTTATATGATGTAAATAGTTGAAAAAATACTTATATTTTTTGTTTTTTATTTCAACTATTATATTTTTTTCTTCTAATAATTTATTATTTAAAAATTTAAACTAGATCATATTAGATTTGTATATCTGACATCTTGATTGGATTCAGATTCAAATCAATATTTATGAGATTCGATCGAATCTTTGAATCATATCAGATTTGAATATACCCTGATTCAAATCTGATATGATTTGTTTGCATCCCTACCAAACCACTTGCCTACGCTGACCGAGCTAATTAAATTATTGAACCATTTGACATGGTTAATCGAGTCATGTGTTAGACATTAATTCTCTTTATTTTTTATTCTAACTTTTATCCATTTCTATCATTAATGAAAATAATTCTCATTAATCACACTTTTTTTTATATGATGAATATACAATATTATAGATTGTACCCAAAATTATCGATAAATTTTTACATTTTCTAGAATTTTATGTATTTTATTATTTAATAATAACATCATGTGTTAATCAATTTGATATATCTATCTATCTATATATATATATATATATATATAATATTCGATACTTAGTTATGATATCATAGATTGACCCATTTGACCCGGAATGTTAGATCATTGGCCTACCTACCATCTAGATATGGAAATGGTTTCATTTTCAAATTGGTTTTAAATTTTGCATTTTATTTATATCATTGATAAAATACTTATTATTTATCATACTTATTTTTTTTTATTTTATTAGTATGTAATATTATAGATGTGCCCTAAATTGTTTTTAAAAAATTTATTTTTAATTAAACGTCATGGTTAACCTATTTGACTTGAAAGGTTGAACCAGTTACCAACCCCCTAGATAGGAAGATGGTTTAATTTCCCATTGGTTTTAAGTTGTATATTTGATGTCCATCATTAATAAAATTAAGTCTAATTTATCATAGTTATTTTTTAATATGAAAAATATATAATAATAGAAATGTGTCCAACTTTTTTTTTCTTATATTTTTTGTATTTTTTATATTTCTAAATTTGTACTATTTATTTATGACATCATGAATATCATTGATAAAATAATTATTGCTTATCATACTTATTTTTATTTATATTATTAGTATATAATATTATAGATGTGCACAAAAGTGTTTCATGTTTTTTTGTACTATTCTATTTTAAAAAATTTGTTTTTAATTACACATCATGGGTTAACCTATTTGACCTAAAAGGTTGAACCACTAACCCACCCCCTAGATAGGGAAGATGGTTTAATTTCCCATCGGTTTTAAGTTGTATATTTGATGTCCATCAGTAATAAAATTATGTATATTTTATCATATCATACTTATTTTTTAATATGACAAATATATAATAGTAGGAACATGCCCAATTTTTTTTAATTTTTTTCTATATTTTTGTATTTTTATATTTCTAGCTTTGTATTATTTATTTATGACATCATGAAATTATCCATTTGACCCAAATGGTTGAAGTACTTACCCACGACCTAGATGGAAAATATGATTTCATTTTTAGGTTTATTTTAAAAATATAAAATTTCATTCTATTAATAATTATTATGTTTGGATTTATTAGTGGAATTTAATAATGATAAACAAAACTATTTTTTTATATTTCTAAATTTGTATTATTTATTTATGACATCATGAAATTATCCATTTGACCCAAATGGTTGAACTACTTACCCACCACATAGATGAAAAATATGATTTCATTTCTATATTTATTTAAAAAATATAAAATTTTATTCTATTAACAATTATTGTATATGGATTTTTTAGTGGAATTTAATGATGATAAACAAAAGTATAAATGTTGGATTCAATGAGAGAGAATGTGATTTATTTAATGA
This sequence comes from Nelumbo lutea, assembly GCF_056320005.1. Lineage (NCBI taxonomy): Eukaryota > Viridiplantae > Streptophyta > Magnoliopsida > Proteales > Nelumbonaceae > Nelumbo > Nelumbo lutea. Next base: position 80,532,483 of record NC_142684.1, on the reverse strand, counting down.
CCGAAATGTGAGACTCAATGAGAGGTAATTGAATGTACTTTGGTATTCTTATATGATTTCATTTCTATATTTATTTTAATAATATAAAATTTTATTCTACTAATAATTATTGTGTATGGATTTATTAGTGGAATTTAATGATGATAAAAAAAAGTATAAATGTTGGATTCAATGAGAGAGAATGTGATTTATTTAATGGCTTAAATGTGAGACTTAATGAGAGGTAATTGAATGTACTTAATGGTATTCTTTTAATTACATTTTCTGCCTTTTCAATGGAGATGAATTAAATTCAAGAGGAGGGGTATTTTAGTAAAGAAAAACTCCAGAAGCCAATACCTCATCATTCACACTTTTATAAGTAGTATAGATGTTAGTAAATGGTTCTTATTATTTTAACTAATTTTGCTTGGAGAAAATGGAGGTATTTTTAGGTCAATCGGGGTTTAAGAGAAAATGGCAAGGAAAAGAAAATAAGAAAAGCTCATGTGAGTATTGTGGGTATTTGGCAAATTAAAACATTCTATCATCGGCTAGAGGTACTTGTTGCAAAATGAAAGTTTAGGGTCATAGACTTAAAGTACAAGGGGCCTTTTTAATGGGAAATAGGCAATTAGTGGTAGATTTGTCTCCTTGAAGAGGCTTCTTCGACCTAGAGTCTGTAACCCCTTGAACTTCAGTATAGAAAAGCTCTCCTTGAAGATGTTCTGATTAATAGATCTTGCTTGTCTCCTCCCTTCCATTCAGAACCTACCATCTTATTCTCTTTTGTTAAGTACTTTTTTGTTGGTCTGTGTCAAAATACCTCCTCTCTCCTTGTACACTCTTCTCCCCCGTCTGTTCTAACAACCTTAGGTCCCCCATAGGGTTCCCGTTGGGGCGTAGCTGCTAGCCAACCTGCACCCCATAACTTCCCTTCCAACCACTGTTAATCCCCACTATTACCCGCTAACCCCTGTCACAACTACCTTTTCACTGTTACTTGCCCCACCACTGTTGCATTTTAACCTTATCCGCCACTGCTACCTCTTCACGTGAACATTTACTATTCCAACAAATGTCTCTAAAAGGCAAGGAAGTCATTAACACACCAGAGCTTGCACATGCATCGGAGGACTTCGAGACTCTCTTTGCGCATGCAGTAAATGTAGAAATTTGTAGATGATTTGAACCAATTGAGGAAGCAGTGCAAGTCATCGGTCTAACATTAAAGGGACACATCTTCCCACAAGTCACTGAAGAGGCTCTAGCTAACCATGCTCGAGTGCAATGGAAAGTGATAGCTACTGTAGATGTTCATTTTCTCGAAGGTGGTAGCTTGGAGTTTTCATTCTCTAACCATAATGATAGGCTTACAACCCTAGAAGGACGCCCCTGTATTTTTTGGTCTAGCTGGATCCAATTAGAAGAATTGCATGATTCTAGTACTGGCATAGTGGAAAAGGTCTGGTCACAGAGAGTCTGGCTACAAATTCATATGATCTCACGAGCCACGATAGAAAAGGGAAGAGTCTGCTTTCTTGCTGGCTCGTCAGGTTCTGTTGTTTCAAATCAAGATAAAACACCTATTGGTCACCTAATACAAGGTTTGTATGTTCGCAAGAAAATCATCATCGACCTCCGGTGTCCCTTGCTTATAGGTTGGTTCATTTTCTATCGTGGGAAGCCAGTTTGGCTTAGGTTTTGCTACAAGAAACTTCCCCATATCTGTGCTAACTGTGGCTTAATCGAACATGCGTGGAATAATTGTAAACGATTGGATCACTCTATACCATATTATCGTCGATACCTTGAAAATCGATGTATCGACTTCTCGGTGGCTCTGTGCCGAATTCAAGCTTGAAAAACCTTTCAATCTCCCAGTATAGTCACCTTTAAGTGTTAGTATTCTTGGTGCATGCAAAGTGTGTCACTGCGAGTAGGGATTAGATGAAGATTCTAAAGATGGTTCTGGTGGTCGGAAAAGATGTTGCATTGAGCCGTCATGTGACTTACTGGCGGTGGTCTCCAGCAACTTGCCTGGCGCCCATGCAACAAGATTCCGCCATGTTGAATCCTTCAAAAAAGATGCATGCCTCCCATTCGATGTGTGACACTCATCCAACATCATGCAGCATGCATGCATTGCACCTTGAGAGCCTGCCCACGCTACGTAACTTCCATGCACAACACTAATTTGTCTCTTGGACTGAAGGGCAAAAGTCAGCGCTGACAACTCATTATCTTAGTAAAACTGTAGGGTTAGGAACCATGGACTTATTGGTAAAAAGAGGCATAGCATACCAATAACGTACCACCTAGACCTTTCCTCTAACACCTTATTGCCATCAAGAATGGATACGTGTCTGATTTCTTCACTGGCCAAGTCCTACCTCTTGAATGTCTTTTAACCCGAACCACAATGATACACCCGACCCACATCCATCTACCAACACATGTTCTCGACAACCCTTTAATAGACTTTCACCCTTGGACTCCTCCCCTCCACCCGGATAGGTCATCCACACACAATATGGCAGCAACTATGCTCCCAATGGAACCCGGAATGGAGCACCATGAAGCTCCAGAACATCTTCTCAATCTACCAGAGTGCTACTCAGTCTAGCTTCTTCAACAAGTACACCTTAACATCATCACCGCCTTCTTTTTACTTGATCTCTTATTGAAATACTGTATTTTTTATCTACCTATCATTTTGAAGATTATTTCTTGGAATATCCAAGGGGCTAATGATCAAAAGAAAATAAGAGAGCTTGCAAAGCTGTGTGAACGTGCAAAGCCAAAACTGCTATCCACAATAAAAAGCTCATCACTGGCTAGGAAACTGGGGTTCACCCAGTTCATACTCCATGAAGCTTCAGGCCTTTTTGGAGGACTTCTATGTTGCTGGTTAGATTCTCTAAAAATTAACACATTGCACGTGGACAATCACCTAATTTGCCTAGAAGTGATCAATTACCCTCCCAACAATCCCTGGCAGCTTTTTCTGTTCTATGGCCACCCAGTTTGTCACCTCTGAAAGAATTTGTGGCTGCAGTTAGCATAAATGCAAAAAAATGCTAGTCTGCCCTGACTTTTGATGGGAGACATTAATGATATCTATAAATCTGAAGATCATAAGTGATGAAAACAAAAAATATCATATTTTTCTCACTTAATAATTAGCCTTTTATGTTGATTTTATGCCCAAATGCACTCATAATTCTTATATTTTGGTTTAAGGCCGAAAGGAGGCGTTAGGTGATAAACAAGGCTAATCGGGTCATTTTACACAATTTTGGCACCATGTGTTAGATTGAGAATAAATCTCTCATCCAGACTCCGATTGAGATGATTCAAGATGTGTTGGAAAGATAAGGAAAAATTCTACAACTTTTCTGTTTTGAGTTTTGATAAATTCGGACTTAATCGAGGTCAAAATCGGGCCCGAATTCTCTACAACTGCATTGGTGACGTGTTGAAGACATTCCTTAGCCTTGAAGCTTTCATCCGTGATTTCACCATTCTCCCATTCACACAAGAACTTTGTTTTATCTTATTTTTGAGTCTTTTCTGGATAAGTCAGACTTGTAGATTGACCTAGGGGAATTTTAGAAGATTTTGTAGGCTTCTCTTGGGGGAAGTAGATAAGAGGAGAAAAACCTAGAGAGAAGGCAGTAGAAGCCTAATTTTCTTGGAGTTTTCACCATGATCATGCGTGGCTAAACTCTTGTACTTGTTTGAAGGAAGCACAAGCCTCAGAATCCACCAAACTGTGAGATCTAATTTGGTTTTTATTGTTTAATTCATGCTTTGGATATCGAATGTTCTTCTATGTTTACATCTATGATTGTTTCGTTTGATTGCTAGGAAGGCCTTCTAGTTTAGTATTCGCTACAATCTATTGCTAGATTAGATATCAAATCCATAATTGTTTGGTCTCTCTAATCTGCGAAGCAACTAGGGTTTAATGATTTGCTGCATCATAAATTGTTAGATCCTAGGAAGGACACTCGACTGAATTAAATGCAAACGCTTGTGCTTGTGTTGTTTAGTTTCATTGATCTCTAATGCTTAATGCTATTGCTGGATTAAATCTTTAACGCTTGTTTAGGGGTTGTTCAGTAGTAAGGGTTAAGAGAATCACTTGTTTTCCGATTAACTGATATTAGGAAGATGCAGGAAAATAATTCCTATGATGAATATTCAAAGTCTGGATTGATTTATTCTTGCATCGATGAACAGTAGTGAAATCTGATGGTGGATGTTATCTTAGACCAAGATCCATTCTTTTGGTTAATTACTACACTCTAAATTGCCTTGCTTCCCATTTAAATTTTGTTCTCTTTAATTCTGATTTTCTTTTTTTCAAATCTAGTTTTCGTTACACACACCGCCCCCCTCCATCTTTGATTCATGTAGCACATAATTCAGATTAGATACTCTATGTGGGAATGATCCTTACTTGCACTACTACATTTTACTCTCACGAGTATAGGTTTTATTTTCGGGTGCCTACAACAGCACACCAAATTTTGGCACCGTTGTCGAGGAGTTTTTCTAATCAGTTTTGTGCTTTTCGTGATCGTTGTTTAGTTCTTGAAATTTTCAATTTTTTTTCCTTTTTTTTTTCTATAGATCACTTTGGTTGTTTGTGTTTTGGCATAGATTATTTTCTGTTTTATTCATTTATCTATTTATTTAATCATTCTAGATTTTTTTATTTGTTTTATGGTATGTCGTTCTGGGTTTATTAGGTTTTCCTTAATTTATGCCTGTAACCCGATTCTCTAAGAAAGGTAATTTGTAGTTTGATCTAGAAATAGAAGGGAATTTGCACAGGTTAAGTAGGGAAGCTCGGAGTCATTCTGAGGAGAACGATCCAGCCTTCGATTTTCTATTTGTTAGCGGATCTGATTTGAGAGAAGATGACATCATGGCCAGAAATCGAACCTTGAAAGAGTTTGCTGCACCGGATTTAAATTAGCAACCCTTATGCATAACTTTTCCTGCTTTAGATGCTGATGTTAATTTTGAATTAAAATCTGGATTGATACATCTGTTACCCATTTTTCAGGGTTTTGCAGGTGGGGATCCTCATAAGCACTTGAAGGAGCTGCATGTAGTTTGCACGAGCATAAAAACCTATGGGGGTAACTGAAGAGCAAATCAAATTGAGAGCCTTCTCGTTTTCTTTGAAGGATTCAGCTAAGGATTGGCTCTATTATCTACCTTCCGGGAGTGTTACTACATGGAATGAGATTAAGAGGCTATTCCTAGAAAAGTACTTCCCAGCTTCAAGGGCGGCCAATATCAGAAAAGAAATCTGCGGTATAAGGCAATACAACAGGGAGTCCCTACATGAATACTGGGAACGCTTTAAGAAATTATGTGCAAGCTGCCCCCATCATCAAATGAGTGAGCAGTTACTTATCCAGTATTTCTATGAGGGTGGTCTTCAACCCACTGATAGGAGCATGATTGATGCTAGTAGTGGAGGAGCTTTAGTGGATAAAACCCCCGAGGTCACGAGAAATTTGATTGCAAACATGGCGACCAATTCTGAACAGTTCAGCTATAGGCTCAACCCTCCATCAAAGCATGCTAATGGGGTAAATATCTCTTCCTTTGAACAACAAATTGCAATTCTGACTTCTCTTGTTCGTCAAATGGCTGTAGGTAAAATGAAAATGGTGAAGGCTTGCGGGATATGTTCAATAGTAGGGCATCCAACTGATATGTGCCCAACTCTTCAAGAGGAGCCCGTTGAGCAAGTAAATGCGGTAGGTAGTTTTCCAGGGCAACCGCAAAGGAAATATGATCCCTATTCGAGAACGTATAATCCAGGATGGAGGGATCACCCCAATCTCAGCTATGGGAATCCACAAAACCACCCAAGTTTCCCGCAATATCATCCAACTTTTCAGCAATATCAGCCACACCCCCCTAGGCAATAGCCAACCCAAAATTCTGATTCATGTATGTTTTTAAAGGATATCGTCAAATCTCTTGCCACTAACACTTTGCAATTTCAACAAGAGACAAGGGCCAGTATCCAATGTTTGGACAATCAGATGGGCCAAATGGCGATGACGATTAGTCTGTTAGAGGCACAAAGTTTGGGGAAATTACCCTCTCAAATAGTTGTGAATCCAAAAGAAAATGTAAGTGCAATCGTTTTGAGAAGTGGTAAACAGGTTGAGGCAACAGCAAGGGCAGCCCCCGCATTGTCGAACCAAGAAAAGGAAAAAGACATCACTCCCGATGGTGATGAAGTACCCAAGCGTAAGTTTCCTCCTCTTTCTGATTATAAATCGGTACCTCATTTTCCTAATGCTTTAGTAGGTTATAGGAAAGATGAGTAGTTCAAAGATTTTTATGAAACTTTCTGTAGATGCGAGGCAAATATTCCCCTTTTTAATGCTCTTAAACAAGTATCTCATTATGCTAAATTCCTAAAAGATTTATATACACATAAAAGGAAATAGAAACTAAAAGGATATGAGAAGGTGAGAGTAGGGGAGAATGTTTATGCAGTCATTAAAAAGCTCCGTACAAAGTGTAAGGATCCAGGTATATTCACTATCCCCTGCATGATAGGTAACACTAGAATTGAGAAGGCCATGTTAGACTTAGGAGCTTCTATTAATGGCATGCCATATTCTATATATGCTTCTATGAAATTTGGACCTTTGAATAAGACTAGTATAGCGATTCAATTGGCTGATAGATCGAATGCTTATCCTAAGGGTGTAGTTGATGATGTTCTTGTGAAAGTAAATGATTCATTTTTTCCTACGGATTTTTATATGCTTGATATGGATAATGGTGATCAAACCACTCCTATTCTGCTAGAAAGACCATTCTTAAAAACATCAAAGACTAAGATAGATGTTTATAGTGGCACACTCACCATGGAATTTGATGGTCAGATTGTTAAGTTTAATATTTATGATGCCATGAAATATCCTACTGATGATAATCCTATTTGTTTTGCCCTGACTTTTGATGGGAGACATTAATGATATCTATAAATCTAAAGATCATAAGTCCTATAGAAATAACAAGACCTTCCTGTCTAAACATATGCAAAATTTCATACAAAACTTTAACCTGGTCGACTTTGAGTTTGTAGGGCCTCCTTTCACATGGACTAATGGCAGTAGGGCACATCAAAAGTGTTGGAAAGATTGGATAGAGCCCTAGCTGTCCCGTCCTAGTGTCGGTTGTTCCCAAATTCTCTGCTCTGGCACTTTCTAATAACTAGCTCAGACCATGGTGCCATCTCCATCAACACCGAATTAGTTCCTCCCCAAAGGAAACCCCATTTTCACTTCTTGCATTTTTGGACTGACAACCCACAATTCAAGCAAATTGTCTCAGACCTATGGAGTTAGCATATACAAGGTTTTCATGCCCATAAAATTGTTACAAAGTTGAAATTATATAGCTTTGCTCTCAAATCCTGGAACAAAAGCCACTTTGGTCAAATCCAAAATCACATCCACAGGTTGGCTAACCAAATTTCATCCCTTCAAATGAATATTATGGATGCAAACCCCCAAGATCATATTCATTCTCTTACATGCCAATATCACTATTGGCTCTTAAAAGAAGAACATATGTGGAGAATTAATTCTTGAGAGCTGTGGCTACAGGAGGGTGATAGAAATACAAAATACTTCCACCACATGAAAAATTTTAAAAACACAAAAAATAGTTTAGTATGGTTAAAATCTCTAGATGGCTCTTGGACATCTAACCATTCCTCCATTGCACAAGTGTTCAAATAATCAGTTCTGGAAATTGGGGGTCGATAGGAGGTTTTTGATCCATGTATGTTGGACACAATTTCACTCTCCACCTTATCCTCATCTCAGAAGGACTCACTATTGCTCCCACCCACAATAGAAGAAATCTTCGTGGTGGTTAAACAATTGCACCCTCATAAAGCACCTGAACCTGATGGATTTACTCATTACTTTTACCAATACTTCTGAGATCTAATTGGCTCAAATATTTTTGCTATGGTACTAAAATTTTTTGATACAGAGTTCCTGCCAAAAGAAATCAATAGTACAATTTTAGTCTTTGTTCCCAAAAACAATCAGTCAGTGGATGCTTCAAGTTACCGTCTCATTAGTTTATGTAATGCGCTTTACAAAATAATTACCAAATGGATGGTATTTTGCCTCCAACCTGTATTATAGGAACTGATATCTCCATTCCGACCGGGTTTTCTCAAAGGAAGGAAGATTATAGATAATATCCTACTGGTGAAGGAGATCCTTCACAAATTAAAGCTCTGAAAGAAAGGTCAAGGTTTCATTGCCCTAAAACTAGACATGTCTTAAACTTTTGATAGAATGGGCTGACTGTTTCTATATCATGTATTACAAAAGATGGAGTTCCCTATGAAATGGTGCAACATGATTCATCAGTGTATATCTACTACCTCCTCAATCAAAATTGTAGGTGAATCTCATGATCACTTCCATTTGAACCGTGGTGTCAGGTAAGGGGATCTAATCTCCCCATATCTATTTATCATAAGCATGGAGGTACTCACTCAACTCTTGAATCAAGCCTCACTTTTAGGACAGCTTGAGGGAGTAAAAATTAATCGTAATGGTGCTCCTATCACTCATCTCCTTTTTAAAAATGATTGCATTATTTTCTGCAAAGCCGATATAGCTCAGGTTAAAACTTTGGTTAATATTCTAAAAACTTTCAAAAGTATGTCAGGATAAAAAATCATCTAATCCAAGTCAAGTATCTACTATACCAGGAATGTTCCCCGTCAGCATCGCAAATTTCTCTCTCACATTCTATAGATAAAGAAACCACTCATTGGCACCAAATACCTTGGAGTGCAGGTGGGATCAAGCACTAGGCTTTGTTGTTCACATAAGGAGATAATTGACAGGATATCTTCGAAGATAAACTCCTAGAGTTATAAACTTCTATCACAAGTTGGTAGAACCACTCTAGTCAAGTTTGTCCTCCGGTCCATTCCAACCTATTTTATGTCAATATCAAGTTTTCCGAAAGCAACAACCTCCGAACTGGACAAAATGGCTAGGTTGTTTTGGTGGGGAGATATCGCTAGTGCTTCTAGACACACTATTCCTTGGAGTAAGGTATGTCAACCTAAAAGCCAAGGAGGCTTGGGTTTTAGAATTTATGGTACTATGAACCAAGCTATGTTTGGAAAGCAAATATGGAGATGGCTAACGGACAAGCGAGGTTTTTGGAGTAAACAATCAAATCCAAATACTTCCAATACACCTCCTTTTTTGCATTAAAAAAAGGTTGGCACAGTTCTCAATGGTGGCAACAAGCTCACCAGTTATTACCATTGCTGCGTTCAAATCTATTGTGGTCTATTAAGGATGGTCAGAAGTTTCTGCAACTTCAGACCCTTGGGTCCCATCATTACTTGGACACGTACAACATCTTAACACATCATCATCCCAAAATCAAGTGTCTGATTTAAAGGTTTTAGAACTACTTAACCCCGAAGGCTCATGGAACCTCTCCAAATTGCAGCAGTTCTTTCAGGTTTCTACCATCCAACATATCATTGCAATTCATCCAGAACCAAGCTAATCCACTGACCTACTTATCTGGAAAAATAATGCTTCAGGTAACTATATAGTAAAATCAGTTTTTCACTTCTTATCTTTATTGGGTGCTTCAAGTTTGGTTACCTATTTTAACTGGAAGATAATCTGGAAAGCTCAAGATCCCATTCAGGTTCCAAGTCTTCCTCTAGAAAATCCTTTGGGATGGGCTACTCACAAAAAATAAGTGTGTTTGGCTGTTTGAATCAGATAAACTTTGTGTATTTTGCAAGGTCCATGAAGAATCGACTCATCATCTGCTCATTTAATGCCCATTTGCATGAGTTGTATGGTGTGGGGCCAGATTGGTTTAAATCCTTCATCCACACTTCAGCTTCCCATTCATATCTTGATTACAGAATGCTTCTTTTCTTTGTGTCAAAACCTAGGCAAACAACAAGCTATAACGAGTCTCTACAAATTTGCATTGATTATCTACCACATATGGGAAGCTAGAAATAAGTGGATTTTTTAGAACATTAGGTGCGAACCCACATAGATCGTTTAAGTAGCGAACAATTTCTTTGTAGAATATTCACTATCTCGGTTAATGCTACCTCGACCTCATCAGTTACACCATAGTAATATGCCATCCTTATTTATTGATGGTTCTTTTGATCTAGATTCAGATTATGCAGGACGAGGGTTCATCCTCCAACACGCCAATGAACAGTACACCATTATAGAAGGCATGCCTTATTGGGCACTCAACAGCTATGATGTTGAAATTCGAGCCCTGTTAAGAGGGCTTTAAGTGGCCACTACAAAAGGAATATCACATCTTTTGGTATATATAGATAACAGAGCATTAGTTGAATTTGCAAATATAAATCAAGTAATTCAATGGTTCAAGCTACTGCATAGAAGCTGATTGTGCATGATATGGAAGCTCCTAGTTGGAGGATCACTTGGATGTCGGCCGCTTCGCGAACTGGTTTAAGATACAAGAAGATGAATTAGAGAACTCGGGGTGGCTAACCCGGCGAGGTCGCTCCGATGCTTAAGTTAGTATTGTACTCTGGTTGCGAGCTAAAAGCTTGAATGTGAATAGCTAGTGAGTAAGCAATTGTGCATACCTTGTGCTATGGGGGCCATTGCCCTTATATAGTTGGTCTACCGTGAACCTCACGATGCCTCTCCGAGATCCTCGGGCTGAACAATAGGAGTATGTTCCGCTACGGAAGGTGGATAATGGGCTGGCCGATAAACCTCATTGTGTCCATCCGAATCGGGCGAATTGAGGCTAAGACCTACGGATGCATGGCGTTATCCTGAAAGGCTCGGAGGCAACTGGCGGGCTTCTAGAACTTGCTACGTGTCACCTCAACAAACACGGGCATTTGGGATACCCTGTCCTCGGGGTGATTTGAAGTGACTAGGACAGCCGAGGTGACCAATCTGCTGAGGTGGTCAGAAGCGCCGAGTCATCACTTGGCTGGAAGATTTTGTCCACATGTCGTCTGTTCATCAGGTCGGGCCAAATAACCCCTCATCAATTGGCCCCCACTCCTCGTGCACGGGTCAAGACTCGGAGCGAGGAGTCCATGATGAGCCGAGGTGGATATGGCCTTAGCCGATTTGGGGGTTTGACCCTAGTGACCTGCTTGGCTCGACCAGGTACCTAGATCGTGTATCAGGAACGCGTGAACATCACGTGGATTATTAACCCTACATACGTCAAAATGCGCTTAAGTGATTTTGACCTTGGAAGGAGTGCAACCGGTTTTCATGGGAGCTGTTGGATCATTTTGATGTTACCTGTCCAAAATTGACTACAATAGCTATAAATAGGGGCTATGGGGTCCCCATTTTCTTCACTGTGATTTGTGTGTTCGTGATATGAGCTCGCATGTCCGCTTTTAGGTCAGTGTCACCTATTCTTGTCCTTCGAAGTCATCTTCTCTTCTCTCCGGTCTAGGTAAGTTTCCTTCGTTCCTACTTGTTTTCCTTCCATTACAATGTCGAGTGTCAACACTGGTAGTCTACTAGATGCCAGTAGTGAGTCAAGTGGGACCGAGGTGAACTCCTCCGGCCAAGAAGTAGACTCTAGTCCTACTGATGTGGGCACCCATGACTCTGAGCCTAGTCAACCTGAGGTGGACTCCCAAATAAGGGAGCGGGAAGACTCCGGGAAGGAAGCCTCGAGCTCCCGTAGTTCTCAGAGGTCGGGGCCAGACTGCTTTGGTCCTTTCATAATGACTGCGGAGAGACTGCAAACACTGGCCGAGTACTATAAATTCCCTGAGGGCCATAATTGGTGTATCCCTTTAGAAGGGTATCCTTGGGATCACGATGGTGAGGTTGTGGGGTTTGAAGAGCAGATGACAGTCGTGCTACGCTTCCCGCTCCACCCGTTCATTATGGAGATCCTCCGCTTTTTCAACATAACCATAGGTGATGTGTGGCTCATTGTGACACTAGCAAGTGCACTAGCCGTTCAAGTAATAAAGTAGTGAGTGAAGTATCGTTCCCACGAGGATTTAGGAAACAATTACCAATGCTAAATTGATCACTTCTTATCTGATCAACAAATAAATCAAAACTTTAATGAAAGCTAAAAAATCCTAAATTAAAATCTATCTAAATCATTGGCCTAATTGCCTTCAAATCAGGTTAGAAGAGTAAGCAGTAAATGTCAATCTCAGAATTCAGCAATCTATCAATTTGGATCATTCGAATAAATCATGATTGAGCTTTGGGTTGGTGAAACCCCAAGGTCATGAACAGCCTCTCTCAAGCGCATGTTCATCCTATGCATGAGTGACGATTCTTCTATCTCTAGCAAGAATCTAATCCCCATGCATGCATTTCTTCAAACACTTCTAAGGCATCAATTCAAATCTGAATTGATCACCAACTGAATTGTGCAAGTTATCTCTAACCTTGCACTCAATTCAGTTCTTGAATAGTAGATCTGAATTCCTAGAGTCTCTCTCAAGCACTCTAGGAATTTCAAGCTTTAGATCCATTCGGCCAATCTGAAAATTGCAGATCTGAGTTTTGAAGGTTAGTTAGCCGAATTAATCTACAATAACACCCTTATTCAAGAAACTTCAAGTACAATTCATGACCATTTGAATGAATAAAAAAGAATTAGATTGCTGAACTAAAATTTTACAAGCTGAAATACATCAAGGAAGAATGGAAACAAGGAGAAAGAAGAAAGAAAATATAACAAAGAAACTGAATTCAATTTAAAAGAGAATGAAACTACAAATGATTTATTACAAAAGATCTTTGAATCACAAGCCCTCAATTCGAACTCACCTTCTCTTCTAGCTTGCTTGTCTTGAACTTCCTTCAGCCCTTCTTCTTCTTCTTCCTTGCGCCTAGCCTTCTTCTCTTTTCTTCTCTCAAGGTGGCCGAACCTCTAAGAGTGGGAGAGCCTTCCTCTCAAGCAATTGAACACCTCTCCCCCCTCCTAGAGGCCTCCTTATATAGTTTTTCAAGGGGGCTCTTGCCCCTTCTTGAAGCATCTAGAATGGGGTGTATTACACCCCTTTCTTGAACTTTCTAGAGCTCTCTTGAAAGCCTCCTAAGGGCTGCTATTTGGGCTGCACTTAGGCTCTCTCTTAGCACCTGATAACTATACATTGAGCTGCTCTTTTGGGCTGAGAATGGGCCTTCCTTGCTGGGCCAAATTCTACTCATAGCTAGGCTTTATTTTCTTGGGTTTTCTCAAGGAATTCATTTGCTCTTCTTGGGCCGAAGTGCTCTCTCTTGCTTCCACGACCGGGCTGGGCAGAATTTGGTCTTTTTGAACCTTCTTTTCTTGCCTTTTTCCTTCATTTTTTTGGATTAATTATCCCTGAACTTATTCTTAGCATTAAGCTAAATTAAGGCAAAAATTAATAAAACCGGCATAAAAATCCATGCTAAAGTCCTCAAAAATTATAGATAAATTGTAAGTTCATCAATAGGCCAGCTTCACTTGAACTTAATTCGCTCTATAGTAGGTACCATCTCCCTGTTTCACCACTCCACCGACCTTCCTTCTTCTGAACACCGTAGCTATTACCTGACCCCCCGACCTGGATAAAAGATCCTATATGTTTTCCCGAACAAAGTCCCGGCTTGGAAGAGGAATTATTTTATCGTCACTATGGCTGGGGGTGGCCATTTCCGACTCACTGGAGAACAACCATCAGTGACCCCGACATCAAGCTAGATAAGGACATGAAGAAATAGGTTCGTGCCTGGGTGAAGGTCAGGTTGGAGCTGGATGACTTCCTTGCCGAGGAGAAGTTAGTTACTGCAGGGCTGAGTCCGTGTAGGTCTCCGCTTCAGATTCACACACTTGACCCTCATCCACTGAGCTCGTCGCTAGTTCCATTGCACTTGCTGCCTCGAGAAAGGAGAACGCGCCTATCATTGACCTGGTCGAGGATGACTAGGAAACCAAGTTGCTAGCTCGCGAGCCTGAGGTGGCCCAAGAGTTCAAGGTCTAGCCTATCCAACTAGAGGTTTCCGCTATCGGTGTAATTCCTGAGGAGGGCCAAAGCATTTTTTATGCCTGGGTTGCCACCCTCAAGAGCAAGGAAGTTGTCTTTCCTATCGAGGTGTTGAAGTATGCAGGGATGCCGCGCTCCAAGCTCACTGCCACTGCATGGGGTCATCTAATGGTGGCATGTTTCTAACTTCACTTCTTTGTCCTTTGTGCTTTTCCTGCCTTAGTGATCGGTACAACTCATTTGCAGATGAACTCGATGATTCACTCGTTGGTGGAGTTGTTGCAAGTTTCAGAGTCAAAGGCAAAGGTTCTGGCTGCCAAGTTGAAAGCAACGGAGTGCCAATCTAGGACATTGAAGGCTATGGAGCTAGTGAAGAAGCGGGAGGTAGAGGCGAAGCAAAAGGAGGAGCACATCCGTGAGTTGATGAAGGAGGTTGAGGAGAAGAAGGCTCTCCTCTCTGAGTGCAAGGCTATCTTATCCTAGGAACTAAAGGAAGCTGGTGCTCACGCTGTTCATGCTTAGAAGACTTCTTCGGAGTTAAGAACATTGTGAACAAGACAGCTACCTTGGCCTTCTGCAAGGGCTTCAAAGTTTTCCGCTAGTTGGCAAGGCGTACGTTTACAAAGATCGATCTTCAATCGCTCACAACGATCGAGGTCTCCACAGAGATTGTAATTCAGGCAGTGGGCAAGGATTTGGATTCCGAGGAGGATGGGGATGATGATGCTGAGCTGGAAGCCGGAGAGAGGCACAATTTAGTCTTGATGGGGCTCCTTGCCCCCTCCTTCTACAAGCTCAGCATCCTTGGTCGGGTCCACCTCCATAGATGTGCTCGTAGCAGCAACCTCATCGGTCTCCATGACCTCATCAACTGCTACGTCGGAGTTCCCTGACTTCTCTCCGGCTTCTAGTTCAGCATCATCATCCCCATCCTCCTTGGAATCCAGATCCTCGCCCACCACTTGAACTACAGTATCTGCGGAGACCCTGATTGTTGTGAGCGGTTGAAGATCGAGCTGGGGTAACGCACGCCTTGCCATCCAATGAAAAACTTTTAAGCCCTTGCGGAAGGCCGAGGTAGCTGTCTCATTCATAAAGTTCTCGAACTCCGAAGAAGTCTTGTAAGCATGAACAACATGAGCACTGACTTCCTTTAGTTCCTAGGAGAAGATAGCCTTGCACTCAAAGAGGAGAGCCTTCTTCTCCTCAACCTCCTTCATCAACTTGCTGATGCGCTCCTCCTTCCGCTTCGCCTCTGCCTCCCACTTCTTCGCCGCTCCACAGCCTTCAATGTCCTGGACTGGCACTCTACTTCTTTGGACTCGGCAGCCAGAACCTTGGCCTCCAAGACCTTCACCTTTGACTCTAAGACTTGCAACAACTCCATCTGGGGGTCGGACTGCTCCACCAACGAGTGAATCATCGAGTTTGTCTGCAAAAGAGTTGTACTGATCAGTAAGGTAGGAAAAGAACAAAGGACGGAGAAGTGAAGTTAGAAATGTACCATCATCAGATGACTCCACGCACTGGCAACGAGCTTGGAGCGCGACATCTCCACATACTTCAACACCTCAGTGGGAAAGACAACTTCCTTGCTCTTGATGGTGGCAACCTGGGCATAAAAATTGCTTTGGCCCTCCTCAGGAATTGCACCAGAAGCGACGACCTTGGGTTGGACGGGCTAGGGCTCAAACTCTTGGGCAACCTCAGGCTCGCGAGCTAGCGAATTGGTTCCCTGGTCATCCTCAACCAGGTCGATGACAGGCGCGTCCTCCTTTCTTCTCGGGGCAGCAGGTGCAGTGGGACTAGCGACGGGCTCGGTGGATAAGGGTTCGATGCGAGATGCCTTCCTCTTATTACTTTTCTTCATATCAGAGAAAATCTTGGAGATAGGGATATCCACCATGGTACCTATATCACAGATACAGACTTAGTGAAGAAGCTGGTGAGAAAGATAAAAAATTCAAGTGTGTGAAACCGAAGTGGAGACCTACCCGTACTCAACCCTACATTAACTAACTTCTCCTCGGCATAGAAGTCGTCCATCTCCAACCTAAGCTTCGCCTAGGCGCGGACCCGTTTCTTCATGTCTTTATCTAGCTTGATGTCGGGGTCACTGATGGCCATTCTCTAGTGCGTCAGAAACGGCCACCCCCCAACCATAGTGACGATAAAATAACACTTTTTCCTCTTCTCGCCTTGTTGGATCTTTGCCTTTGGGTCGAGAGCTTCTTTGGTGCTCATGAACCTCTCAGCATAGTCGAGGAACTCCATGATCATCCTTGGGCAATGTACTTTGAGTTACCATGCGAACTCCTTGTGCTTAACTCCCTTTCCTGCCGTAGTGAGGCACACAACCGAATCGAGGTCGGGGATCTGCAAACATTTTTCATTGAAGCGCTTGGTGTAGCTTTGAATTGATTCATTCTCCCTCCGGACCATGTTCAAAAGGCTCTCTTGTGATTTCGGGCATTTCTTACTAGTGACAAAGTGTGCGGTGAACATATCAGTGAACTAAGCCCAACTTTTGATCGAGCTCGATTTGATGTTTTTGTACCACTACCTGGCTAATCCTCTGAAGGTGGTAGAAGGCCATGCACATACACACCTCATCTGCTCCGGCAAGGTGCATTTGAGACCGAAACCTATTGACATGGTCATTGGGTCGAACTGTCCATCATACGTTTCTAAGGTAGGTGTCTTGAAGTCCTTTGGCCTTGGGTCCGCTAGTATCTTGGGTGACAGGGGGAAGGGCCAATTGAACAAAGCAAGAGCCGGCTGTGTAGCTACCAAGCTCACTTCCTCTCTCACCCTTTTTTGTTTGAGTGGTTGATTGCTTATTGGTGGCGGACTGTTCCTGGCAGAAGATCGATGTGTCTTGCGGCATTGTCACTGCTTCCACATCTGTGTTGTTGACCTCGGTGTTATTGGGTACTTCGACCCTGGTTCGTTCTCTCTCCCATATACTGTCACGAGGTGGGAGTGGGTTCCTACATCTGGCATCTTCTTGGTTACGAACTTGCTATTGACTATTATGGGGAGCCGAGAGGTCTCGCCGTGAGTCTGTGCCTCGTGCTCTGAGCTTGCGGTCATTGATCTGCGACTCACGATTCTCAGGCCGCGAGTGTTGTTGTTGATTGGTCCTTGTATGCTAGATGAGTTCGGGCCTATCTTTAGGGTTTCCTCTTGAGAAGTTTGGGGTGTACATTGACTGTCAACTCTACCCCGAGGTGGGATCCAGTCCCTGGGAGGGACCGGGACTTGTGAATTTTCCACACTCCAAGGAGGAGATCGGCGTACACCCTACTACTGTTGATTATGGGCCTGAAGCTGGTTTTGGTTCTGAGGATGATGCTGATTTGGCTATAGTGGTGAAAACTGCTACCGTACTGTTGGTAGTAGTATTGTTGGAATTGTTGGAACTGGTAGACATGTTGCATTTGCAGTTGCATGGTTCAGATACTCTGGACCAACTTGTTGAATTGTTGGTGCCTAACCCCGGGAGGGACCATAGAGGGCTCCGGCACAAAGAAAGTATGGTGTGTCCAAAAGCGTGGCGTTAACCACTTCGGAACACTAGTTTCAATATTTATAAAATTTTCAATTCTCGAAATAACTACAAAACACAGTTAGTGGTGAGAAAGGGTCGTATCGACAAGGAAGCGAGGGAAAAATTGTTACGTACTTCAATCCGAACAAAATAACAAGATCTGATATTGCAGAAACACAAAATTTAATTAACTGAACTGGAATCTATTAAAATAAAATTCTAACAATGTTGAAAGTAAAAATTGTAGAAAAATAAATAAATAACAGAAATAAAAAACTAAATAAAAAGTTTGCAACTCGATCAAAGGTAGTAGTCTCTGGATCCATCCTTTGACCCTCAAACTCCTCGAGCTGGGCCTTCCGTCTTAGTTGGCCGAAGTTTAGATCTGTAGAAAGGAGGACAAAAATTAAAATTGATAAAAATAAATTACAGAAATAAAATAAAAAATGGAAATTAAAGAACGAAAAATAAAAACACATGTAAAAAGTAAATCTAAAACTATGGGAAATTAGTTGGGATCCAGATCCAGAAGTGGCAATAGTGGCTAGGCAAATTGCAAGCAGGAACCCCTCCTCTTGCTTGGGCGGTCTCCTCTTCCTCTACCCTTAAATTTCTCAAGAACAACCTTCCGTCTTACCTAGGGGTAGAATCCAACCCCTTCTCAACACCCTTTGGGTCATTTTTATAGAGAATGAATAATAGGTTTAGGATTAGAGAGAAAGAGAAGGGCGGTAGTTGATTTTTTGTAGAAATATGGGCGCCCTAACGTTGAGAATGGAGGGTTAGGATTGTTCTAAGGTGATCCTAAGACTGAGAAGAGAAGGAGAGGATGCCCAATATTATGTAGGGCTGAGATTTGAGCGTCTAGAATGGAGGGAGTAGATTTGGGCGCCTAGAGTTGGAGAAATGTGATTGGTTGGTGTGATGTGGTGCCCTAAGGTGATTGGTTGAGGTTTAAGGATTGAGGTATAAGGCTAGGATGCTGTCTAGGGAGAGATCTAAGGGTATGAGGGGCTGCTAAGGCTTGGATGGTTGAGATTAGAGAGAGGTTGCAGTGAAAGGTGGGGATTTGTAGAGCTAGGGGCGGTCAAGAGATAAAGAGATAAGGGGGAGGTGCCTAGGGCTTCAAAGAGAGAGTTATTTTACAAGAAAGGTGCATATCTGGGTTTAGCAGATAGGAGGCACCCTCCTGTGCTCAGTTTTTCACAGAAACACTCCCTCTCTCAGCTGGAATTCGCACCAGTTTCCCAAAATCTGTAGAAAACTCTGTAATTTCCCAGTTTTTATCTAAAATTTGTAGAGAGACCCTCAGAAGTCACAATGTTGAATTTAACCATAAAAGGGTACAAATTAGTGATAACCCTGCATTTTGATGCCTTGAGGGCATCAATTCAGGGGTATTTTTGGCCTTAGAATAGTCAAAGTATACTATTTTCCCAGTTAAAATCAATTATGTTATTGGTATCCAAGAGCTTTATTGATGTTCATCTAGTTGTAACTAGATAGAAAAACATTGTGCCATTTTCCCAGATAGTGGATGATTTAGACTTCGGCCCCATGGTTTTTACCCTCACATTGAGGGGTTTTTCATGTAAAAACTTGGTGTTTACTACTGTTGCTTGCTTTGTTTTTGGTTGTTTGTTTTATTATTGTTGCATGCTTGATATTTGTGGTTAAGATCTCTGTGAATTTTCACAAGAAAAAATATAGGGATTATTCCCAACATTCTTGATAGTTGATAACATTCTTAAAAAAAAAATCAGAAAGAAAAAAAAAAAAAAGAAATTTGTAATCAACAACGTTATCAACTATCAAGAATGACAATGCATAAGCTTTCAATGCAAAAAGCATACAATCTGCAGATCTGTATACAATACTAATTCAAAACTAGCTATAAGCTCTAAGCTTTGATATATAAATGTAGAAATGCTCACTCTCATGTCTCAAGTACCAACCAAATCCTAAACTGCTTGGGACTTTTGCAGTGTTATCATATTCATGAGCAGGAAATTGTTGTTAACAATGCGGTGCTCTCTGGCTACGAGAATATAGGTGTGGTGTCATTAGGCTGTTTGGTTTGACAGGAAACAACAAGGGAGAAACAATTACCAAAAAACGTGCGAGAAACAGGAAAGTTCTCAAAGCATTACATGTCTGTATATCTGTTGACTATTCTAAGAGCCTTTGGACTCTATAGTATCTTATGTGCACTATAAATTGTTAGTTGAATGCAATATCCCCCCGAACCTATGATGGATGATTGAGGACCTATGAAAGAAACCTGAGATTTGAAAGAGTCCAAAACTGTTTGAAAGGTAAAAAATGCAGACATAGTGTAGCTGCAATCCATATTGGAACAATCCACTGGGTTGTGTGTTAATCAGAGCATGTACTATTCCTCAAGAAAAAGAAATACAATAATAACATCACTGAAAACCAAAGAAGCAGAGAATTCAAGTGAAAAGTATACAAAAAGGTGTCCATGAAGGAACAATGAGTAAATTAGGACTATTATGTCCTGGTTTTGAGGTAATAATACTGCACGTAACTCACTATGATTAAATGCTATAAAAATTTTGACAACATTTGCAATACTCACGACTTGGAATCTGTTGATGAGGTGGTCTGCTTTGATTGAGAGGAAGAATTGGATGTATTGCTCTGTGCTTGATGACTGTGGTTAGAAGATGACTCGGAGTAGAAAATTATATTTTCTTGGTTGTCCACAAGAACTTGGAGAGATCTTGGGACTGGAGGGGTATTCACCTCCAAAACCCCCTCAAGTATCTGAACTACTTGACCCATTGATGGCCTATGAATTTCGTTATCTTGGATGCACCAACAAGCAACTCTGCAGACTCTATCGAGTTCTTCCACATTGGCATCACCCCCTAGCCTGTGATCCAACATGCCAAGGACTTCCTCACCTTCGCTTACTTGTCTTGCAGCCCAAGTGGGGAAGAACCTAACCTTTCCATCTTCTGATTGCTCAGAGTTTCTCCTTCCTGAAATAATTTCAAAAAGCATCATGCCATAACTATAAACATCAGCTTTAACTGTAATAGCCACACCTGAAATCCACTCTGGTGCAAGGTATCCTCTGGTTCCTCTCATGGTTGTCAGAACCCGGCTGAATTCCCGCCCAATAAGCTTTGCCAAACCAAAATCTGCCACTTTGGGACAGAATTCTAAATCCAAAAGTATGTTCTCCGGCTTGATATCACAGTGTATGATGCAATCTCTGCATTTCTCATGTAGATAAGCCAATCCCCTAGCAGTTCCAAGTGCAATCTGGTATCTGGTCTTCCAGTCTAAAGTTCCAGACTCTTCACGAAACAGATGAAACTCTAAAGAGCCGTTTGGCATGTAATCATACACAAGCAACCTTCTAGTGCCTTCAGAGCAAAAGCCCCGAAGACGAACAAGATTAACATGTTGAATCGCCCCAATCGTGCTCACCTCTGTCCTGAACTGCTTCTCTCCTTGATGGTGGCCTTCAAGCTTCTTCACAGCTATGACAGCTCCATCGGGCAATGTACCTTTAAAAACAGAACCGAAACCTCCTCCTCCCAATTTTTCTGAGAAGTTCTTGGTCGCATTCTGCAAGTCTCTGTACCCAAAAGGAATCAAAGAACCCTCGAGCGCATTTGACAATCCAACCGATCCGCTCCTCTTCCTTCTCCAGACTAGCACCAAAACAAAGGCAAAGATGATTACAAAACCAATTACCGCACCCACAATAACCCCAATTGGTGTTCCCTTCTTGCTACCAGAACTTGGAATCTCAGATGCAGCAAGTCTGAGATAGAAATCATCTCCACCACTCTCACCGTCTGATAGTTGTTGCAGGTTAAAGAGATCTCCATACCATATTGAGCACCTACCATTACCAAAAGAATAAGCAGTACAAGAGCAGTTGTTCAAGCAAGCTAACTCACAGGCTCCCAGATTCTCAGCTGCCACAGACTGCGGATTTAATGGCAATTTTACGTTGGCCATCCGTGAGAAGGTATCTTTCTTCCCATTAATAGCAGTAGTATTGTTGCATTGCAAGGGGGTTCTCCTCCGACACCCACCAGACCAATCGCTTAGATTCCAATCTCTTACAGAATTTACTTCAAAACCAGGCAAACATCCACAGAAGGGTAAGCCTTGCTGGTTGCAGGTACTAAAAGTGCCACAAAGCTTATAAACTTCACACTGTTGTCTTGGTTGAGACCAAAACAAATTCCACTTCGATTGGTCTTTCAGCCACGTGAGTTGTTTGATCTGCCCCGATAAATCCATCACGAATCTCGAAATAAGAGAGCTATCATAAACACTATAGGTGAAGTAACTCTGGTTCACGTCATCTTCGTAGCTGAAATCGTAGATATAATTTGATCTCATCTCAGGAACTAAGCTGAAAATATGTCCATTCCAAGGCCCACTCTTCCAGTATTGTAGAGACCCGTTCCACAGTATGATATATTGATTGGTTCCTGTTGGATCTAGCTCGAGAGAGAAGATCCCAGGGGCGGGATCATCTTCATTTCTCCATGAGGTAAGGAGCTGGGATTTGTTGGTGCGTTTATTGAATGAAAGCTTTCCACCAGGAAGCCATGTATGGGTTGGATGATCAAAGCTCTCCCAAATAGATGAATTCGACCCATCCCTCAAAACAAGATTTCCAGAGTCAAGAAGCACTGCCTCGGTAGAATTGGAGGGTGCAGAGGTCAAATTTGTCGTCCAAACTAGGATTTTGGACTGGTCGAAGAGGGCCAGATTGCCATCTTCTAAAATTTTAAGCTCTGAAGAATTAATATCAGAGACGGGGTTCTCCCGATTTGCTACCCAAACTATGGTCTGAGCAGAGACTTGTTTGTACCAGATGCCTATGTAGTAGTTCTGAGACGACGAAGTACCTGGCCTGAAGAAACCCAGTTCAAAGTTACCTTTTTCAGAAACTATAGTCTGGTTTCCGGAAAGAGATTGGCCGGCAGAGATGGAAGCAGCTCCGTTGGAGGGATGGGTCTTGAGAAAGAAGAAGAGAAAAAGAACGGAGAGAAAGAACCACGGATCCTTCTGGGTACGCATGTTTGCACAACCTTCTCCCTCTTCCTTCCTGGCTGGGGGTTTAGCGTTTAGGTTTAGGGAATCTCACACCAGAACATTTGGTCATGTAATGAATAACCGGTAGGGACTAGGGAGGGGAGGACTGGAACGGAAGGAAGAATGGTCTCGTCTCGTGCCCTCAAACTAAAAGGAAAACTCTCTGAGAGTCTCTGGTATCGGGTCAATGAAACCAGTAATCCTTTCCCTTTGCTTTTCATTGTTTGGCAAGTCAACCATACTCTGTTTTCACTGTAATAATATACAGTAAAGTCGGAGAAGAGGAAAGGAAATGCCTTAAATAACCTTATTGTATGTGATAAAGAAGGGCATTTTAGAGATGCAAACTCAATTTTCAGTTCAGATGCCTCTAATAGAGATTAAACTGCATCTGCATGCACTAGAGGGGGAATTTTCATGTAGCAATTTAGCAAAAGGTAAAATTTCTGATTAGTATCTTGTATTCTGTGCAAGCATCACTTTAGTTCTTGAATTTTAAAATGCAACAATTTAATATCTGAATTTTTAAAACGTAACAATCTCAAAATTTAATTCGTGTTATTAATTAACAGTTAATCTACCGTAAAGGACATTTGAAAAAGACACAAATGCCCTGATTGAAAATTTTCCCTTTACCAAAATACATCTGGGGCCGGTATCCAGTGTCTACTGTACTGTGTGATCGCTCTCTGACTGTCTCTGTAATTCTGTATGCAAGGTGAGCTATCAATAGTGTATGGCTGCTGTTGTCATTTAATATGGGCCTTTAGAGTTCGACTCTGGTCCAAATCTGGAGATCGTAGTTCGGTGAAAATATTAATAAGAGTTTGAATGCTTCTACCAACCAAAACCAAACTCCACCCAACAAAATTAAATATGAAAACCCACCGACAGAAGAGAAATAATGGCATTGTATGCAAGAAATTAGACATGTGGGTGGAGTCAACATTTAACATGCGTTCTTGGCGATCGAGGAACAAGAACAACAGTAGTCGAGTCTGTTCTATGTTCTCTAAAACCAAGAAAGACTAATCTATGATGACGGGATTGAACGGTTCAAACTTCAAACTGGGAATTAACAACCAAATTGAAAATGTTCTCTTAAAAGCGTACGTGGACTTGCTCAAATTGGACGACTACCATTCTATCCATGCCCAACGACGAGAAAGTTGATTCCAGATAGTCTATCAATTAATTTTCTATCAAAATTGTTGCATAAAATAATAATTCTTGTAAGTTGAAATGTAAGACGTAAAGTTGTTATCAAACTTAAATCCGTATTTTCATGCGTATCAACATGAGATTTTATCGTTATACTAAGCAATACTATTAAACTAATAAATTGTACAAATCATCAAATGGATGCATCTATACAAAAATTATAAGATTAGTTATTTACGTAGGTGTTTGGCATCGATGCTGAGGATATTGGATTGTTTTCTCATAAAAATAGTATTAGGCATGTGGATTTGTAAAAGAAAATAGTGATTATTTTTTATTTGAAACCGGGCTGCTTAGGGTGTTTTCTAAGAAAACAACATTGGTTTTGTTTGATATATGTGTTGGCAATAACGTTTTCAATATGGTTAATATTATCCAATGTCCAAGATGATGTTACAGTGATGCCACATCATTACACCGCTGGCGGCAATGCATTGTTTTCTTAGAAAATATTGAAATACCACTTCCTCTGATGTGACACTTACATGGCACCGTTTTCATCGATGCCAAACACCGCCAAAGGGTACACGATTGGCACTTCTACTCCTTGTTATAAGGTGACAGTTGATAATTGAAATTCCATCGTCAATCTTGGTAAATGATATGTACTTAGAGATCAATGACCTTACAAGGGCTAATGAAACCAGTTTGAAGGATTTAACTAAAGGGATGGGAAATCCATCATATGGATGGCAGTACCCAGCAGGAAGGTTAGGCAAAATTTCAAAAATTTCATTACTCCCATTTGGGAATCCTATTTTCAATTTAAAAAACTGCATTTTCAAGGTTCGCTCTTGTAACCAAACCGGACCAAATCTGAAACCAAAATAAGGGAGGGATATACATGATAGGGAATCCATGCAAGAATGCTCCTCACAACGTAGGTGTTCACGCCCAAAGAGTGTACCAAATCCTCCCTCCACTGAAGATGATACTGTTTAGGATGATGCAAGATCACTAGGTAGTTCTTCACCAAGAACTGGTGATTCTTCAGCAGGAATCGAATGAGACAGTGAGCACAACTTCTAAATTGTTTCTTTTGGCAAGAAACAATATCAAGATAGAATCTTGATCCAATCAAAGTATTGGAGATCGAACGGGGTAGGGCAGCAAGAGTAGGTAGAAAAGGAGCAGAAGGCAATATCAGTCTAATTGAGTTGTCTTCTCTCTGTATTGAGTGAGTGTGTCTTCAAGGTTCACCCATCTCTCTTATTTATAGCCTTAAAGAGACAATTTTCTAATCTTATTAGGAGTTTCCCGATCCAAATCTTTTAATTGGATATGAAATCTTTAAGTGATAAGGATAATCTCTTATCTTATCTGCAGATAAAGATCAGCCTTCCTAATTAAATTAGGAGTTCCTTTGATCCAAATTTTTATTTGGATCTGAACTCTTTAAGTGGATAAGGATAATCCCTTATCTCATCTGCTGATCCAAATCCTAGATCCGCCCCTATTTAATTAATCTAATTAACCCAGTTCGAAATGGGCTTTTAGGTCCATTAAGCTTTCAAGCTCACTTCCACTTTAATACTGGCTAGCTTGGCTCTCTTTGTATGGACTCTTAATGGGCCCAACATTTACACTAAATGGTCATTGGGTCCAATCATCCTATGAAGGCCCAAAGACTGTGGAAAGATGCAAGATTGGCCCATCAGGTATAATCCTCAATGGTTTTACACTTAACTTCTCAGCCCATAATGATCAAATACTACCCGACAAGAGAGGACCTCTCCCTCGGTTGCAAGGTGCAGTGTTGCACTCTCTACACACATGGATCTCGGGAATTAAAACATTTTGCCAACATTTTGAAACCATAATATATATAAATATATTTCTATATAAATATATTTTGCAAAAACAAATTTCAATGGTTAAAATCAACCGTCGATAGTTTAGGTTTCCATCAGAGAGAGTACATCCCTGATCATTCACTTTGTCTGACAAAGGGGTTGATCTTGTCACTATGATCACCCACTCAGATGAATTTTTGGACTGTCCCAACATATCCAGGTTTTGACCCCCTCTAAGGATCTCACTGATTGACATATCAAAGATAGCCCAATACGACACCTAGTGCAGTATCATAATCGAGTCTAGGGGTCAGGTGTAACATTCTAGTTTTGCCCATCTATCTCTAAGGTCCAGGGTAATACTGAAATTTTGGTCATGTTCAGGGTTTCAAGAAAACCCACATTGCATGTACCTCAGGTCTCACCCTAGTAGCTGAGACAAGACACTCCAACCAATTTGGTGGTACATCAGTGTCAGCCTTGGTAAGATAAATCTCCCTAGATTTATCCAACGGCTATGAAGATTCAAAACTAACACGAGTCTCATATGTGTCTAGTTTAAGGGTATTACACAAAAATACACCATAATAACACGAATCAAATATGTACTTTATTCATTTATAATAAATGTCATAATGTACATCATGTTGATTGGAGCTAAGGGCATATATTGTCTAATAACTCCCACTTGCACTTTGGTCCAATCGGGTACAAGTTGGAGCCCTAGACTTTTTACATGTTTCTTAAACATTTCTGTTTCAATGGGTTTGCCACATTCTCCGGTGATGCTATCTTTTAACATCAATCTCCCATAAATCCAGTGTTGTCACACAACAGTGGAATGGGTGATGTGATGAATTCCAAATTCTATAATGAACACCTTCATTCATTAGGAAGCCTCACTTACGGTAATGTGCTCGGCTTGGGTTGTGGACTATTTTACTTACTACACAAGACCCCATCAAAAAGATGCAACTAGATGTAGATTTTCTACCATCTGGGTCTGACTGGTAATCGGCATCAGTTTATCCAAGAATCTGTAGTGAAATACCATCGAATACTAGATAAAACTCTTTTGTCATTCGAAGGTATTTCAATATGTTTTTCACAGCGGTCCAATGTTCTTGTCCTGGGTTAAATTGGTATCTACTTACCACACTCACGGCATGAGAAATGTATGGTCGAGTGCACAACATGACATACATGATGTTCCCTATGACAGAGGCATAGGGAACTTCCTTCATGTCCTAATCTCCTCAGATGTCTTGGGAGACATACCCTAGGAGAGAGTGACTCCATGCTTGAAAGGAATATTTCTTTTCTTGGAGTTTTTCATACTGTATTTCTTGACTATTTTGTCAATATAAATAGATTGGGATAATCCTATTATCCTCTTCGATCTATCTCTATAGAGTCGAAGTTCCAGGATATAAAAGGCTTCTCCAAGATCTTTCATGGAGAATTGCTGCAAAAGCCATACTCTCACCATAGTCAACATTCATATATTATTCCCAATGAGTAGAATGTCGTCTACATATAGAACTAAGAACGTAACCTTATCCCCACTGCTCTTCCTATAAACACAGGTCTCATCTAGATTTTTCTCAAAGTCAAACTGTTTGACACTAGAGTCAAACTGGATGTTCCAGCTCCTAGAATCTTGCTTAAGTCCATGTATGGATCAACTAAGTTTACATACCATGTGTTCCTAACCTGCAGCTACAAAACCTAGCGGCTGCTGCATATAGATATCTTCAGTAAGATCTCCATTTAGGAATGCGGTTTTGACATCCATTTGCCAAATCTTATATTCATGGTATACTGCTACAGCTAGTAGGATCCTTATGGATTTAAGCATGGCCATGGGGGAAAATGTTTCCTCATAATCGATTACTTTTTTCTGAATGTACCCTTTCGCCACAAGACGGACTTTGTAGGTCTCAACCTTACCATTAAGGCCTTTCTTCCTCTTATAGATCCAT
This sequence comes from Nelumbo lutea, assembly GCF_056320005.1. Lineage (NCBI taxonomy): Eukaryota > Viridiplantae > Streptophyta > Magnoliopsida > Proteales > Nelumbonaceae > Nelumbo > Nelumbo lutea. The sequence continues at coordinate 80,504,793 of NC_142684.1, read as the reverse complement.
TTGCAACCAATTGATTTTACCCCAGGGGTAGATCTACTAGAGTCTAGACTCCATTGGTCTCTATTGAGTCCATTTTAGCTCTCATGGCATCTACCCACTTCAAGGAATCTAGGTCCAACATAGCTTTCGTATAAATTATGAGATCCTCCTCACTAGTCGTGGCTTTCACCAAGTAACTTTCTTGGTGAAAGCTTGTGGGACATCTCCTACTACTCCTGAGCTCTCCTCATCAAGAACAACTTCCTAACGATGATTGTTTAGGATGTAATCTTCCTCCAAGAAATAGGCATTTCGACTACAGAACACCTTCTGCTATCCTGAGTCATAGAATAAATACCCTACAGAGCCTTTTGGGTAACCTATAAAGAGACAATGACTGGTTTTAGATTTTAATTTGTTAACACTTGTTCTTTTAACATGTGTCGGGCAACCCTGAATCTTCAAGTGTCATACACTTGGTTTCTTATCAATCCAAAGCTCATAAGGAGTCTTCGGAACAGATTTGGTTGAAACCCGATTCGGCACGTATATTGTAGTCTTTAATGTGTAACCCCAAAAGGATGTAGGTAATGTCGAGTGTACAAAAAGTGATTGGACCATATCCAATAAAATCTGATTCCTCCTTTCTGATACACCGTTTAACTGTGGTGTAGTAGGATCTAAATGTGATACTATCCCATTTTCCTTTAAGTAGTCATTGGATTCGTTAGAGAGATATTCGCCTCATCGATCTGATCGAAGGGCCTTAATATATCTCACCAACTGTTTCTCAACCTCTTGCCTGAACTTTTTAAACTTTTAAAAGGATTCAAACTTATGTCTCATTAGGTACATGTAACCATACCGAGAGTGATCATCGGTAAATGTTATGAAATAAACGTGTTGGTCACGTGTCCTAACATTCATGGAACCACATACATCATTATGTATAAGGTCAAGCATGGCTGATGATCTTTCAGACTTACAGTTAAATTGTCGTTTCGTCATCTTACCCTAAAAGCAATGTTCACAGGTTGAAAGATCTTCTACGGTTAGAAAATTCAAAGGACCATCCTTTACCAACCTTGTGATGCAATCTATGTTAATGTGGCAAAGTAATGCTACAGGCACGTGGGATTAACTGTATCATGGGTTCTTTTCTTAGGGTTATTACCCAACATAGTTTTAGTTATATTTGTTTCCAGAGAATGATGAAGAACATAGAGACCATTCTCATGTTCTCCATATATGAGAAATTTGTTTTTTTTTTTGATAGTAATCATATTATTAAAGAGAACAGAATAACTGTTTGCACACAGTTTTGAAACAGAAATCAAATTTCTTTTCAAATTTGGTATATAAAGACAATCTTTTAATGTAATTATTCTTTCTCCAAAATACAATTCTATAGTTCTTATGATTGTAGATGCAACGTTTGCAGAAGTCCCCAGGTAAAGAATCACTTCACCATCACTCAATCTTTTGCTTGTCCTCAACCCCTGTAATGTATTACATGCATGACTAAAAGCCCAGGAGTCAATGCACCAAGAAGTAGAAGTAACCAACATATTGGTCTCTATAACAAAGGATTTGAAATTACCTTGTTTCTTAGTCTCCAGGTATTAAGGACAGTTCCTATTTCAGTGGTTGGTCTGTTTGCAAAAGTGATAAGCATCTGATGCCTTTTCCTCTAGTTTTCTTTTGAGGTTTCTTCTTGCATGTCTTGCCACCTTCAACAAGCATAGCAATGGCCTCATCCTTTTTTATCAGTTCTTTGGCCCTCTGCAGCATATTACTGAGTTCCTGAAAGCTAACATTTAGCTTGTTCATATTGTAATTCATTATGAACTGATTGAAGGAAAGCAGAAAAGAGTTTAGGATAGCATCAGCTTTGGTGACATGATCTAGCCCAGATTCAAGAGCCTCTAGTTCATTGATGCATCCCATCATCTTAAGACAATGGTCATGAACTAGTTGGTTCTTGGACATTTTTGCGGTCATAAACAGCTTTAGGACCTTTTGACGAGTGGAACAATTATGCTCTTCATACATTGTCCTTAGACTATCCAATATATCCTTGGACACTTCGATATGATCAAACTGTTACTGTATTTGATTGTCTAAGGAGGATATGATATAGCATTGGGCAAGAGAGTTTTTCTCTTCCCATTCTTGATATTCCCTCCTGTGGGCCTCAAAAGCCTTATCACCCAAACGATCTGGAACAGGGTTCTTAGCAACTTTGTCTTATTTTTTGGACATCAGAACCAACGTAAGGTTACAAAACCAGTCAGTGTAATTTGGGCCCTTAAGCTTATTATCGTCCAACGGTTTGGTGAATTGTTCGTTTGCCATTTTTTGATAAAAAGGCAAAACAAATATTAGTCCATAACCCGATTTAATTCATGTTATCTACATAGATATGACTTTTAATCTATGTTCTATTTCCATTTGTTCATCTCTGAGATTTCCCTCCTATCGCAGTGATGGAGACTACAAACTATGTTTCTAGAAATGTGGGAAACCACATAGGTTGCATGGAGCCAACTATTTCAGCTACATAACCCCACCACCTTCTATGAAAGATCACATCCACTCATCTCATGAGCTTTCCCTTTTGAATCTGTTAGACAAGGTTCATTGCCATTTTAGGTTAAACCTTTCTGCCCAGTGAGTGCTTACCCAACATATTCGTGAACGCCAAGGTACCGCAAGAGAGTCTTCCATTATAGGATAGGCCCCTCCTACATCAGTTTATGACGCCCCTATCATCTTATGAAATAATCTAACAGATCTAGCAGCAAATGGATAGTCTAATTTTATGATGCATCTCCTCATTATTGAAGGATCCGTCTTCATGGTAATGATGAAAGGCTTTAGAGAGTTCATCATATGAATCTCCCTATCACATGCACTCATATTTTGGTGGAGGGAATGAAGTATTACGCCCTAGTTTTATTTAGGTCAAACCAAAGTGGCTCCACTGACTTTCTCAAAGACAAATTCAAATGGGCCCTAAATGGCTATGGTTCCTTATGGTTCCTTTTTGGGATGAATCTAATGTGGGGCCCACCAAATGGGGAGATCATCCAATAATCTTATAGACACCATGGCAATGATGTGCATTCAACCATGGTGTGCAAAAGAATCACTATTAAATTAACCATGGGCTATGTACTTATGGTCCATGTACGTAGCACATCATAGATTCATACATCACATGTATGAAACAAATTGATTCAATCAATTAAAATATTTGTAAAACCCTTAATTAATTAGACTAAATCAATATTAGCCTAACAGAGCTCATAATGTTATGATATAATATTATCTAGGTACATGGGTTGTACTACAAAAGGCAGTTTGGCCCATGTAGCTAAATTAGGGTTGATTAAGCTTTATCATGTTAATATTATGCTTTTATAGAGGTGGACCAAATTAAAGCTTGAAGTGGGCCATCAACCCTCTCGCCTAAATAGAATTAGGGTTAGAAAAACCAACCCCATCGAACCAACAATTCGGTCCAACCAGTTTGGACCAAATTTGGTACAAATCGACCTAAGTTTTGGTGTCCAGTTCAAGATTTAATTCAAGAATAATGAACTGAAAATGAAATAAATCAAGATAATCATATTATTAAGAAACTAAAATTAGAGGGTTGCACTATGATTCTCTTGGATATCCTACAAACCTGCAAAGAGCAATTAATCATAGATTGTAGAATTGGTATCTACAAAATCACAAATCACAGAACTCTCTTCTTCGAAAATTTCTTCTCCTCTGTTGCACGCTCCAGCAATCTCCAGATGGAAATAAAATAGAAAAACCTAATTTTTCTATTATTACATCACATTGAATTCCTATACAATTTGTCTAAAAAAACATTATTTACAGACCAAAATTGAATAGAAAAGAAATCGCAAATTGTGCCAATCTTAGTATTAAAAAATTCAATCTCCATCACATGTGTAGCCCAAAAATTCAAGAAACATTCACAGAACAATTATATAAATATTAGATAATAATAATAAAGATTTATTTTCCATATCATCTGTCCATAATCTGGGAACCAATTCCCAGAAAAAGTGCTAACTACACAAATCAGGTAGAATGCTTTCTGCCTATTTGTGCAGATTCAGATTTGTTCTAATTTGGTTCAAGACATGAACCTGGTTCTGATACCATCGAAGGGATGGGAGATCCATCATATGGAATGGTCGTACTTTGCAAGAAGGTTGGGCAAAATTTTAATAATTTCTTTACTCCCATCTGAGAATCCTATTCCCAATTTAGAAAACTATATTTTCAAGGTTTGTTCTTGTAACCAAACCGGACCAAATCTGAAACCAAAATAAGGGAGGGATATACTTGATAGGGAATCCATGCAAGAATGCTCCTCCCAACCTAAGTGTTCATGCTCAAAGAGTGTATCAAATCCTCCCTCCACTGAAGATGACACAACTTAGGATGAGGCAGGATCAACAGGTAATTCTTCACCAAGAACTGGTGATTCTTCAGCAAGAATCAAATGGGACAATGAGCACAACTTCTAAATTGTTTCTTCTGGCAAGAAACAATGTCAAGATCGAATCTTAATCCAATCCAAGAACTGGAGATTGAACAGGGTAGGGCGGCAAGAGTAGGGAGAAATGAAGTAAAAGGCAAGATCAGTCTAACTGAGTTGTCTTCTCTCTGTGTTGAGTGAGTGTGTCTTCAAGGTTCGCCCAGCTCTCTTATTTATAGCCTTAAAGAGACAATTTCCTAATGTCATTAGGAGTTTCCTAATCCAAATCTTTTATTTGGATCTTGACTTTTTAAGTGATAAGGATAATCTCTTATCTTATCTGCAGATAAAGATCAACCTTCCTAATCAAATTAAGAGTTCCTTTGATCCAAATCTTTATTTGGATTTGGACTCTTTAAGTGGATAAGGACAATCCCTTATCTTATCTGCTGATCCAAATCCTAGATCTACTCTTATTTAATTAATCTTTTTAACCCAATTCGAGATGGGCTTTTAGGCCCATTAATCTTTCAGGCTCACTTCCACTTTATTGTTGGCTAGCTTGGCTCTCTTGGTATGGTGTGGGGCCCTATCATTGATCTACACACCAGTCACATGGGTTTAGCCAAGCCTCTGTTACAAGGCCTTGACAAATTCACTATTAAATATAGTAAACCCCTGAATCCATCACTATGGGCTCTTAATGGGCCCAACATTTAGACTAAATGGTCATTGGGTTCAGCCATCCTATGAAGGCCCAAGGACTGTGGGCAGATGCAAGATTATCCCATTAGGTATAATCCTCAATGGTTTTACACTTTACCTCTCATCCCATAATGATCAAACACTGTCCGATAAGAGAGGACATCTCCCTCGGCTGCAAGGTGCAGCGTTGCACTCTCTACTCACATGAATCCTGGGAATTAAAACATTTTGCAAACATTTTGAAACCATAATATATATAAGTATATTTCTATATAAATATATTTTGCAAAAACAAATTTCAATGATTGAAATCAACCGCTGGCAGTTCATGTTTCCATCAGAGAGAGTGCATCATTGATCATTCACTTTGTCTGATAAAAGGGTTGATCCTATCACTATGATCACCCACTCGGATGAATTTTTGGACTATCCCAACATATCCAGGTTCTGACCCCCTCTAAGGATCTCACTGATTGACATATCAAAGACAGTCCAATTCGACACCCAGTGCAGTATCATAATCGAGTCTAGGGGTCAGGTGTAACATTCTAGTTTTGCCCATTTATCTCCAAGGTCCAGGGCAATACTGGAATTTTGGTCATGTTTAGGGTTTCAAGAAAACCCACACTACATGTACCTCGGGTCTCAACTTGGCAGTTGAGACAAGCCACCCCAACCAATTTGGTGGTACATCAGTGTTAGCCTTGGCAAGATAAATTTTCCCAAATCTATTCAATGACTATGAAAATTCTAAACTAATACGAGTCTCTTATGTGTCCAATTTAAGGGTATTACACAGAAACACACTATAATAACATGAATCAAATATGTACTTTATTCATTTACAATAAATGTCATAATGTACATCATGCTGATTGGAACTAAGGGCATACACTATCTAACATTAACACCTTATTAGAACTGCTATTAGCCTATTAGAGCTTTGGTTGCTTGGTGTAAGTGAACAATAATGTAGATTGTAGGAGAATCTTGTTTGTGTGGAGATGAATATGGAAATTTTGTTGGGACTTGGGACAACTGCTTGCAGTGGTGGTACAATTCTCCACATTAAACTCAAGAAGAACCTTTCCATTGATGGACAGAGTAGGTTGTTGCAGACTTTCTAAAGTGGTTAGACCAAAAGTAGAAGGGAAAATTCCCAATCAGTACCTTGCACTTTGGCTCAAGTGACAATTTGGTCTCCGAACTTTATAATGCAACAATTCAGCATCCAAACTTTCAAAATGTGACAATCCAGTACTTGTCATTAACCAGTCCGTTACTCAATCGTTAAGTGACATTTGAAAAGTAAAAAATGCCCTTTGAATGCCATCAAATTCTCTTTATCAACCATCCAAACATTGACAAAAAAAAGTGAAAAGTCCCAAACCCTAGCCTCTTCTATTCAAAAAGTTAGTGGCTGTTTAGAAGAATATAAAATTTGGGACTATTTATTTTATTGTCAATGTTTGGATGGTTGATAAAGAGAATTAGATGGCATTTGAATGGCATTTTTTACTTTTCAAGTGTCACTTAATGGCTGATTAACGGACTAATTAATGGTAGGTACTGGATTGTCGCATTTTAAAGTTTGAAGACCAAATTGTCACTCAAGCCAAAATACAAGGTAATGATCGAATTTTCCCAAAGGAGGAAATGTATTGCAAAACATAGAAAATTGCTTGAAAATCTTTGTAGGCTATTAACTATTGATATAGCCATCTAGCTGAGATCTATAATAAATGGTGTCATGTTAGTAGGCACGCCTCTCCCTTCTCCGGTTTCTCCTTTCTAACTTCATTTTTCTTATTTTCTCCTTAATTATTTCTGAAAATGAACAAATCACATCAGCCACGTGTAGTATGTATCTTTTAAGTTAAAAAGAGTGCATTTATTCTTCCAAATTTTTAGAAATCCAATCTACTTCAACTCCTACTTGATTGGATTCCGGATCTCCTGCCCACAATACAAGAACTCTACTCACGTCTACCCACGGCATACTACACCCGTGCATTGAGAATTTCCCCTTGCATAATACTATTGTCTACCCACTACACACTATCCCTATGTAAGAGGATGAGATGTCCTCCATTTGTGGCTGGGATGTTTTGTGGATAGATGTAAGTAGAGTTTTTGTGTGCAGGAGATCCATACTAGATTGATTGTATATTCAAATATTACCTCCCCTTATCCTACAACCTCTCATACTCCCTAAATAGTTTGAAATTATTAAAATTATTATTGATAAAAAGAATAATTAAATTTAAAATAAGGTGAACTTAATATTATTTTTCTTAATTAATTGATTAAAATTAATTAAGTTAGTTCTATTTAACTAACACTTAATTTTACTTAATTAAATTAGTTAATTAGTTGAGTAAACATCACAGACTTCCACGTTTGTATTTTTAAAAATATCAAAGTAAAAAGTACATAAAATACTTTTACTTGGTATTTTTGCTTTGAAAACTGTGGGAGTGAAAAAATTTGAAAAATATGCTTTCCAAAACAAAGTATCATTTTTTGTTTGGCAAAAGCACATTTGTTTGTTCTTTAGGTGACTGTTTCCAATGGTTTCGTGGTTTGAGATTGGCAACGGCGGTTCAACTCTAATAGCGGCAAGCAAAGGTAGGGCTGAGAGTTTTATTGAAGGGTGGTCACACGTAATCTGCCATTTGCACAAAACAAAAGCACTATTTCAACAAATGTACACAGTATGAAAAGCCGACTTTGTGCTTCAAGTGTTTCTCACATGGTTTTCAAAACCAAACTGGACCGGACAGTTGGATCAGAAAAACTGGGAACCAATCAGGTGGCTGGTTCCGTTTTACCCCAGAGCCATTATTTTGCCAAAAAACCGTTGATATGGTCAGCAAACCGTTGACCTAGCGGTGGAACCGTACAAAATAGATGTAATGTCAAGCAAACTATGTAATAAACTGGGAAGACGACTCCCCATATACCTCATAATGCACTTGATTCTCCACAAGAGTCTGTAGATACCGTGGTACTGGAGGCATGCTCACTTCTAAGAGTCCCTCCAACATCTGAACAATCTGTCCCATTGATGGTCTTTCGCATTCATCATCTTGAATGCACCAACATGCAACTCTACAAGCTCTACTGAGCTCTTCCGTGTCAACATTACCCTCCAACCTGTAATCTAATAGATCAATCACTTCTTCACCCCTGTTAATTTTGGTTGCAACCTGTGTAGGAAAGAACTCACTACCCATTCCATCTTCAGCTTTCCCTAGGTTTCTCCTGCCTGAGATTATCTCAAAGAGCATCATCCCATAGCTGTAGACATCAGCTTTTGGTGTGATAGCTTGGCCCGAAATCCATTCTGGTGCAAGATAGCCTCTGGTCCCTCTAATCGTTGTAAGAACACGGCTGAAATCTCGACTGAGAAGCTTGGCCAGGCCAAAATCTGCCACTTTGGGATAGAATTCAGCATCCAATAGTACATTTTCCGGCTTGATGTCACAGTGTATGATGCATCCCCTACATTTCTCATGGAGGTACTCCAATCCTCTTGCTGTCCCCAGTGCAATTCTGTATCTCGTCTTCCAGTCTAAAATCTTGGAATCCTTCTGGAATAGATGAGTTTCTAGAGAACCGTTGGGTGCATAATCATAAACCAGCAGCCTGTTAGTACCTTCAGAGCAAAACCCACGAAGTCGAATCAAATTAACATGCTGGACTGAACCGATCGTGCTCACTTCTGTTCGGAATTGCTTTTCTCCTTGTCTGATCCCTTCAAGTTTCTTAACAGCAATTGCACTCGAGTCAGGCAGTGTTCCTCTGAAAACACTACCAAAACCTCCTCTTCCCAACGGTTCAGAAAAGTTCTTGGTCGCAGTCTGTAGTTCTCTATACCGAAATGTCACCAGCGTGCCCTGTGTCACGTTCAAAGAACTTGGGAACAATCTCCTCCGGAACCTTCGTATTAACAAGGAAGTTATACATAGGAGTGCTAAAGTTGCTGCAACTATACCCATAATAACTATAAAAACTGATTTTTTCTTCTTAGTTTCAGAACTAGGCAGCTCAGAGGCCGAAAGTCGGAGATAAACATTTACTCCATGGGTTTCACCATCCAAGAGTTGGTTCAAATTCCATAGGCCTCCAATCCATATGGAACATCCACTGCTGTAGTAGGAATAAGCAGAACAAGAACAATTGCTCAAGCAAGCTGATTCACAATCTTCAGCACTGGCCACTGACAACTTCTCTGAATTTGTCGGGAAATGCATATCTCTCATCATCAAGAATCCATCTTCCTCTGTGTTGACAGAATTATTACTTTCACATAGCAGAGGGGTTTTCCTCATGCAACCGCCGGACCAATCACTCAAATTCCAGTCCATGGGACGCCTTGGTTCGAAACCTTGCAAGCAGTCGCAGAAGGCCAAGCTTCTAGGATTGCAGCTACCAAAAGGCCCACAAAGTGAGTAAGCATCGCACCGATCATTTGGACGAGACCAGAGCAATAGCCATTGCTGGCTGGTATTCACCCAAGTATATTGCCTAATTTGCCCTGATAAATCTATCACAAACCTTGAAAGAACAGAAGGATCCTTGACTGTATAAGTGAAATAGTTCTCTTTTGCATCGGACACATAGCTGAAACTATAGAAATAGCTCGAAGTCATTTCAGGGATTGAGGTAAAAATCCGCCCAGTCCATAGACCACTACTCCAGTATCTATATGATTCTTTTGAAACTAAGTAATACTGGCTACTTCCATTTTCGTCTATCTCAAGAGAAAAGATTCCAGGAGAAGGATCTTCCACGCTTTTCCAAGAAACAAGGCGTTGGACTTCCCTAGTGATTTTATTCATGCCCAACCTTCCCCCAGGCAGCCATGTATCCGTCGGATGTTCAAAGCTCTGCCATTCACGAGACAAAGTTGAAGCCCGTCTCAAGACAAGATTTCCGGTGTCAAGGAGAACTGCTACAGAAGAATTTAGGCTGCTAGCGCTTGAGCTCAACTTTGTTGACCAGATTGGGATTTTGGAGTTGTCGAGAAGGACTAGATTCCCATCTTCAGAGAGCTTAAATTCTGAGGAAGGACTGGGTAGGGGATTATCTCTGTTGGCCACCCAAACAACGGTTTGAGATGGGATTTGTTTGTACCAGATACCAATGTAGTAGTTTCGAGACTTACCTGGAGTGAAGAAACCCAATTCAAAGATACCACCTTTAGAGATTATGGTCTGGTTTCCTGTGAGAGATTGGCCGGGAATGATTCTGTCCACCGCAATGGAGTGATAGGCTTTGAGAGAGAACAAAAAGAAGAAAGAAACTAGGGCAGTGATGGATGACTTGGTGGTTATTCCCATCTCTGCAAAAAACATTCTCCCAAATGTGAAATTGTGAACCTCCAACCTCCTTTCAGAGAAAACAAGTATAGCTGAACCAGCTCAAGGTCACAAAACAACATATGGTTCGATAGTATTCTTTTTAAGTCAACAAAGATAATCCAGTGCTCAAACAAGGTATCAGCCCACATTAGCCGCTCATTTCAATATCATGTAATCAATAAAAGATGGAGAAATTCCCGCTCTGAGAGGGTAACTGTAACAGTCAACTTTTTTTTAGTTAATTACTTCAACTACTCTTGAAGTATTGACAATTACTTAAAACTACCCCTAAAGTTTCAAACCTTATTTAAAAACAAGTGTTTATTCTAATAAGCACTTACTAGCAGAAAGGGCCCGTGCTGAGCACGGGCAAATAGGAAGGTAAGGAAATAATTTCAAATAATTCTTTATTGAATAATTGGGAGATTAAAAATGAAGGAAAAAATTAATATAATTTTCAATTAAAAATCGAACTTTAGCAATTTACACCTCATTCTTTGAAATAAATAACTCAATTTATTCATACTTGTTAAAGAATGGATACAAGAAAGAGCCCTTTAAAGTTTAAAATACCAATAAAGTTGGAGATGGCTCAATAATAAGACCATTCAACATGTTAAATGTGCAAACATTTTTTTTTTTACAATTAAAAAAAAAAAAAAAACTAAAAGCATAAGCATAGATGGTTATTAATTATTGGCCAATTCAGGATGACAAAACTTGTTTGTCTAATATGGTTTCAGGGTTCAACCTTGTGATACTTTTGGCAACACCAATTGGATACAATTTTTATGGAAAATTGAGAAGTGAGAACTGTGAGCCTTGATCATTTGATCGTTATTTTTACGCTAAAATTAAATTGATCAACCAAAATAGAGTATGGACAGCTATTTCAAGCAGAAAGAATGATAAACGAAAATAAAACGATGTCATACCTTCAACAATGAGTGTGCACTTCATGTGTATTCTCTTATAGCTTATTATGAAATTAGAGAAATTAAATTACACTCAGCAAAATCATAAGCCTAGGAATGGCTTAAATCAACCTAAAAATTGGACAACTGGCAACTAAGAAATAATAACAATGACTCCAAATAAGAGATGCAAACAACTAAATGAAAATCAAAGTAAAATTAAATTTTGGGTTTGGTAGAAAAAAAAAGGAGAGAGAGAAACAGAGAAAAATGACTTGCAAAAATTTCCCATTTTTCTCATCTACAAATTCTCTCTCTTCTTCCCTCCTCTCACTCTATCCACATTGTCTAAGCCCATTTACCCTCTGCATATTTTTAGGAATTTGTTGTTCTTATATACTAACAGATAGAGCCCAGTAATTGTTTAACCCGGTCCATCGCTAACCCGAGATGGAGAGGGGAGTTGGGGCATCCTCGAGCATTGATAAAAAATTCTAGCTGTCCTAGAGTGGGCCTTTACAACAACCTCATACAAAATGCCATTTCATTTCTGTCGTCACATTGGAATCGATTCACCACCACAAATACCTCCACCTTGTATTGAGTTAGGTCGTCCCTCGGAGAGAGAGAGCTTCTATTCATCAAGCTTTTTCCCTAATTTTCCTTGATTTATATAGTTTATACTTAAATTCAACTGACACCCAAATGTAGGGTATATTAACTGATCTTCTCTCCATTATCACTTTAATTTATTAGGACAATAAATGATAAAAAACTAAAGTTTGTTTTATCTTAGTTGTAAATTTTGATGTTCCCATAATTTAAAAGTTTCAAAGAAAATATAAAAATCAAACCTATGCCAAAAATAATATCTATATAGTTTACTGTTATTAGAGAGTAAAACTATTTTGTAAAACATATTAGTTAATTACGGTACGATAATGGAGGCACCTTCCAAGTAAAAAGATGAAAATGCCGATACCCCTATTATTATATTATAGCTTATTTTGCAATTGGGATATGCTCCTAACACATTGTGTCTAGAATGGCAATGGGGCGGGTTAGGGTGGGGATCATATTCCCCATTTTTTACCCTAATTCTTAAACTAACCTCCATCCCATCCCCAATTCTCGTCGAGAATAAAATTTGTCCTCTATCTCCGATCCCCAATGGGGACGGGTTCTTCATAGGGACTCGAATCCCCGAATTTTTTTAGATAACAATATTTTTTTTGAAAAATAAATTTACTTAAAATAAATAAAAAATTAAATTATAAATAATGTTTTGAATATGTTTTGATATATAGAAATAATATAATAGTATGTATTTAATATAAATAACATTTAATATATATGTTAAATATATATTAACATCCCACCTAACCCAGATCGGGGATTCCTATTAATTTCCATCCCCGTTCTGCCAAAACAATCCTTATACCCGATCCTATCGGGTCGGAGAAGTTGAGTTCCCGTCGAGGATAGGAAAATTTGCCATCCCTAAACGTGCCTCACACCAACCTCACAGGTACGTCCCACCTTGTATTGGAACATCTCCTATGAATAATAACACTTATGTTTGGAAGGTGTTCCCAATGTAAGGTGAAATGTGCCAATGAGATCGATGTGAGAAGAGTTGTGTGAGGAGCATATCTGGTCTCCTTATTTTGAGCTATCCCTACTTACCTTCCCTCTCTCACCTATTGCAGGTCGGTATTTCTTTGGAGATTTTACTTGAAGGAGATCCCATTGCAAATGGGTCTCACTCTCTTGTCACATGTAGTATAAGTGTAGGTGTTTAGAGTGAGAGAGAGAGAGAGAGAGAGAGAGAGAGAGAGCTGACATGAGAGGTAGTGTATTAATATAGCACCATAGATAAACTAATGTCCAATGCTTTCCTACAACTTAATTGCATTACAACTTCATTTAGGTTTTTTATTAAATATTAATTATTATTATTATTATAAAGTAGAAAACTTAATTTAAAACTTTCAAAAGTTTTAGTAATTATTGTTTAGGGTTTAGGTAATTTCAAAAGTTTTAAGTAAGTTACCATAGTTTAAATAGCTAATATTTAAATAGCTACCATAGTTTTAGCAATTAAGTTAATAAGTCTAAATAATTAGTTATTCAAATTAAAGCAATTCATTCAAACCAACTAACTTAATATAGAGATTTTAATTAAGGAATCATTACTTTTAAATACTATTACTTTACTAATAAATTATCATTTTTTTTCAAATAATATTTTAAAACTGACATGACAGGCCAAGATAAGCCAGAAAGGAAATAAGCATTTATTGAATAAGCGTTTAAAAAAGGATTTTTAAAAAATGTTTATTCTTAGAATAAACACTTATTTCAGGCTTATTTCTTAAATACAAATAAGTACTTATTGGTATAATTCCGGCTCAAAATAAGTACTTATTCTTCCAAACTTAGCCTTAAAGTAGAACACATTACCTGTGACCCAAGTCGCATAATAACTCAACGACCCCAAATTGATTTTTGAATACATCAATGTTTGGTGAAAAAGACATAAATATCACTGGGGTGCCTCGTTAAAACACTAGCATGTTAAAAAATCACTAGGGTCGTTGAATTGTTCTGCAACCTGGTCTTAAGTAATGTTTTCTCAGCTTAGAGTTTTCTTGAACATTTGAAGATTCACTTTCCATTATGCCTTGCCGTTGCCGTTAAATAAGAGAAAATGACTCTTTTGCCCTCAATTATTCTTCAAGTTTTCGCCTAATTATATCGTTTGGATTCACAAGGATTTTCTCTTCAAATCCATCCATATGTTACTTATATTAGAAAAAAACCTTATAAGTAATATTATACGTTACTTATATTAGCAAAAACCTTTAACTGGAAATGATTTTTGAACTATTTTTCTTCTCCCCATTGTTGTCATTACAGTCATATCCTGGTAGTCTTCATCCTTTCTAACTGCTTTCCATCCAACCACTACTAACGCCACTACTTGAACTGATGTAGAGTTTTCCTATTCTTATTCTACTACTGTTTCTATCTATTTTTTTAACTATCAAATAAAATAAAAAGGGAATTGTCTAAAACCACCCACCATCACTTTTATGAATTCTCTTAAACTCACCACAACTTTTCAAAACATCCAAAACTCACATTGTCAAATGAGTTTTATTTTCCAAAACTCACTCTCCGTTAGTGCACCGTAGTGTTTCTTAACATAAATGGCCATGTCAGCATAAATAACACTTTCCAAGGTTAGGGTTAGACTGAAATTCTCTCATTCTCTCTCTTCTCTACCTCTCTCGCTTAGATCTGGCCATTGCACGATCTTCTTTCGCTCATATCTTGAAGGTAATCATTGCATCACCCTCTCTCTCGCTCAGATCTGGCAGCCCCACCACCTTCTCTCACTCAAATATTGAACGTAATCATTGCATCACCTTGTTTCTCGCTCAGATCTGGCCGCCACACCACCTTCTCTCGCTCAGATCTTGAAGGTAGTCATTGCATTGCTTAGATTTGGCCGCCGCACCACCTTCTCTCACTCAGATCTTGAATGTAATCACTACATCACTCTCTCTCTCGCTCAGATATGGTTGTCACACCACATTCTCTCGCTCAAATCTTGAAGGTAGTCACTACATCGCCTTCTTTCTTACTCAAATCTTGAAGAAGATAATCTACTAGTTTGAAGATTTGAAAGAAGATGATCATAAATTTCAAAGATTTTTGATGTTTTGAAACATTTGTAACGTAATCTTTTGAATATGGAATGTAAATCCCCATCGAGGGTTCTACAAATTTATGCAAAAAAAATATTTTTGTAATTGTTTATCTAATTGTCTGAAAAGTTTTTTGAAATTTTGTTGCAACAATCTTCAGATTCAATGTTTAATTTTTGAAAAATTGTATCATTTTATTAGTTTGTTTATAATTTTTAATTTTTTTTCTAAAATATATAATTAAAAAAATCTTTTTCTTTAATTTTTGCTTTTTAGTTGATATTTTTAAATGTTTATCATTTTATGTATATTTGCAATTTTTGTTTTTATCCAATCTTTATATTTTTCAAGTTTATTTTGTCCTTTTTAGTTTTCAATTTTCTTGTTTTTTTTTTTTGCATTTTTAGTGTTTTGTTATAATTTCCAATGTTTTTTTACTAACTTATTTTTTTTTACATTTTTCTATTTTCTACAATCTATAAATTTTTCTGTATTTTTTGTTATTTATTTGCAATTTCTGTGTTTTTCTACAATTTTTATTTTCTAATTTTGTTTTCAACATCTATAGTTTTTTATTTTATTTTGTAACTTCTGTGCTTTTATGTATTTTATATTTGAAAATATTTTTTGAACATTTTCCTTTTTTTCATGTTTTTGTAGTTAAAATATTAAAATATATAGGTATATATTTTATATTTTTCTATGAAGGGTAAAATGGTAATGTGTTAGCTCCCATTAGTCTGTTTAACGTCAAGTTAGTAACATGGTGAGTTTTGGACGTTTTGAAAAGTTGTGATGAGTTTAAGAGAATTCATAAAAAGTGATGGTGGGTTCTAGACAATTTCACATAAAGATGTAAAAATATATATATAATGATGAGAGTGACATAGAGATGAATAGAATGCTGTATTTTATAGTATCTTCTAGAATTAGATAGATATGAAAGCTAATTTTGAAACATTTCAGATAAATGAAGTTTCGAGAAATTCTGAAAATGGGGAAATTAGCAAACAAAACTTTTGTTGTTTAATAGAGGTTATTGCAAATGTGTACAATTCTTGTTTATATGGTAAATAATGCATTATTAAACCATGAAATTGACAGAATTTCAGAAGAAAAAAAAAGAGCTTTTATATTACTAAGTGAAATCTAATAGTGACTCACTCTGATTGTTTCTCCAAATCCCAATTAACAGATATAATAGAGGGTGGACCAAAAGTCAGATTTGGAAAAAAAAATCTCAAAAAACTAGTTTCAAAATTGCGGTTTGGACTCACAAAGTGACAATCAACCTCTATGTGTTTTGTTCTTCATGAAAAATTGGGTTAGAGGAGATGTTAATTGCAGCTTGGTTGTCACAATATAGCTTCATCGGAGCGGTAATCGACTACCCCAACTCTTGTAGGAGATTTCTCGGCCATACTAGTTCACAAGTTGTATCAAGTAAAGATATAGCACTGACCACCTTAATCCATACACGAAGGATTGGATAATTAACGGATGGATAGTATGTGCCATGTTTCTAAAAGTTTAGGGGTAGTTTAAGTAGGATTTTAAATTTTAGGGGTATTGTCAGATAGTTTAGGGGTGATGATGCGCGATCTGGCGCTTTTTTGGTGTGGACACTTTGATGCTTAAGTCAATGAAGAGTCTTGAGAGAGATAAAAAGTTAGAGAGTTGTGAATGTTAAATCGCGCATACTTCATGAGGGTGGAGGTGAGGTCCTTATATAGGCAACCTGCCAAGAGCCTCACAAAACACGTTTGAAATTTTCGGCCCATCCGGTTCGAAGGTGGTTCCACACCTGGAGGTGGACTCCGTGTAGGCAGGTAATGTCTATCTAATCCCGTCCGAAATGGTGGAGGGGTGATAGCCAATTCTTCCAGCGTGGCATCATGACCCCAGGGAATTCGAAGGTGAATGACCACTTAAGGGGGGAGAATGCTCGGCACGTTAAGCAGATCACTAATCGGGGTTAGGGCAGTTTGGTGGAAGCAAGTCACTTCTTACACTAACCTGAGGTCCTGTCTAGCTGTTCGCAATTCAGCCTACCGAAGTTGTGAAGTGTCCAAAATGGTCTACTTATGTGGTGCTGAGGTGTCACCCAGCTATTCTGTAGTGTCACTTCATGACTAAATTACCCCTCATCAAAGATATGGTGTCACAAGTAAGGAATTGGAATTTGGAACTTTGAGGTTTTAAATTGTTGTGAGTGTATGATAAAATTAAAATTTATGGGGTTGGTTTTAGTTAGATTTCCCCTAATTTTGTTTCTTTCCTTGTGAGCAAAGGATATTATGTTCTCTATCTTCCATTAGACCTCAACAAATGCTTTGCATGCACCGGCAAATTTGCATACCATAAGTGAAAATAAACAAGTTAGGTGGTGTTTGGTTTCATTGCCATATCTTCGTTGTTTGGATTTTCTCAGAAAATGGCAATACAATAGTCTACTGTTTTCTCAAAAAATAACAATGCTTGGATGTATTTGGCTTCATTGCTATTTTCTAATAAAACAGTGCCATATCAACAACCATGTATTGCTAATTCGCAATGTTTGGAAAAACGGAGAAAGCAAATAAAAAGTCAAAAATGTCATTTCCACAAATGACCCGATTTTTTAATGATGCATTTTTGCCATTGTGGGAGAAAACAGTCAGCCAAACAATGATTCAGCCGTTGAGGATGAATTGCCAATGTGACTCCGACGTGGTAAGTTTCAAAGCATTGATACAGGGTGACACGCCAATAGGGCATATCGGCCTGTATTGGTACTCTGTTTTTTTTTTGTTCTTTTTTTTATTTTTTTCAAACCTGGTTCAGAGGGGCCGGTTTAAGGCCGGTTTATCCTTGAATCACTTGCCAATCCAAAACACCCCCTATAAGGGCGTATCGGGAAGGCTCCGATACGATATGTATTGGCCGATACAGGCCAATATGTATCAATACTTTGAACCTTGCGATGTGGCACTGTTTTCTCAGAAAACAGTAATGAAACCAAATGCCTCAGTGCAAATTTATTTGCACTAGTATAAATGCATGGGAGTGAAAATGTAATAAATGCAAATTCTTGTTTAAAAAATGACCCGAAAGCAAAAACGTTCTGACCACCAGTTTCCGGGTCGACAGTTCGACCACCCGGGTCAACAAGTCATTGACTGATTCAATAATTTTTTTTCCAAAGACCGGGTTTGGAGTAAAATGGAACCGATTGCTTAAATGGTTCCCAGGCCAAACGGTCTGACCGTCCGAATCAATAGCGGTTCAAAAACCATTGATTTATTCTACTTCATGTCTTAATTTACTTCACTTGTAATGCAATCAAACAAGATAAACTAAAATTTAAAACAAAAAATTGGTCAGAATTTACACTCAAATCATTAACACAGCCATGGTTTTACATAGGTGTAAATTTATTTGCAGTGCAACCAAACGCAGCCTTAGAAAGATGGATGGTGACAACCAACACAATTCCTGCCTTCTCCACGTACATAGGTTACTGGGAAGGTCACGGTGTCACGCTTTGACTCATCCCCAATTGGAAGAACAGTGAGGATTCACTGCAAACGCCAAAATCATATGGTTAACAATCAACTCAAATCAATTTGAATCAAAATGAGCTCATTGCCAACAAGATTCAAAATACAGCAATTGGGGTGTATCGGCCTGAATCAAGCTTCCCTTGTTTTTTCAAACTGGTTTAGGGGGTCAGTTTAAAGCCTATGTACCCCCTGAACCAGGTCAGACCCCAAAGCACTCACTGTAGGGGCAATCAGGAGGTCATCGATATGATGTATATCAGCCGATACAGCCCAATACATTTTGATATTTTGAACTTTGATTGCCAAATGCCAGTGCACATCAACTACACGCGGGTCCCATGCACCTTTAATTTCAATGGTATTTTATTTTTTGCAACAATTCAAGGCTTCAAATGCAACCAGTAAGAATACGAGTTGAATGCATACAACACTACTTTACTTTCTATATTCATGGTACATGATTGTAGCATTTAAATCTGATCAATCAATATTATCCATTTCTACAATCTTCGCGCCACATCTTACTCGTCTAAGCACACTTATCCTGCTCCTGTACACACGTAAATTACCCACCTTCAGGGTCCTATCTCTTTTTGGTTTTGTCTCTCTGTACTCACTGCATCCAATGGCAGATTTGGTTTGGACAGTTCTGGCATTTTCTTCGTCTTCTTTTTGAACTTTTTTGCCCAACTGCTCAGGCAATTGACTTACTCCACAGAGGTGGAAAAAATGGTAAAGTGGATTGGTGTAACTAAATGATGAAGAAACTATTCCTCTTATTTTGGAAGGCTGGACAAGCTTAATAAACTCCTCTATCTCACCAAAGCAAGAGTGATCAGAGTATGGAACTGAATATGCATAAGGATGATATCTTCGGGCAGAGCTTGACTTTGAGTTCAACTGGCATCTATCAACATGAAGCCCATCACTTGTACTCCCTTTGCTTCCAGCACTATGGCAAATTGTGAAAGAAGAAGCAGGACAATCAACATTTTCTTCAAGGTATCTCCACACCCATGGAAGACCAGAGGGCATGATGCCAATAGTTGAGCGCATTGAATTTAGTCCCTCAAGAGTATCAATGCTAAAGCTGTAACGAGGTACAGCACGCACCCTAGTAAGAGAAGTATCGGTTGTGAAGATGTCATATAAGCCAAGAAGGTGCATCGTTTGCAGGCGTTCTGGCCACACCCAGATCTTTAAAGAGCAATTATAACAGATATGAAGTGAAAATTCAGCATTTACAGCATCAGAATAACAATAGCATATTCAAAAACAACTATAGCAGCAAAAAAGAAATATCCATCATAGAAAAGGTTCAAGCCATTAAAGAAAAAAAAAAAAAAGAGATAAGACAAGCTTCCATTGGTAAACCCCTTAAAAGCAAGTCACCAACATTAAGATGTTATTTATCTATTCATGATTAATACTGAAATTTGATCTTACATTGATAATAGCTGCAAATTTGGCATTTAAAAATAAATAGAAGCCGCAAATTTTAGTCATACTTTAGAAATACTTCTTCTTAACCTTCTTTATTGGAGATATTAATATTAAATTATGAATTTAAGAAACATAGATGCATGATAATGTGTCACAGAAATCTGACACCATGAAACTTTAGGGCATTACCCAATATTGATCCCAGCTATCTGGGGTTTGGGGAGGGGTAGACTGGATATGGTCTTAACCTTGGGCTTTTTTTTTTCTTTTTGTTGCACAAAGTGGCTACTCTCAATGATTGTTCACATTCAATAGCACTCAGCCATTAATTTAGTAAGTAAAGGGCAGCCCAGTGCACGAGGCTCCCACCAATGCTGGGTCTGGGGAGGGACAGATGCACGAGGATTTGAACCCTGGTCACACAAGTCGCAATGTTGCAACCCAACCATTGTGCCAAGGCCAACCTTCTTTGTAAGAAGCATTATTCAAATATGTAAAGGAAAAAGATCAAGGCACTCTACACTCTTTGAACATCATTATTAGTAGTTAAAACGACTCTTGTTGAAACCAGGCTTGGATCTGCTACCCACAATCTCTTCCTACATCCCTACCCACAGCACATTACAGCTAATGCATTGGGAATACCCCTCGTCATTCGTGGGGAGATGTTCCCAGTACACAGCAGTGGTGTTCTGTGGGTAGGGACGTGGCGACACTTGCTGGGTAGCAGATCTGGAGTGGTTGAAACCAAGGTTTTTAAAACCGGACTGGACAAGGAACTGTTCTGGGGTCTGGTTCCTGGGTCGAATGGTCCAACCATTTGGACTGAACGGACAGCTCACATTGAAATAAAAAAAATAAAAAAAGGCCAAAAACCGTTGTCTGGGTCGATGGTTCGACTGCCCAGGTCAGCGGTTTGCTGACCAAATCAATGGTTTTTGACCAAAAAAGCAGTTTTGGGGTGAAATGGAACAAGTCAGGTGATCGGTTCCCGGTTTTCCGGTCTGGTTTTGAAAACACTTATGGTTATTGCAGGTTCTATTAAACAATAACAAGCATCAGATTTTATGTTAATAGCATAAATAACAGCCATTAGAAACCACTATCCCTGAAATAGCAGTCACTATCACTATTAAAGCTCTATAGTGTAATCTTGTTATTTCTTCTCAAATAGAACAAATAAAATGCCAATATTTAACTAAAACTAGAAAATAACAGAATTTGATAAAGGTAAAGTTGACAACAATTAAGTCATCATATCAGCACTTTTGAACCATGATAAAGTATCCAAGGGCATCCACCATCAAGTGATAC
This sequence comes from Nelumbo lutea, assembly GCF_056320005.1. Classification (NCBI taxonomy): domain Eukaryota; kingdom Viridiplantae; phylum Streptophyta; class Magnoliopsida; order Proteales; family Nelumbonaceae; genus Nelumbo; species Nelumbo lutea. The sequence continues at coordinate 80,483,313 of NC_142684.1, read as the reverse complement.
CACAGGTTAACATCTCTATCTTTGTAAAAAATGCTACTTTATTGGAATATTGTACCTCAGTAATAGGACCTATAATCAGCCTCAGCATATCCTAGTAACTGTCAAGGTTAACAGTCCCAAACAAACAGTTTTAGCCTGGGGAGGACGGTGCACATTGTCTTCTAGTGAACTCCATCAAGATTTTTTTTTTCTCTTCCTCTAACCATCAAAAGTAATAAAAAAAAAAAGTGGGTGGTCAATAAATGTCAACATTTTCAGCATAGAATCTCCACTAGAAGCATGATGGGAATCATTCTTCTGCATGTGCACCATGTGCTAGACTATGAGGTCTACAGGGCATTTATAATCACCACTGTCTTTTTCATAAAGTGGTAAGGCAAAGTAGAAAACCTTTGTTTTTAGAGTCCGTGAGATGTGAAGTAGTAGATCTTCTTTTCCCAGGGTGTCAATTCCAATGATTATATCATGTTCAGGGTGAGACTCAATAATGTCAACAACCTGTTAATCAGCCACCAAGGAGGAAAACCAGTTATGCAGGAGCTCACTTCTTTACTACCATGTTCTTCAAGACATAGAAGTGGAACAAGCAACAAGCCAACAATTTCATATTTCCAAAAACACTTTGGCAGTAGCAACTTGAAAGAAACTTTTGCAGATGTCCCTAATGCTAGTGCTTTTTTTCAATAGAAAATCACCAGTGCTAGTGTTTAAAGTTATAGCCATATGAGAAGCTAAATTGACTGACCAATTTCTGTAAGCATAGTTGTCAAGGCGCCTAAGCAATTCTGGGCAGCACTGGGGTGCCTAGTTGCCTAGGCAATAAAAAAAATTAAAGAACTAACTTTTGGCTAGATTTTTTTTTGGTAAAAAACTTTTGGCTAGTTCAGTAGTACCACTCAGCATGCATATTAATTAAAAAATAGCAATTCTCTTTGTGAAGAACATCAAATTTCCTCTCAAAATGTGGAAAGTAAAATAGAAAAAGAAAGGATGGAGATGCTGTTTTGTTTAATTGGAGAGAGAGAGAGAGAGAGAGAGAGAGAATAGGGGGGAAAATCTCTATACTTCTGTTCTTTCTTTCTTTCTTTTCTCTCCTCAAAACCCTTTGATATTTTAAATTTCAATAATAGTAAAACACTAAAACAAAGTAATAATATATATAGAATGTATTAACACACATTAATAAGATGCAGCAATATAAATGATATTATAATAAGGTCACCTAGGTGATACATTGACAACTATGTCTATTAGTTTCTCAAATCTATAACTTGTTATATCTTCTCAAGCGCACTACTATTTACTTTCTTTAAGAATCACCTGAGCCTTCAGATGACTAAAAACAGTTTTTATTTCTTGCTGAAAATTTCATTCATCTTCACATAACTTCAACTGTGAATGTTAGCATTGATACAAAATGCAGAACATGCATACAGGCAACACCTTGACAACTATGTCTGTAGTTTTCTCAAATCTATAACTTGTTATATCTTCTCAAGCACACTACTATTTACTTTCTTTAAGAATCACCTGAACCTTCAGATGACTAAAAATAGTTTTATTTCTTGCTGAAATTTCCATTCATCTTCATATAACTTCAACTGTGAGCATTGATACAAAAGCAGAACATGCATATATCTTCTCTTTTATGATCCCAAAATTATGAACCACTTCTAGCTAAGAAACATAACCCAATTTTGTCCTGGCCATCCAAGGCCTTGGGAGGGTTGGACTGAATACAGACCTGACCTTTTGCATTTTTTGCACAAAGTGTCCACTCTCATACCCAAACCCATATTCTCATGCCTTCAGCTTGACATTTTACCATTACACCAATCAATGGCCCCTAATGAATCACTTTATCTGAAGAGGAATATGAAAAACACATTGAAGTAATTACTGATATGTTTAGGGGGAAAAATTAGTTAACGACTTTAGAACACTATTAACAACGTTCTTTGTCCACTCTTCTTTCTCCAACCATTAACATTATGGAAATACCAATATCGTCTTAATGCTTAATGTTAGCTTATTATACAATCTTCTTGTGCAAGGAAACTTGACCTCGAGCTAGTTTATTAATGTGTGGTTAACTAGTCTTGGCCAATAGAGCAACTTGCAAAGCGTCATTAGTCATTATTCAATGTTGATCCCGGGTCCTGGCATCTTGGGATGGATAGACTGGACACAGACCTAACCTTCAGCATTTTCTTGCGCAAAGTGGTCACTCTCAGACCTAACCGATCAACTTGTGCAGTAAATAATGAACTAAATTAATCATACAATTTTTATCACTATTTTATTAATTAGAAGCAATCAGAAGCCTGAAGGAATAGAAATTAAAGTGAACCTGCTGAGCAGCAACTTCTCGAGGGGGGAAGGAATAAAATGGATTACAATATGTGTTGTCTATGTAAAGAAGGTCCACTTTGTCATTCCCAAGAGCATTGAGGAGCTTGTCCTTCCCTAGCTTAGCCCTTTCACTGGTTGCTTCCCAACGGAAATCACCTGTATATAGCACACAGCCGAATTCACCTTGGAACAAATACATTGAAGCCCCTGCCAAAAACAAACAAATGAAATACATAAGCATGACAGCAGACCATTAATAACTGCCCAATAGGAATATAATGATATTGCAGCTTTAATATCCGTCTCAGATTTTTTTTTAGCATTAAACTAAAATTTCCAACGTGGTCTACCGTTATGTTCAGTTCCAAAAGAAAGAAAAGAAAAGGTCGTGAGCCAGAAAGAATATAAACTTGAAAAACAATTCATTTTTCGATATTTAAATGCAACAAATGACGAATAAGCAAAGCTAAAAGCTCTTATTCTAAATAAACTTCTTATTACCAGGGCAATGATGAGCATCAATGGCTGTGACCTGAACCGTAGTCTTCGATCCAGTGGTAGGAGAGACCAAAGAAAGCAAATGGGATGAACCGATTTCCAAAACCCTAAGCAATGAGAAGTCGAACTCGGGAAATTTAACGGGAAAAAGCTTAGCTGTAACGGGAGAACAGAAGAGTGGGCCTTTGCTCCACTGGGAAGATAAGCCCTTGGTGTGATCTGAATGGAGATGAGTCAGGAAATAGGCCTGACTCCTTTCACTCCACTGATCCACGCTTATCATCCCTCGCTCCATTGATTTTAGGTTCTTCTCCTTTTTGCCCTATAATTGGCTTTCCGTCGACTGCGATGTAACAACGGATGTCTTCGTCTCTATCTTTTGGCGGTAGCAAAATCGATTTGAACAAGGAAGTTGAGTTTCACGTTTCACAAGCCCGCTTCTTCTTCTACGGTTCTACTCATTTCCTGCCCACACCCTACCCACTAGACCACACTGCAGCCGCACATTACATTTCCGAGATTATATGCGCGCCCCATAGCGCCCCACATGCACATCTCAACGTTTGAGTGTGGCCATCTTACATACTCTTGTTATTTTTATAACGCATTAAAATTTCACCCATTTTTGCATTGATAGCAGCATAGTTTTTATATTGTACACACGGGGTTCTCAATCGTCGGCCTGAACCTGAACTCCTATGGGAGACTTGTTCTTTCTTCTTGGCGACTTGCTTCACCTGCTACGGGGTGATTGACTTCTCTTTGGTGACTTATTCCTTTGTTGTTGTTTAATGCTTCGTGCTTATTCTTTTACTCGTTTTTTCTTCCCGAACAGTTTTAATCGGAATCCCAGCACCTTTTCTTTCTTTGTAAACTTATCTGCTTCGGCAAGGAACTTTTCCATAGAAGTTGGAGGATTCTGCTCGATCTCCCAACGTAAGTCTGGATGGTGGATGTTGTTCACTACCACGATGAGCTGTACCACTGGGTCGTGGTTGGGGATTTGGAGACGTTCCAGGTTAAATCTTTTGATGTACTTGCAGAATGCCTCATTTGACCCCTACATGACGTTTAGTAGATAGGTTGCAGATTTGGATCACCTTTTTCTGGTGGTAAAGTGAGTGATGAACAGGTTGGTGAACTAGTCCCAGATTTTTATGGAGTCGATAGCTAATCCCTAGTATCACATCCAAGTTGTGCATCAGAGAGTTTTCGGGAAAGCCATGCATACGCTCGCATCGTTGGCCCTGTGTAGTTGCATTAAGGCCTAGAAATTGTCAACATGATCCTTGAGGTTTGTCGTCCCATCGTAAGATTCGAGGTTGGGGGCCCTAAAGTCTTTAGGCCTTGGAGCTATGAGTATCTGGCAATCAGCAGTGGGGTGCAAGATATTTTCCATGCAGATGAGTTGCCTACTTAGTTGGCTTCCTTGTTCTCATTTTTTCTATCCATTTTGCTCACAAACGGGGTGAGCTGACTCTTTTTTGATGCACGGTGAGTATATCTGCAGTGTCTCCTTCGGGACCCTTCGAATGAATTGGCAGCTTTAGTTCCGATGGGCGTTGTAGCTCGGCTTTGTCCTTTCATCGGGGGATGGTTCAGGTTTTGGTCAAGAACCTGGTTAAGGACTTGACCAGGAATTTGATTAAGAGCTAGGTTAGGGTTTAGCTCAATATTCTGATGTTGTTGTTGCTACCGCTATTGTGTTCGTTGGTGTTGTTACTGAGTTTGTTGTTATTGTTGCCCCCTATCAAGGTGGAGAACTTATCTTCCCAGGCCCTCATTTTGGAGTTCATCCCCTGGACACATTGTACTAACTCAAGGACCTGGCACACGTCAATTCTAGTAGGAGCCGGGGAGGGGTCGACTGTAGGAAGAGGCGCATTCACTTGAGATGGTGAAAAGGCCGGTTTTAGGGTAGGAGGGATGCCTAGGAGAGTCAATGGCACATTGATTTGTCTAATTATCACTGAGCATCTGGAATCAGTCCAAGCTGGTCCTATCCCCAATTGACCTGATTGTTGTTATTGGTGTTGGTTGGTTGCTTGCTTGAAGAAGCCATTGATGCTGTTATGAGAAGTGTTGGGAGGTGAGAACTTAGTTTTTCATAGCGTTCCCACAGACGACGCCAATTGATGGTGCACGATCTGGCTACTCTCACTTGGTAGGTGACTTGGACGCTGAGTTGGAAGTTTCCCTTGTTGGTGGTTGAGCTAAATCTAGTCGAGCTAGGTAGTTCTGCAAGAGAAAGATGTTAGAGTGCTTGGGATGTTTTTACCCAGGGTGGGCACTTTGATGCTTAAGTTAGCGAAGAGTTCTTTAGAATGCTAAGAAAATTAGAGAGTACAAGAGCTTAATTGCATGTACATTCTTTGAGGAGGATGGTGCCTTTATATAGGCTTGAGGGATTAGAGACCTTTTGTAATGGGTCCTATATTCCCAAAGATTCGTTTCCACTAAGTTGGGAGAGAGTATTTACGTTGATTATGTAATCTACGTAGAGGGTTGAGGTACGTCTGATTTTCTCTAATGCGCGTGATGCGGGTAGGCTGCCCTAACGATCGAACATTGATACTTTGGAGGACTCAGTCTGGTAATAGATCTATATAACAAGTCAGTGAGCACGCCTTATAGGTTGCTAATCTTACCCTTTTTAGCTCGGCCGGTCCTTGAGGGAGGTCGCTCCTCGTTCGGGGGTCCTTTAAGTCGGCCAAGCTGAGGTACCTTAGGTCGGCCCTAGGTGAGGTGTTACTAGTCAACTTGCTGAGGTGATATGCTTACCCAACGCCGAAGTATCACTTGAAAGCCACGTGTCCTGATATAATTCAGAGGACCAAATTACCCATTATCACTTATTAAATACTTTTTCATAACAAAGTTACCTCTAACCCAATCTTGGCTCCACACTAGGCCCAATATAATCATAAAAGTGTTAACTCATCAAACTTGGTTTTCTTGTAATTATTGTTTAAATACTTTTTCATAACAAAGTTACCTCTAACCCAATCTTGGATCCACACTAGGCCCAATATAATCATAAAAGTGGTAATTGATCAACTTGGTTTCCTTGTATCTATTGTGACTTACCGAGTTTTGATTAATAGATCTCCTGTAAGGGTAGTTAAGTCTTGTAGAGGGTTCTGTTAGGGTGAGTGACCCTCTCTCCCCATACTTTCTTCTCATAGTCTCAGAGGCTTTGTCTACATCCCCCAAGAGGTATAGAAAATTTTGGGCATTAATTGAATAGGGGTTGTCGGCTATTGCATCTTTTCGTTATAGGCGATAGTTACATCTTTTTGAAGGGGAATAAATTCTATCTTAAAGATATTTGCGTTGGCTTTGGGTCAAAAGGTTAGTCTCTCTAAATCATAGATCTCCTTTAGTGCTAATACCATCCCAAGTTACGAAGGTTAATGTCAGTTTTTTAAGATTAAAAGGGTTGACTTTTAGGTGTCTACCTTGGGCTGCCTCTGGATGTGGAAGATTAAGAAGAGCCTCTTTCAATCATGTAGTGGAAAGGGTCTCTCAGAGGGCTAGTGGTCGAAAGGAGTACTTGTCTACTACACGCAATGAGGTCTTAATTAAAATTAAATTTGTCCTTAACTTTCCCGGTCTATACATTGTCAGTTTTTTTTACTCTCTAAACAGTTTTGCAAGGAAGTGAACCATATTCATAGGGGGGACTTTGCAAGCCCAAGAGAGAAGGTGAGTTGAATTTTAGGGACTACTCCTCTCTCTTCAATGCTAGGTGTCCACATTCTGCCTCTTGGGGGTTGGAAAAGCCTAATGATAGGTCAAAAGATGCTAGCAAAAGGGATGGTTTGGCAAATTGGTAATGGTTATGCAGTTAATGTATGGTGTGGCCGTTGGATACCTTCAGTCATGGATTTTAAAGTCTCTATTAGCAAGGTTCAAGGCTGCTTGATTGAGAAGGTAAGAGTGATCTTGTGAATCCATCTTCACATGATTGGGATTTGGGTAGGTTAAGCAACTTTTCCCTTCTAATTTAGTTTAAGAAATTAGAAAGATTTACATCCCTAAAGAGGATGTGAAAGATAGAATCATTTGGCTCTTAGAGAAGAATGGTAGTTTTTTAGTTAAATTAGCTTACCATCATGCTCTAGAATATGGTTTAGAATATTAGAGCCATTACCATGATTATTTATTTTTATTTATTATGTGGAGAGTTTTGCATAATAACCTGCATGTATTTAGTAATCATTGACTCTTGTTGTCCTATCGGTCATCTTCAGCTAGAAACAATGGATCATGTGCTCCTTCATTATGACTTTGTATCTTTGATTTGGATTTGGTTAGGATCTCAGTTGGGGATGGGGAAGTCAGAGTTTCAATTTGGGCCTCGATCATTCATTAAGTGAAGGGTAATTCGATTTCAAAAGATGATAAGAAGACTCTTTTTCTACATTTTAATTTTATTATAGTATGTCAAATTTGAAGAAATATAAATCTTCTTTTGCATTCAAATAAAATCCCTAACCTAGTCTCTTCTGTTGTTAGGGTGTAAAGGTTAGTTGTGCAGATCCTGAGCATTTAGGAACCCAACTCGCCCAGCTTGGGCCCTCAAAAAAAGTGCAGACCATCCCGGAGCCTCCCATGCAAGTTTTCTTAGCATTTGGGTTGACGGTGCATTCTCCTCTAGTAATTATGCAGGGGTTGGCATTGTTATTTTTTATGCTAGAAAAAAAAGAGAAATGTTATAAAGTGTGAATTATTCATAATAATTCTGTTTTTAATAATGGGCCAATGCCAATCCTATGGAATGTTTGCAATTAATCTATCAATATGAACATGCATGCAGGAGATGGAGATGGAGATGGAGGGTGGCTTCCACTTCCATCAAGGGAAGGTTCATTTGCAGTAGCAGCTAGCCGGCCGGCTTTTGTGAAGCGAAGAGTGAGTAGAGTGTGAATAAGCATGCAATTGCCATTGTTTTCTCCAGACGCCGGGTTGGTTTTGATGGATGCAGTAATTCAAGTTGTTATGTGGGAATTGATCAGTCAGGATCAGCTTTGTTTCAAAGAAGAATCCAATTCATAAAGAACTCAGGAATCAGGAACCGGGAATGGGAATAGAGTAGCCCCCATTCGCTTAATTGCAAGACAAGTTTCAGTTTGCAAGGAAGAATGTATTAGCTTTTGCTACCCTCCACTTTGGTGTTATTGATCGGATATATTTGCCTTTTTAGTTGAATCGGATATTTTGGTTGACGGTGCCTCTTTTTGTTCAATTTTCCAAATTGCTTGTGTTTATTGATATTCTGCTTTTTTATCAAAAACAAAAAGTTATTTATTTATTTTTAAATGAAAAAAGTATGGTATGTATATAGTAACAATAATAATGTTGTTCATTATAGTAATATTGAACTTCATTCCATGAGCATTTACATGATTTAGTATGTAAAGTTTTACTCCATTCAAATACATATAAAACTAAATTGGAATGGAATTTTACATTGATCATGATTATATAAATTTTTACACAATTTACACCGATTCTAAACGCAGCCTAGGACGTAAAGCATTCATTTTCGTAAGAGAACAGACAAAAGTTTACACCGATTGTCGATGTAAAAATCTTTTCCAATAGGGTTTATTTAATTTAGGATGTATAAAAACACCCCTATAAATTGCGGGCAAAAACCTAACGGAAGTGCATAACAATTTAATGACTTTATGATCGATCAAATCAACCGATAGAGCAATCTAATCAAAGTTATTGGGATCTGATCAAAACTCTTTGGGATATTAGATATTGCCTAATCATCTTTCAGAGTCCATCTAGGAAAGTGATTATTTTATAGCAGAAGACAGAAAAGGAAAAAAAGGGTAGTCTGGTCATTTGGAAAGATCCTATATTCTATAGCATCTTTTCCTCACGCGGCCAGGGCGGCATTTAATTATTTCTCGTCGAAAAGGAAAGTAGGAAACCCGTCAAGTTCGTCAGTTTCCCAAATAATCCTCCCCGCCGCTTTCTCTTTCCTCCGCTCTCTGTTCTATATCATCATCATTCCCTCCCCCCCTGTTATACCTACACACAGGGAAAATCAGCAGCAGGAGACACAAGAAACACACTAGAAAAAGAAGAAGAAAGAGAAAAGAAAGCAGTAAGAAAATCCCAGTACGGTGATTCTCTCTATCTCTCTCTCTCCCTCTCTTATACTTATCAGCATGCTTCCACAACAAACCAAGCCGGAATCCGACCGTCCGGCACTTATTATCCAGCCTTCTTCCCCACGCTTTCCACTCCCCTCGGTTGGAACACCCACCTCCGGGGCCCACCGTAAGATCGCGATCGCAGTTGATCTCAGCGACGAGAGTGCCTTTGCTGTGAAATGGGCCGTCCAGAACTACCTCCGCCCAGGTGATGCCGTGATCCTACTGCACGTTCGGACCACCGGCGTTCTTTATGGTGCTGACTGGGGCTCTATTGACCTGTCCGTCGACACCAACGATGAGTCCCAACAGAAGCTCGAAGATGACTTCGACGCCTTCACCACCACCAAGGTCACCAATCTGGCTCAGCCCCTGGTAGAAGCACGGATTCCTTTTAAGCTTCATATCGTCAAGGACCATGATATGAAGGAGCGGCTTTGCTTGGAGGTCGAGAGGTTAGGGTTGAGTGCCGTGATTATGGGCAGCCGAGGGTTCGGTGCCTCGAAGCGCACCAGCAAGGGACGCCTTGGCAGCGTCAGTGATTATTGCGTGCATCACTGTATCTGTCCCGTGGTCGTCGTTCGGTATCCTGATGAGAAGGATGGAGCTTCTGCTGTAGCCGTCGCAGCTGACCCTGAGGCCGCAGCCAAGGCCGTGGCCGATACGGAGGTAGAGCTTCACTTGGTGCCGGAGGAGGAGCAGGAATATCACGATGCCTCCGACAAACATAAAGGTTAGTCCTTTTCTTCTATTTGTTCATTCATATATCCTATTTACGTTATTTTGACGATCGCATCGCTGATATCTATTCGCTTAGGGATTTGGAGCTTCTATTCCGTGGTTCATTCATTTATTCAACCCAATTAAAATAAAGAGCAAGAATACCTCTCTCATAATGGATTGTAATTGGTGCTTGGTGCTTCTATTCGATGGCTTACAAGCTTGTATCTGGTAGACGATAGTTCGTAGTAGGTTTGTCTAGGGGAAATATTTTTACTTGTCCATTATAGGGTATTTTACGTTGGGTTTCTTTGTTTGTTTCCTGATTCAAATAGGGTGTAACGTAATTCTGGGAACACGATTGACTAATTTCCTGTGGCCAGTCTGGTGCCACGCACACGTTACACATGAATCTGCTATAGATTTTGTCTTACTTTTATGGTTATTGTGATAGTAAGTTTCTGTGCAAACATGTTTCCTCTGATATGACCTGATTTTCTGTTCAGTATTACCTTCCTGGGTGTACTACTCACATGGGAATGCCTGCTCATTATTTTTTATTTCCCGTGTTAACCTCATTAGTCCTGTGGGTTTTGTTATTCATTTCTATTGTGCTGCATTCTTGTCTAGTTGAGCCTAGATGGATGGATTCTGAGATCCAAGTTTTCATCTTGGTACGATTTTGTTTATTATCATTTCTGTTGGTCTTGAATGGTAGGAGCTGTTTAATATTTTTGTATCTATTTGGTCTAGTTAACTAAGGATTTTCCTGATACCTATTAACTTGTTCAATAATGTAAAATAGCATCTATTATTGTTTCAATGCCCAAACCATTTAAATGTTTATATTTAAATTTTTACCATAATGTTGTGAAGTAAATATCCATATACTAATTGTAAAAGAACTTCTAGTTCTTGCTGATCTTTTGTTCCTGTTACCTTGTGACTGGTAGTTAAATAAAATGTTGCCAAATTCATTTAGAATGGCATTTTAGGTATCTGAATTATTTGGACCCCCCAAAGTAACCAAAAGTATATGGTGATGACAGAAAAACTCTAAGATGTCACTCCTCGCTCAGCTAAAGAGTGAAAAAAAATTATAGTTCTTGCTGATCTTTTGTTCCTGTTACTTTGTGACTGGTAGTTAAATAAAATGTTTTCAAATTCATTTAGAATGGCATTTTAGGTATCTGGATTATTTGGACGCCCCAAAGTGACCAAAAGTATATGATGATGACAGAAAACTCTAAGATGTCACATGGGATGTATAGGGTTAATGAACCCAAAGCTGTGCTATTTCACTAGTTTTTATCTCTGTCAACATATACATCCAATGCTATAGTATCCATGGAATATCTACTTTATCAGAAAAAGCAAACTAGGGTGAGAGAATCACATTCAAGTCTAGCTCTATTGAAACCAAGGAGTTTTTTCTTCATTGCAATGGACCTTTTGATGAAGAAAGTTCACGAGGATTTGATAATGTTTTCTTTGGAAACATACACATGCATATATCATTTTTGCTTTGATTGTCCTGCGTGGTGGACATTTTGATCTGATGATTATTGTTTTTAGTGCTAGTGGTAATTTTCCACTCAAAACCATTCCTTAATGTCTTATCTATGCTTGTTCTTTTGAGTTTAATCATCTTGTGATAGAGTTTGTAGTAGTTAGCATGATTTATTTTTTTTACCAATAGCCAACATTCTATTAAGGCAAAGGCCATTACCAATGCTGGTAATGGCTAAAGATTTCCTCTTTGTGGGTATGATGACTAGAGAGGAGGGAGGTTTCGTGGAGAAAGCGGAGGGAGATTTCATGGAGAAAGTAAAATGGAGGTCAGCTCTAAGGATAGAGGCCAAAGATTTCCTCTTCGAAGAGCTACGGATCAAAGGAAGACTGGGTTTGAAAGTAAGAGAACAGAAGAGAGCCACGATCCTTGTGGAAGGCTCAGAAATGATTGAGTGGGTGAAAGAGTTCATCTCTGATGCAGCTTCTAAAGGGAAGCAGAAATATTGGAAAGAAAATTTCTCAGGATCGGGTAGTAGGAGGGACCCTTCATTGGTAGTAGATGGGACAAAAGGAAAATGGGAAAGAATGCTAGTGGTTAAAGCTGAAGGGGTGGTGACAAACTGGTGGAAAGTTGCAGAAATGTTGAAGAGCAAGATGGAGCTAAGAAGCACCTTTATTGTGGCCTCATTCGATCCTGCTAAGGCAATGTTGGACCCTCTTGAAAACTAGGTAAATGTTAGTGCACCAAGTATCCGAGATGATCTGGGAACCTTCTCAGTCTTTAAATGGTCGGTTTCATCAAATTCAAAAGTGTTCCAAATGGAAGATAATGTAACTGTTTGAGTGATTGGGTTGCCATTCCATCTCTGGAATCAAGAAACAACAAACTCAATTGCGTTGTGTGGAGCTCGCCTTGATGGTCTTTTTTGGGGAGACCTGCAGTGCGAACTGCAACTATTCTACTAGGTGGTGTAAAACCAGAAGATATACCGAGGAAGGTGAATGTAGCTGTGGAGGGTTTGTTCTTCCTAGTGTGGTTACTATCCTTCATTGAAGCTACCCTTTGGAGAGAAGCAAGGCAGGAAGAAGACGAAGAGGTGGAGGAGTTGTAGCTACGTTGTCACGGGGGTAGTTTTGCAGCGGAAGAAACCCATGCGGTGTCCAGGCCAAGGTAGGCCAGGACAAGCTTTTGTGTGATGCGAGGCTAGGAGTTGCCCGATGAGATGGCTCCACCAAGGTCAGTAGCATTGGATCATGACCTCAGGTCGCATGGCCGGGGCACTCGGTTGGCTCTGGCCGGTCCATGGGAGGTGCCTCTTACGTGCTAAAGGGGGGACGACCATGATGAGAGGCGACTGGGCGTCGATGAGAAGGGACTCCTGTATGCCGATGATGTAGGCACATGAGTGCCGATGATGATAGGCAACCGCTTGGGCCGGAACACACCTGTGCGCTATGGGCAACGGGATAGCTCATTCAGCTTGGGCAAGGGGCTGATGGGGTGAAGGTCATGCTTGAGCCAGGCCCCAATGCCAAACCTCCCTTGAGTGTCGGTGGCACACTGCCGATCCATGCACTGCCCCCATGCATTTTTGCGCCCATGAGGAACCCTGGTAGCCATGCTAGCCATTAACCAGGGCCACTCCGCACGGGATGTTGGTCTAGGAGTGCCAAGGTTAGGCACCCAAGGAGGTCGACCACCCCTCCTCAGAGTACATTAAGCTTTTGGTGGTCCGCTTGGAGATAACATCACTTTTCTTAAAAATCTTACAGGCGAAAATGATGATGGTGTCCCTTAACGTAACCCCACCAAGCGTAGGCAAGGCTAAGCCTGTGTCAGACCGTGACAGGCTTCCCCACTCAATCCATTGTCGCCCTCGACAATAGCTCTTCTTGTGAATGGGCGTCTGTGTCCCGCGCCATCCACTTCTGTGCCATTTCCTGGGCTCGCCTGGCCAACTCGGGTCTCGCCTATATTGTTGTCCATTTATGGGGACGGAACCATTTCACCATGCCAGCTTGCCTGGACTTCACCCCCTATGTTGAAGTTACTCAAACCGCTTAATGGCTATGCCGTTGAAAGTGTGAAAGAAGGGCCCTCGAAGTAATTGGATGTGTGTGCTTCGCGGAGGTCCGCCCCATGTATCATCTTTACCCCAAGGCTCGACCGTCTTCTTGGTAGCTTTTTGGTGGTGTTATCGAAGTCTACTCCTGTTGTTGGCGTGTGTCCTGGGTGTACCCTTTCACCATGCTGGCCTGCAGACTTCACCTCGCTGTGTTCGGGTTACTCAAACCTAGCCATGGCTTATGCTCTTTTGGCCCTCGAAACTACACTTAACCTCGCCAGTTCGGGCTACATCTTCGCTCCGAGGGGGCCCCAATCTGTTGCTCCCTCAAGGAGATCTGACCGAGTTGTGCGCAAGTGTGGCAACTTTTTCCCATGATGTTGCCAAACATACACTCGCCTTATGTGATGTGTGTTGTCTGTTGCGAATCTTCTGCCTTGTGATGAGCTGAGCATGTCCTCCGATGCATTGCCGGTGTAGGGCCGCCATGCTCCAACGGCCAGTGTACCCACATTCCTATCATTCCAATATTGATGCTTCAACCAAGGACCAATCTGATGCAAAACTGTCACTTCAGTGGTATTCCTTGACTAACTGTCGACACCAACCAATTTCGGACTGTTGTCCCCACCTTAGTAGTGCCTCAGACAAAGCTACGGAACAATGGCTCATCCGTCATGAAACCAAGATGTAGGCGCACCGCCCACAACTCACCGAAATGAACAACAACTGATGTCCATGAGGAAGCATGGCACTCCTCCACTCAAACCACCACAATATGCCTTTCATGTAATGTCTCATGCGTCTGCCCCCGTATGAGCATAGCAACCAATGCATCTGCCCCCGCAAGGGCACTGTTTTGGGGTCATTGGAATGGGGACACGATGAATGGCCTCTTACTAGGCCTGATGTGTATGCTTGCTTGCTTATACCCGAGTGGAAGTGCCTAGGGACCGCACCCCACAATGTGCTGCCACAATTGGTATCAGAGCAGATCAACATAGAGCCAGTTGAAGCGGTCATGGGGGTAGTTCTGCAACGGAAGAGATGGCTCCACCAAGGTTAGGAGTTGCTTGATGAGATGGCTCCACCAAGGTTAGTAGCACTGGATCATGACCTCAAGTCGTATGGCTGGGGCACTCGGCTGGCTCTGGCCGGTCCATGGGAGGCGCCTCTTACGTGCTAAAAGGGGGACGACCATGATGAGAGGCAATTGGGCGCCGATGAGAAGGGACTCTTGTATGCCGATGATGTAGGCACATGAGTGCCGATGATGATAGGCAACTGCTTGGGCTGGAACACATCCGTGCGCTATGGGCAATGAGATAGCTCATTCAGCTTGGGCAAGGGGCTGGCGGGGTGAAGGATCATGCTTGAGCCATGCCCGCATGCCAATCCTCCCTTGAGAGTCGGTGGCGCAATGTTGGTCCATGCATTGCCCCCATGAGCATGTGTGCGCCCATGAGGAACTTGGTAGCCATGCTAGCCATCAACCAGGGCCACCCCACAAGGGATGTTGGTCTAGGAGTGCCAAGGTTAGGCACCCAAGGAGGTCAACTACCCCTCGTCAAAGAGTATGTTAAGCTTTTGGTGGTCTGCCTGAAGATAACATCACTTTTCCCAAAAATCTTATAGGCGAAAATTATGATGGTGTCCCTTAACGTAAGCCCGCCAAGCGTAGGCAAGGCTAAGCCTATGTCAAACCGTGACAACGTTGCAGTTTGAAGTTGGCTGGAAAAAAGAAATAAGGAGTTTTCACAAGAATGGAAGCATAGCCTTTAGGCAGCCCAAAAGACTTGGATCAGGAAACTAATAGAAGTATTAGACATGTTACACAAGGCAACGATGGGAAAACCAACGCTTCTTTTGCTCAGGCAGTTGCTTGTGGTGCTAAGCAATTTATTTCAAAGGAGAGGAATGGTCTAAGTGCAATATGGGAGAAGGGAGGTGATTCATCGGGTCGGGCAGAGGTATTGGTAGCTTTAGGAATTCGCACGGGGGTCCAACCAGTAGGCCCATTTCTAAATGGTAATTCTAGGCCTAGTAGGCTCGAAAAGTTAAGTGGGCTACTCTTAAAAGACCCAAGAGCTAGGGGGCGCGTGACAACTTAAAGGAGTACATGACTTGGCTTACTCCTTAGGTAGACAGTAAAAACTACATACCATCGGCTTCTTTGAGCCCTTTCTCTCGCTCGAACAACTCCACAAAGGTCTCCAACTCGTTACAATGGAGACCCTCGAAGAAGATGCCTCGCAAGGAACAGGAACGCAGAAACCCTTGGTGTGTGAAGAGCAGTGAGGTTTTTGACTCTGATTCGGAAAGATTGACAGGCGACGAAGAACCTTTTGATTTGGATTTAGATTCGGGAGAAACCATCAGCTTGGGAAGTATCGACCTCCAAAAACCAAAAGACATACTGGAAGAGGGTAGCCTAAACACTGAATTGTTATTCCTAGAGGAGGAGACGGACTCGCAAGACTCTGGTAATGTCAAAATGCAAAGAAGAGTGAGCCTTAGCAGCGGCGAACAGATTTTTCCCAAACTGGGTATGCCATACAAAAGACAAGTGGAGTTGGGAACACTTAAAGAGGTACGACAGATTGCATCCCTGCCAATAAACGAGTCTACTCCATATGTGCAGCCTAGTCAGGACATTAGGCCAGAGAGATAGGAATCGAACTTGGAACCTTACCTAAGGATTCACACAGAGGGAAAGAGAAGTGAAGCTTCTTTGATTGTAGAGGGTGAGAAAGTATTGGTTGTACCTAGTCCAATTCCACAATTGAGTCCGGAAAAGGGGAAGGGCCTAGTCCTGACTCCAAGAATTGATACCCAATAGCTGGTCCACATGCAACCAACTCTGCTAAATCCAGGTAAGCCTGTCCATTTGGTTTTAGATACTAATATGGGTTCTTTGCCTGTAATAGATGTCTTGGAATCTCAACTAGACCAACCAATTGGTAGCAGGGGAGTGGCGATTGATAATGACGGAGTCCGATCTGAGAAGGGAGTTCGGTTGTTAGAGAGGAAACAAGAGGAATTAGAATGGATTTGGGAGCAGATTTGTGCCCTGTTGGAGGAATATAAACAGGAGGAAATGACAGAGGTGGCTCCAGAAAACCCTGAATCAGAGGCAAAATTCAATAGATCGGGGCAGTAATTAGGAAATAAAGGACAGAATAGGAAGTCAGTGGGAAATAAGGGTAGGAAAAAGAAGAAAATTTCTGAAGTAGAGAAACTAATAATGGACATTGAAGGGGATATCGAGTTCAGTGGTAGAGGGGAAAGAAAGAAGGGTTCTAAATGAAGGAACACAATATTGGAGGGCTAAATTCTTGAAAGGTAATGAAGATAATCAGCTTGAATGTAAGGGCTTGGGTAGTGCCAGAAAAAGGAGATCGATTAAGGAGATACTTAGGAGAGAAAGACCTGATGTTGTGATGTTGCAGGAGACAAAATTAGCTGAATTGGATAGAAGATGGGTTAGAGAGGTTTGGAAAATAAGAGGGGTAAGATGGTGCTTAGCTTCGTTGTGGGGAGCCTCAGGGGGAATAGTAACTTTGTGGAGGGAGGACCTCATAGAACCAGTAGAGGAGCTAATAGGAAACTTCACTGTATCCCTAAAATTCAGAATGGTGGAAGATGGATTCATTTGGGTGCTAACAAATGTGTATGATCCAAATAATCACAGAGAGAGGAATGAGTCATGGGAGGAGCTTCATGGAATTCAATGTTTATGGGAAGGCCTTTGGTGTTTGGGGGGGAGGAGATTTTAATGCGATAAGATTCACAACTGAGTCAAGTAATCCCAGGTAGGCCATTACAACTAGTATGAAGAAGTTCAATGACTTCATTAATTTCTGTGAGCTACGAGAGCTTCCTTTACTACAGGCTACCTACACTTGGTCCAACTTCCAAGAAAACCCAACTTGCTCGAAGCTTGATAGATTCCTATTTAATGAGGGTTGGGAGATCCATTGGAGAGGTTTGGTGGTTAAGGCCCTACCTTGGATAACCTTTAATCATTGCCCTATAGAAGTAGGACAAGAACCTCTTGGTAATGGACCTAGACCATTCAGGTTTAAGAAAATGTGGTTGACACATCCAGACTTCTTGCCTAAGGTTAAGGAATGGTGGAGTGAAGAGATGAGAGAAGTGAAATGGAATGGGGTTAGATTCCATAAAAAATTAAAAAGGTTGAGAGACAAAATAAAAGAATGGAATAGAGTGGAGGAGGTAAAAGCTAGATTATTGGTTCAAATTGAGGATTTAGATGCAAAAGAATCCCAAGGGATGATGGATGAGCAAGCCGGAGAAATGAGGTGGAAACTGAAAAAGGAGTTAGAGGAGACTTTGTTGAGTGGAAATCTCTTGGAGACAAAAGTCTAGACATAGGTGGATCAAGGAAGGGGATGGGAGTACCAAATTCTTTCATGCTTTGGCTAATGGGAGAAGAAGGAAAAATTTGATACTAAGGTTTGAGGTTGATGCCACAATAGGATTGTGGATCATTTCAAATCAATCTTTCAAAGACCCTTAGAGAATCGGTTGATAGTGGGGGAGGAGAATTGGCCAACTTTGAACCAAATAGATAGGGGATGGCTAGAAAGAATGATTGAGGAAGAGGAAATTAAACAAGATGTTTTTTCTTTGGATAGGGCTAAGGCACCGGATCCAGATAGAATGCTTAGGTTGCAATACTTCTTCTTGTCCTTTGACATACTTAGGGCTATCTTTAGGAGCCAACCCTAAAGAAAGTAGTTTCTGGGCCCCTATTGTGGAGAAATTTGATAAGTGCTTGGCGGCTTGGAAAAAGAATTACATCTCAATAGGGGGTTAGGCTGACTTTGATTGAGGCTACACTTGCCAACCTTCCAACCTACTTCCTTTCAGTGTTTAGGATTCCTCCAAGGGAGACTAAGAAAATGGAGAAGAGAATGAGGGACTTTCCATGGGAACCAAGAGAGGTGAAAAATGATCACTTGGTCAGATGGGAGATAGTTAACAAACCAAAGGAAGAAGGGGGTTTAGGGATAGGGAACATAGTGCTGAAGAATGTAGCCCTTTTAGGGAAGTGGCTATGGAGATGGCCCCGAGAGAGAGAGAGATTATGGCATGAGGTGGTGGCAAGCATTCATGGTTGATCAGGAAATGGTTGGGATTCTGGGATATCTTGCCGAGCTACCCTTACTACACCTTGGAAGGCTATACATGGTATTCTCCCTCGCTTCCTCAGATTTATTAGGTATGATGCTTGTTTTGGTAATGCTATTATGTTCTGGGAGGATATTTGGGTGGGTAGTCAACCCCTCAAAGATCGTTTTCCCTCTCTCTATTCCCTTTCCCTTCACAAAAATGAGCCAATTGCAACTTTTCTCCCGAGCCCGTTAAATCCCTTATCTTTAAATTGGGACTTTGGTTTTCGTAGAGGGTTACTTCTTCTGATCAAAGGTTTGGACTCCTTTTCCAAAAGGTACATTTACTTGCTCTTCCTTTCTAAAATCCCTCAGTTCTAACCCCATTTCCCAAGGATACCCTTTCAAAGAAGTCTGGGCGCAACAATTCCCCCAAAAATTGTTGTATTCTGTTGGGAAGTCTTCTATGGTAAAATGAATACTTTGGAAAACTTAAAAAAAGAGACCCTCTCTTTTGTCCTTCCCCAAATTGGTGTTCCTTGTGTAAGGCTGAGAATGAGGACTGTTTCCATTTGTTGATCTCTTGTTCCTTTGCTACAACTATATGGAGTTGGAGCCTTTGTTTATTTGGAGGTAGGTGGTCTATGCCTTCTGATTTAAGCTTGTTATTCAACCCATATATTTTTGTTTGGCACACTAGAAGAGGTAAGGTCATGTGGAAATGTGTCAGGGCAGCCACTTTGTGGACTCTTTGGGAGGAAAGGAATGCAAGAATTTTCTTAGAGAAGGAAAGAGGATTAGATGAAATGAAGGACTGCATCCTAACAAGAGCAATCCGTTGGTTGAAAACCATGGATATTTTTTATGACTTCTCCTTTGATGAGTTGTGTAGGAAATGGCTAGTAATAGCTAACACTTCAACAAAGAAGAATAGAATTCTGTCAGAATGGGTTCCGCCTTTGGAAGGTGTCATCAAGCTGAACTTTGATGGAAGCAGCCAAAGCACCCCGGGCCTTCAGGTATAGGGGTATCCTGAGAAATAAGGACAGCAACATAATTTCCTTATTCTCAGGACTAGTGGGAGTGGGGGACTCGACAAGGGCAGAAATCCTTGCTGCAGTACAAGGAATTCAGATCGCTAACCAGCTTGGGGTGGAGCATCTCCTAGGTGAGAGTCCCCTTCAACTAGGAGATGCTTCACCCTAAGCTGGTTAGCGATCTGAATTCCTTGTACTGCAGCAAGGATTTCTGCCCTTGTCGAGTCCCCCACTTCCACTAGAAGGTGGCTTCTAAACCTGGATACCACCATTTGGGGCTACAAAGATCTCATAAAAAAAGTAAAGTGGTTAACCAACAATATGAGAGTTGAGGTAAAATGGGTTAGTAGGTCTGCTAATTCTATGGTTGGTGCTTTAGCCAAACAGGGGGTCTATAGGAAAGATCTTTTTTGTGCTTCTTTGTAAGTGGTTATTAATCTGGAAATCTGTACTTAACTAGCCTGGAGAGGTTGCAACTCGTGCCTCTCCTTGGGGACTTTGTACTATTGTCTATTGCTGATTAATAAAATTATTTAATTATCAAAAAAAATTCTAGTAAAGAAACTAAAAAAGTACAAATTTCATACATTCATAGAAGTGAGAAAAAGTTTTTCTCTCTCCAATCAAACTTCCCTTTCAATTGTGCCTAGAAAATATGCTACCTCCCCACCCCTTAGCTAATACATCAGCCATACTGTTTTCTATCCTCTGAATCCATTGGAATTTCACTTCCATTTCCCTAGCCAGTCATAACAACTTTACTGTTTTTTTTAATCTCATTCCTATATTGCCAAAGAGGCGCTTACCTTGGAATTTATTTTATTTTTTGTTTTGGCTTGTCCATCTAACTTGGAACCTTGTAATGACTTACTAGGATTATTGCTTCTATTCTTGCTTTTTTGTGTTAATGATTAGAGGAAGAAATTAATTGTTATGCTTTGATCTGAATTCCACTCTTTAATTTAAAAATTTGAAACCAATGGTGATGTTGCGTGATCTGGTTTATCCCTGCTGGATGACAGCTTGGACGTCGGTGTGTGAGGTCGGCTGGCCAAACTACAAGAGAACAGTCAGAGTGTTCGGGTTGCTTTATCGAGGTGGGCGATGCTTAAGTTAGCAAGGTATATTTAGAGAGCTAGAAAGAAAGATAGCTGGTATGCTTTGAGAGCTAAATCCCACGTACCTTATTGAAGAATGGGACGCCTTCATATAGGTGCAACTTGTCGTGGGCTTCATGTAACACGTCTGAGATCACCGACCCATCTGGTTTGGAGGTGGTTTTACACCTAGAAGTGGACTTCACATGAAGCGATATGCTTATCTAGTTGCCTCCGAATTGGGCGGGACGGGAGTCAGTTCCATTGACGTGGCGATGTGAACCCAAAGGAGTCAAAGACAATAGCCCGCTCATGAAGTAGGTTTTCCGTCACGTCGTACAAGTCGCCAATTGGATATCGTCCAGGTCGGCGGAGGCAGGTGGCCTCTTATGCTGACCTGACACCTTCCGAGGCATCCATAGGTCATCTTGCCAAGGTGGGGTCAAGAGGCCGAGATAGATGCAATGTGTCTGAGGTACTTCTGAGGTTGATGCTTACATGGTGCTGAGGTGTCATTTGATGGTTCTGTGGTGCCATGTGTCGCGATGTCGTTGGAGGGCCAAATCACCCCTCATCAAATGTCATTTGGAATAAAGTGGGGAGGACATTACCTCCTTTAGTGGGTAGATTTGAGATCTAGAATGAGATAGTGCCCACTTTATGGAATATTATTTCTTGCCAAGGGAACACTTCAGGGCATGCAAAGTTTATATTTACAAAGTACTCCTTTAAAATAGAATGCTTCGAAGAAATTCAAACATGAAGTCATGTCAACCATACTCTGAATTTCCACAAGAACTGCATGTTGGACACCATAAACACGTCTGTAGATTTTTCCCCCCCACAAGGGAAAGGAGAGTCTTTAGTTTAATAATTATTAAAAAGTTTTCTTATTGAGGTTTCTTTTGGGAGGATTTTAAGGAGTGTGCGTCATGACCTATTCTAACAAAGAATCTGACTGAAGGTCCCTAACATCCATGCAGGTAACTTGCTTATTTGTTCATTATCTTGGGGACTTTGGACTTGAACAAGAAAGAAAGAAAAATCTGTCTTGAGTCTGTTGCCGTAGTTGTGGCGTAAGATTAATGTGTGAAAACATGCCTTGCATCATGCAATTCAGGTGAAGAATGAGCAAATTCTGGCCAAAATACAGATCATTCATGGTTTTTTTGAAGAGGATCCTCTAAATTCATGGTTATTTGATTTTTTTTCAACTTTTTAGTCGACTGACAAGACATGTTTTCTGTCACTGACGAAATGGTTGGAAGCTTAAGATAAGGCTCAGTTTAGTATGCTTTTTGGGTTGGAAATTGTAGGTATGATGTTCAGTGCTAATTTTCCACAGAGTAGAGCAAACACTAGAGCATGAGTGCCTAAATTAAACTCTCCAGAAGTTAGCATTAATGAGATCGACTATATTTGTATTTTTTTATTGGCAACACAGAAAAAAAGGTTTCATTAATTAGAAAAAATCAGGTTACAACAAGAAGTCGTGAAAAGAAAACCAGCTTTAGAAGCTGACCCAATCCAAGATTACATTTGAGCCCAAAACATGTGTTCTATGCACCCCTTGCTTGGCTAAGCTATCTGCCAAACTGTTGGCAGTTCTCCTCACCTATCTCACTCGGATTGACATGTCCTTTGATAGCCATTTAAATCTCATGAATTCATTCCTCAAATGCCATTTCACCCCTTCCCCCTTAAGCAGCCACTTTACCACAGTTTTCGAGTATCCCTCAATAATCAACCTACTGATACTCAGTTCTTTTGCCTTCTCAACCCCATAAACTGCAGCCAAAAACTCTGACCTTGCCAAATCACCTTGCTCCACAGGACCGGAGTATAAAGCAGTTATTTTCCCCTCTTCATCCCTAATGGCCCCCCTATACCTGAAGGACCTGGATTACCCAAACAACTCCCATCAAAGTTCAGTTTCTTCCAGCCATTTATTGGGAGAGACCAAGTCTTAACAGATATTTGTCTTGTAGATGAGGATGCAGCAATAGCACCCCAAGCTCTGAAAAAATCTTCAACCTTGAAGTCTGAAAACAGCTTCATGCTCTTCGCCCAATGTGCCACTTCTTGCTTCTTTCCTTTTTTTCAAATATTTTTGCATTTCTTTGCTCTCGCACAGTCCAATACTATATTTGTATTATTCTGTGTATTAGCCTTTAGTAATCTTATCATTCATAAAAAAAAAAACTTATTAGTAATCTTATCAACAAGGGTAGGTTGCAAAGTGCAAACATAACGTGATTCAAAATGACTTTACCTTTTATAAAAAGGGTTAAATACTTAAACTACCTTTATGGTTTAGCAAATGGATGCAAACCTACCTACTGTTTAAGAAATTACTTAAAGTTCCCTGGACATTTCTGATAATGGCAACTGTTAGGAACCTGTAATGGAAAGATTGAAAAGACTACTTTACCCTTGATTTTTTCTTCAAATTTTCAAAATGTCTTCTCCGCCCAGATCTGCCCTAAGAACTGTAATTTGCTCCACACTCTCCCACCATCACCGTCATTGTAAGTTGCTCTTTACCGTTTAGTTCTGTTCTCTGCTGCTTGCTGCTTACTTGAAGCTGCTGGAACCTCTGTTTCAAAGAAGAGAAAATGATTGTTGGGGCTGACAGAGTAAAGGGTGTGTGTGGGGGGCAAGACTAACCTGCGCAACCTTCTATTATCTCAGACCTTTTGGGAATGCAGCCATCCCTTCTTTCAGATTGGGAATTGTTTCTCCTTTGGTCTCCACCGATCTGTAACCATGCAGATCTTCGTGAAAACCCTAACCGGGAAGACCATAACCCTAGAGGTTGAATCCTTAGACACCATTGACAATGTGAAGGTGAAGATCCAAGACAAAGAGGGTATTACCTCCTGATCATCAACGCCTTATCTTCGCAGGAAAGCAGCTTGAAGACAGCTGCACTTTGGCCGATTACAACATCCTGGAGGAACCTGCACTCCACATGGTTCTCCGACTCAGAGGAGGAGTGAATAAGCTCGCTGTGTTTCAGTTCTACAAGCTTGATGACTCGGGCAAAGTTCAAAAGCTGAGGAAGGAGTGCCCGAATCAGGATGTGAGGCTGGGATTTTTATGGCTAACCATTTGGATAGACACTACTGTGGAAAGTGTGGGTTGATTTACATTTATCAAAAGGCTGGAGGTGATTAAAGTTGTTTGCGGTAGGTTTATGCATCCATTAGTCTTTTAAGAACTCGTGGATCTTGTAATTGGAAATTTGGTTATTAGATAAGAGCGCATTCTGGAATTTGTTTAGAATTGCTGTTCTTATATACTTGATGCCAGATTTGATGGTTTAATTATGAGACCTTAGTCATTTATATGGACCAAAATAATGGGAATGCAGATGTTCAATGGCGGGTATGTAACTCATGGGTTATTGAAATTGGCGTTTTGGTTGTTGAATCAGGAATTTGAGGCATTAAAGAAGTTGTGGGTGGGTTGATATTGGGTCATCGTATAGGATGGTCTTCATTGGGCACTCGTTGGGTTCTAGCGTCACCATGTTATTGACGGTGGTGGTGGTCAACCACACACCTATCACTGTCATCTTTGTTGTTTGTTAAGAACATTATTATCACTCTTTAAAAGAAATAGGCACTGCCCAGCAGCAAAGTCACCAAGAAGTTGATGTGACTGCTCTGAGCCATCCATTGTGATGCAAAAATTGTCAGGACAGGCAAGCTAACTCTAACTGAGTCTGGTATATAAAATCCAACTGCAGAAATCTCCTGCTTGAACTGATGAAAAGGCCCACTTGTAAAGTTCATCTTCTGAAGCTTACACAAACCCTCTCCCAGTTCCATCATTGCTCCTATATGATTCTGGTTAAAGAGGTGATGGAACCCCACAACACATTGTAGAATCCCATGGATCATGATTCATTTCAGCTCCTCTGTCTTGTTCCATAGAGCTTTGAGAAAGTCGTGACACTTGTAGTAATCCCTGTTGTTGAAGAGTGAAACCGCTTCATCGAAATTACAATTTCATATCAATTTGATTCCTGGGTAGATGAAAATTTAAAGAATAATGAAGGGTAAAATCGATTGCAAAAGGGTGGTTTTCGAATTAAGAAAAATTATATATGTCACGTGACATCACATGCGAACAGATTGTAACGGCGCACCAACGATAGGGGAGGATTTTGTCCATTGTCAGAAATGTCTGGGGTACTTTAAGTAATTTTTTAAACAGTAGGGTTGGTTTGTGTCCATTTGCTAAACCATAAGGGTAGTTTAAGTGTTTAACCCTTATAAAAAATACAATTGGCATTGATCAATAGCATGTGTATGTTGCTCTAAGGTCATGAATCGTTGGTCTACATGGTTTAGGGCACTGAATGTTTTTTATTCTCCTACCCCTCCTTCCTAAGGGAAAGGTTAAGAGTGTTTGAGTTATTAGATTAGGGAAGTGAATCTATATTAGTTCCATTAATTTATTCATTTAAAGAAGATAATTTTTGAAATAATGCTTTGTTTTATTGATAGATAAATAAACTGATTGTATTACTTAAAGGGGAGAATCCCAGCCTTTTCAAGAATAATCCTCTTGATTTCTGTTGACCTTTTCTTTTTTTATGGTATTGTTTTTTGATCCTTTGGGGTTTCTTCTATGTGCAATTCCTAAAAGTAAAAGATCTTCTGGGTGCTGATGCATAGGACAACCTACTATGCTCATTCCAGTAAATTTTCCCCTGATCTCTCTTTTTCTACCCCTTTATCCCTATCTCCTCCTTAGTCTACTTCGTTCTTGGTGTTCTTGAGTTTCTGAATTACCTATTTCTCATTGTAAATGATTTTAAGGCTTATGCTGATAAAAAAGGATTTAAGGCTTAAAGCATAGTTTATAAAAACCTTGCAAGTCTCATCTTAGAAATGCATTAGTTCAACTGATGGGTGAGTCAATTTGCATGAGTATGAGCAGAGGTGATACAGATGGTTGATCTTAGGGTGCCCTGATGTCCCAGTGAGGCAGCACCATTGGGCCTTAACCACGTGCTTTTAAGTGCATATCCTCAAAACTCCCTTGCTAAAGTGCCCCAAGACTTCTAGTTAGTTCTCTGATTACAAGCCCAATAATCTTTCTCCATGTCCCACATCCTATTCGTTTTGCTCATAAGCCAGTTTGGTCACCCAGCCTGGCCTATGTCAACCCAATTCTTGCAGCCCCAAAGGCAGAAAATCTAGAAGAAGAAAATCCCAAGTAAAGAAAAACTCAAAGATTGGTAATATTTCTTAATTTTGGTTTCTTGTTGGGCATCTTTTTTTTTTTTTTGATAGATAAAATATCATATTTCCATTAACTCAAAGATTGGTTACATGACATCCCCTTAAAGAGGTGCGAGGTGCTGCCTCTCCAAACAGAAAACATATAAACTAAAGCAAAACTCATGCATGCCTATAATGCTCTCAAAATATACTGTTAAGTGAGTATCGACTCCTAAAGAATTTTATCGCTTGAAACCCTCCTGTGGTTTTTCAATATTCAAAATTACTAGTATTTCTTTAAGACTCGGCTTCATCCTTTCTTGTTACCATTATCCATTTACAACTAAAATTATCCACAAGCAGAAGCATTGCTTACTGACAATTTATAAGCAATAAATTTAATCCCTGTCGTATACTGCCTTGGTTAAATTGGAATTTGTTCATCTGGGATCCATTTGCCACTGAGGGCAGAAAAGTAAGCTTTATTTATTTATTTTTTATTGAGAGTAACTTGGCTAATGTTACTTTGTATTTTTGTTAGGTAAAGCACCTTCTGTAAATTTACTGATAAAACAACACCTTATATAAGTTGCCTTGTGGTTCTAACAACCAAAAAGTGCTTTTGGAAAACAAACCCAACTTCGCATAGCCTTTTCATTTCTTTCTTTTTTCCTTTTCCTTTTTCATCCTTCTAAATTGGTAATAAGATCAAAGAATAGCAAGGTCCCAAAATACAGCCACAGCTAGCCTAGAATAGCAACATTCAATAAATCCTTTCCTTCCATTTTCATAGTTTAATTCGTCAAACTAAAAGTGCATTGATCTCACTCTTGGTTCACTTTGTGTTTGAGGAAGTTCAAAGTATGATATCTAATATTACGTTGAAAGCCTAAAACTCTGTGTTCTTCCATTAAATTGTGAAATTCTTATTTAGATTTTTGAGCTGATAAAGTGATAATGTTATTCATGTTTTATTAACGTTTTTGTATTGCTTATTGATTTGTTTCAGATACTTAAGAAGGTGCATGGGTCATGGCGTGGTCCTCTTGAAACAGGTAATATGTGTGCACTTATTTGTTGGAAATCAAAAGCAGCATTTTTTCAATTCCTTTTGTTGTGTTTACCACTTTGACTTGAAGAACTTTTAAGAGGTTCTCATGTGTGTGGATAATAATCCAAATTGAAAATCTTCTGCCAATAAAGAAATGCACCAAATGTGTGTGTGGATAATAAACTGTATTTTGATAGATGTCTTGCATAAAGTCATCTAGCCTCCAACTCAGGTATGGTATTTCTAGTCCACAGTTTGAGGTGTTGTTTCTGCAGGATTGATGATACATCTTCATTCAGCTTTAGTCTATTCATGTGGCCACTTAAGAGTGTGTTCTTATTTTGCATATCTCATCATATTTCCAAATTGTCCATCTTAGCCTAGCTGCAGACTAGAATTAATGATATTATGTCATTCTTAATGTTGGAGTTTCAATATTTCATTTTAATTTCACATGCTTTGCCTGCAATTTATTTGTATATATATATTTGTGTAATGGTTGACTGATTTGTGCTAAATCTGATCTGCATGGAGGTTTCAACCTTTGTTGCAGACTTGCAGTAAGTGGAGGAGGGTTTGACTAAATGGGGGAGGGGGGGGGGTAGGGAAAGCCGAGGTATTTGAGAAATGAAATGATCTTGTTGCAGTGGATTCATGCCATGTAAATTGGACATTGATAGTGTTGCTGCCGTCTTTCTCCCTCTCTTCTATCTACATCCTTTGATCCTTGTCAACAGTGGGCAGTGGGATGATTGGTGATGGTATTTATATGGTTGAGGATTTTCTTTAGATTCTGTAGGTCTTCTCTTGAGAAAAAGGTTTTACTGCGTTCCTTTGTGAAATATGAGTTTCAGTGTTGTAAAACCATTTAAATTTCGTTGCATAATTCTTGCTTAATTACTACTTTGGTTGGTAAGCATGAGGTTTGGCAGACTACTGTTGCCTGAATTCCATTACAAACGAAACAGATTACTGACTTAATTTACAACCATTCACGTTAAAGCGCTAGGGGTTCTGTCCGGTTCGGGGGGTGGAGGAGCCTTAAACAGCCCCCGCCCCCCTGACCGGTTTTTGAAAAATAATAAAAAAAGTTGAAAAAGGACTGATACTCCCCGATACGGCAATACGCCCCTATTGGCGTATTGAGCATATTGATATTTAGAACCTTGGTTGCAACTAGATCCGTAGTTGCAAGTCCGCCTTTGACATGAATTTAGGCCCGTAGGCTTACCGGACCTGACTTTTTTCGGACTAGTTTTGGGCTTTTTCAAAAAAAAAGTCTGGCCCAAGCTTGATCCCAATTTGATTATATACTATATAACAAAAAATGTATTCTATATAATAAAAGTATACATATAATATGTTTTTTCTCTATTCATTTTTTTTTTCAAGTTCAAGATTTTTTATTATTTTTGGATTTTGAGTTATTTGAATATAAATAAATTAGTTTTTTATTGTCTAAAAAAGGAAACTTTTGTTTCAATTTTCTGACTAGGCTTCAGGCCAGGCCAGCGTTTTGGGCTTTATATGTGGGTTGAGATTGGGCTCAAGACCTAGGTGGCTAGGCTTGATGGTCGGGCCAAGCTTGAGCTTGACTGTATTCTGTTAATATAGAGACAAAGACTGGTCTGAACCCAGCTCGGCTTGGCCTATGAACAGGTCTAGTTGCACCTTGCAAGGATATGGAAATAAAAAGGTCTTAACAACTTAGTCTTTGTATTTAGGTGGGGAAAAATGGTTTTTTGATTTGTTATGAGGCCAGGAAGTTGGTCAATGCGATTGTGATTCCGATTGACTGACTACCCATGTTTTCTTTGAGGATTTAGGTGGAACTATGGGTGTCAATGGACTGGTTTTGATTTGGACTCCATCCAAATCGAAATCCATTTGGATGGATTGGATGGATCAATATGACATATTGGATTGGACTTGGTCCGTCTATAATGAATTTATATTGGATTGAGCCAATATCTGGTCCATTGATAGAAGATAAGAAGATCGGGTTTGAGTTGAAACCAATCTAAATTAACAGGAATTTGAACAGATTGAAGTCTCTGGACTGGTCCAAAATATCCAAAATATTCATTGAACTGGATTGGACCAGTTCCATTTGTAATGAACTCGCATTGGATTGGACCAAATGCAGTCCAATTGACACCCCTAGGTGAAACCCACAGTAATTATGTTTTCATTGGGTATCACAGTTTCACTTGCCCAGGGAAGTGTCAACCTTCTCCCACTTGGGAAAGTTAGTTTTTTCAAATGGAGAGTAAATGCTTAAAATATAATATGCTAAAAGGTAAAAATGACAAAAGATAGAAAAATTAAGTATTTACCTGAAAAAGTGGGTGAGGCAAATAAAAAAGTAAAAGTTGAGAGGCTTCATTTACCTGAATAAATTTAACAAATAAATAGCCTCTTAATAAACGAACAAGGCCTGAATGTCTATATTAGACATTTCCTTTTATTAAACTGGTATTATATTATATTAAATTGAGAAACCAAACTATAACATGGTTTTATACTTCTGTTACTAAACCTATCCTCCTATAACAATTGACACATATCCGCTGGAGGATTAACAAAACAAGTAAATCTCTCAGATTTATATATACCCTTGTTGGCTAAATAGTCAGCGCAGGCATTTGGTTCTCAATACTCGCCACACTCTGGAGAAGTTCCATGATTCTCTGAAAGATGTGTGTGGATCTCTAGTTTGTTTTTTTTTTTTTTTTTATTTGAATGGTTTGTACACATGACATGGAGTCAGATTGGATGACGTGTCAGTATCCTTTCCTCCAGGCTTGTTCCAATCCTGGGATGGCCCATAGT
Source organism: Nelumbo lutea (assembly GCF_056320005.1). NCBI lineage: Eukaryota > Viridiplantae > Streptophyta > Magnoliopsida > Proteales > Nelumbonaceae > Nelumbo > Nelumbo lutea. Next base: position 80,453,606 of record NC_142684.1, on the reverse strand, counting down.
TCTGCAATCTCATTGGTGGTGCTCACTACTCACCTGGAGTACTGTGAAACCAACTTTCCTTTGGTGCTGCACCTGTTTTCCCTGGGTTGCCTTTTCTGGTTCCTTCGGAGTTGACCTTGATCCATCTTTCAGGAGGACATTTCCATCAATGGCTCTCCGATTTCTGTGCCTTGCCTTTCATTGTCCATACCCATATTAGTTCTTTCTTATAAATTAATCATAACATGAATTCTAATACATAATTTCCTTATATTAATTTCAACTTTATTAGAAATTACTTAATTTCTTGTTTTCCAAATAAATCATGTCAACATTTTGCCCATTCAAGTAACCAATTTTGTATAGAATCTGCTGTTATAATATGGTTACCCATATAACTCAATATTTAGTCCACAAGTATATAACAAATGTATTGTTGTTTCACACAAATTGGATTCGGATCCATTTCTTAGGTGCATAATTAAATTTTCCACTTAGGCCCTGTTCATTTTTTGATAGGTGTTAATGGACCGGTTTTGGATTGGATTCTGTCCGGCTTAAAATCAATTTGGTCGGATTGGACAGACCAAAAAGACATTGGGTTGAACCTATCCGGTTCAAAATAATTATTAGATTGGATTGAACTTGGTCTGTCTGTAACAAATTTATACTGAATTGGGTTGGATTAAGCCAATATCTGGTCCATTAATATAAAATAAGAATATGTGTGTCAAATGACCGAATTTGGATTAAAACCAATCTAAATCAAAATGTATTTGAACAGATTGGACGGTCCAGACATTGAATTGGATCAGTCCAAATTGGTTTAAAACGTTCATTGGATTGGATTGGATTGGACCTGGTCCATTTATAATAGACTAACATTTGACTAGATTGAATTGGACCAAATCCAATCCAATTGACACCCCTACTTTTCGGTAAGTTACTTACTCAGGTAAATGCAACTACCTGGGTAGGAAATATTTACCTGGGTAAGTGCATTTACCCATGTTCTTTTATTTCCTAGGTAAGCAAAGCAATGGCCATTTTAGCCATAAAAATCCATTATTAAAATTGGCATTTTTGTCCCATTCAAGTGTTGACAAATTTTCCCAAATGTGAAAAATTTATTTATCCACCTAAGAGATGGGTATCGCTTACCCGGGTAAGTAATCCCCATATATGAGAAAATAAAATTTCCCTTATCCCCACATAAATTTGAAAAAAAAACATGGGTTTATTGGTCAATGGGAATTAAAATCCCTTTGACCAACTTTCTCTCTCTCAAAATCCAAAAAAAGAGCATCCCCTTAGGGGGAAGCTACGTATACTTGAATGGAACAAAATTATCCTCTTTAATTGGGTTCGACTATAATATGGAAAATATATGATATCTGAAAAACAACTGACTAATAAACTGGAATCATGAACGTTATAGTGAATAAGGTGTTATTTATCAAAAATCATGGGTAGCTTTTGATTGGTCAAAACTCTTCCCATAACACATCTTTTTTGCATCATAGATTTTCCCTTTGGCTTTTATGTCTAAAACTGCCACTATTTTATTTACGTGGAAAATAAAAATTATAGGATACATAGGAAATCTGCCAAAGCATTAAAAGCCCTATAAAATTTGACCTTTATTGGCAAAGGAGCTTTCGGAAGGATTTGCCATCTGTTGTTACTTTCCCCTATTAAATGTTTGCTTAATAACTAATAGGCCGAGCGTTCTGGTACTTTCCCTTTCTTTTCTGGCCCCAGACCCACTTAACATTTATATCTTTAGCTCTTAGAAGGGGTATTTCTCTAATTGTTTCTAGGTATTCTTGAAAAATAAAAAATAAGGCAATGACCATTTTAACCATAAAAATCTATATTATTAAAAGAGGCATTTTTGTTCCATTGAAGTGTTGGCAACCTTCCCCTTATTGTGGAAAAGTTATTTACCCACCTAAAAGAGAGTAAATGATACCCAAGAGGCCAGAATAATAAATTATTCTTGGCCCCTATATAAATATGAAAAAAGAAATGAGATTTTTAGTCAATGGAAAAAAGAACACCCCCTAAATATGGTGAATACATAAATCAATTTTAAGATGCAACAGCAGATTTCCATTCATTTAGTGATTTAGGCAGTTATTAATTAGAAATTCAACCAAGGTCAAACCATGATGACATAAATTTCCATTCATTTAGTGATTTAGGCAGTTATATGAAACCAAGACCAGTTCACCGTTTCTTTGATTCTTTGATTAAACAAACTAGTCGACTAGTTTTCGCCTTATTTTATGAATTATAGTTTTTTCTTTTTAGAATATGGCCAAACCAGCCAAAGCTCTGCATCACTGGTCCACTTTTCCAAACACTGGAAATTATTTGCAAGATGCAACAGCAGATTATCTTAAATTATTATGGCCAACAAAAAATCTATATTTAAAGTGGATATTTGTCCAATATCTGAAAAATTCACGTTCTAAGTCGGTTCCAAATAGTTGGTATCAAGACTGAATAGAGTTCAGTGGTATCTAAAAAAATCCAATTTTATGCTAACACCAATGATAAATTAAAAGATGGAACATGAAATCATAAACACATGGGCATCATCTCATGATGCTCCAAGGTTTCCTTCGCTTTTGCTCCGGTGTAAAGAGAGATCAGACCGCAAATTTAGGAGCTGGTTGCCAAGGTCTAGATGATGGTGGCGATGATTAATGGCTCTGGTTCCATTTGGTGGGAGGTGCCCATGTCGACTTCTGGATCGCTTTGGTGAACTCACGACCTGACTAGTACGACCATGGCTGGATGAAGATGGCTTGTGAGAGGCAGCTATACTATGAAGTCCTTTCCGTGCTAACTTATGTTCTGATCTCAGGGCACTGTCAAACTTATGTCCGGTGATAGCTGATCGAGTTGGGCGATCAGCAACTTCTTTAGAAGAAATGGCTTTGATCGGCTGCCTATTGAAGTAAACCAGATGGGGGAGAAGACCTTGTAGATATTTCTTCAGTTGTTCATGTCCTACATTCCTCTGTGCTGGATTGCCTTCCAAGCTGATGGCTTGTAAGGAACTATAGTTAGCTGCAAGTTGGCCGAGACATTTCGCTGTTGAGATTTTGTTGAAGCGCAAATCCAGGATGTTCAGTTTGAGAAGACGATGAAGACCTTCCACCTCGCTGATTTTGTTTCCAGACAGATATAATTCTTTTAAGGAGGAACAAGAAGCTAGGCCTGAGATGACCAGAGAATTAATAGATAGATTAATGTAAGGGAGTCAATACATGAAGGTCAAGAGTGGTGTATGTAAAATATAAGACAATAAAATGTATCCAATCCAGAATCATGCAGAGTTGCTGAGCTGAAACAACATATTAGGATCCAAATCTTCTAATAACTAAGCACCGAAAAATTATGCACAAGTCTATCTAGTGTTGCTTGTATGATGTTAAGGATGAGACAAGACAGAAATTTTCAGAACCATAAGTTCACAGGACCTTTTTTTGATTGGTAACAAGCAGGAGATATTAATAACACCCGACATAATATTCACTAATATGATATTTATGACCAAGGGCCCAAAAAATATGCAAACAATATCAGGAACTAAAGTATTCAGCATAAAAACGCCAATAGGTAAAAACACAGAACATGCATACAGGAATATGGATGTGAACAACATGGTGAACTTGCATATGAACTTTCACCTTTAATATGCCAAAATATTTTGATGTCCAATATTACTCATAAATCATGCGTAGTAAAATGAATAATCAGAGGCAAAAAAGTTTCCAAATTTTGCATAATTCTTGAGCCAGCAGCAACCCAAAAAATAAGAACTTTTTCCATTACTTGCTATGCAGTATGGAAGGTTAGTACTTCGAAGATGTGTTAGGTCACATTTAGGCAAGAATAAGCATAACCAAACCAAGACAGTTGTAACCTGTTTGAATTTCTCATGAAATGGAACCATTTTATTTTAATTTTGCATAGCGTTTGATCCACAGCGACATTATTTCATGTGGATTCATTTCATCAAGTCAAGAGTATCTTTGAACAATGTTTTAAAAAACGACCCGGAACTAGAACCATTCTGGCCACAGGTTTCTGGGTCAACAGTTCGACCATCCGGTTTGAATCGACAGCCCATTCTGACAAAAAAAATTAAAAATTAAAATTAAAAAAATTAAAAAACGATCAAAACCATTGAATGGGTTAACGGTTCAACCACCTGGGTCAACTGGTTGTTGACCAATTCAACAGTTTTGGCCAGGGGTCGGGTTTGGGGTAAAATGGAACCGATTGCTTGGACGGTTCCTGAGCCAAATAGTCCAACCATCCGGGTCAACAGCGGTTCAAAAACACTGACTGAATGAGTTCATTTCAAGAACGTGAAATGACATCATTCATTCCAACAAAAGCAGGAATTGATCCATTTTAGCTGGAGAACTAGGGCTCTAAAATGTCAAATAATAGATTGTTTGGGCTCTAAAACAATCTATTAATTGACACATATGATATTCATTATAATCTGAATACCAAATTGAAATTAATTCCTTGAGGCCCCATTCACTTTTTGGTTTTTCCCGGGAAACACTTACCAGGTAAGTGCATTTACCCATGTTCTTTTATTTCTCATTTAAATAAGGCAATGACCATTTTAGCCATAAAAAATCTATTATTAAAAAAGCATTTTTGTCCCATTCAATTGTTGGGAACTTTCCCCCTAGGTGGGAAAGTTATTTACCCACCTAGGAGATGGGTACCACTTACCCGGGTAGGTGATACCCAGGAAAATTAACTTTCCCTGGTCCCCACATAAATCTGAAGAAAGAACATGGGATTCTTGGTCAATGGGAAAAAAATCCCTTTGACCAACTTTCCCCCTCTCAAAATCCAAAAAAAGAACGCCCCCCTATGTATATGGTAAATATATAATGGGTGGCAAACAGATGCATAAAAGCAACTAAAAGTAATCCACAAGCAGTAAATTTCTGCATGTGAGACCTGAATTTCTACAACCTACAATCTAGCAGGCTATCATAAAATGTACTGAAATAATCTGAAATGATTAAGTAACTAAGCATCAAAAGTAAATGGCATATACCCATGATTGTGAGTAATTTTATGGCCCTCAATAACATGAAACTGTATGCTACAGTGAAGAGTTGAATAGGAGACACCAACATGGCACAATATAAGAAATAACTAAGAATATCTACATACTAGTTCATCAAAAGTCATACCATGACCAATTCTGAATATCCGATTGTAGCTTAGGTCCAGTATACGGAGGCGTGTAAGTTCCCGGAGGCCTTCTATGGTGGAGATGTTGTTTTTTGACAGATTTAACATATGGAGACCACGTGGAAGAGAACCAGAAGTTATCCTCACTGGCAATAAGTAAAAAAGAAACTTCAATTGCATTCCAACAACTCGGAAAACACATTAAACTAAAGACATAATAAAAATAAGAGCCTAGTAAAAAGTTTATAGTGTTATAGCACACCTACCTATGGCATTTCCTGATAAATTAAGCACTTTCAGGCTTACAAAAGCACTAAGATATGGGATCACAGCCAGCCCAAGATTTGTTAGTTGAGCTGTTGTGGATGTGGCAGTCAAAGAAGAGATATAGTTCTTTGCTGCTTCCATGGCAGGAATGATCTTGGTATCCAACTTTGCCACAGCAACAGTGCCCAATGCATTGGAACCTTTCTTTACCTTATCAGTAGAATAAGGTGGTATTTCTGGTTCTTCACAAGGACTGGTGCAATCATTAAGATCAATTGTGCTGACCCACTCCTCAATACGCTTTATTTTGAATTCTTTGCTTGGCAATTCATCCCACCTTCGTACTGATGGTTCTCCCTGAAGAATTTTTTCCGTGCCTACACTGTCCATTCCTGGTGTTGTCCAGTTTTCCTCTAAGCTAATAACATTATAAGAATCACAGCCTCCACTCATAGGACTACATTTATCCTTTTCACTCCCAGATATGTTATTATCTTTTTCATCACCTGTCATTGCATGAGGTTCTCCTTTCCCCTTTGCAACTAGACTACCCAGGTCCTCATAAGATCTGCAGCAAGGTCTTATGAATACAGGCGTAAGTGAACCTTCTTCATTGGGAGGGGTATAGACTCCCAGGTTGGGTAAGGAACATGATTTAGTGATCATCAGTAGGGTAGTAGGTGTATGTTGTCCAGAGTCATTGGCATGGTCACTAGATATCTGTGTCGTAGAATCTTCATGACCTCTTTCTAGCTGCTTTGAATCTCCAATTGAGAAGATGGTTTCTTCATGACCTTCTCTTTCTAGCTGCTTTGGATCTCCAATTGAGAAGATGCTTTCTTCACGACCTTCACTTTCTAGCTGCTTTGGATCTCCCATTGAGAAAATGCTTTCTGCATGACCTTCTCTTTCTAGCTGCTGTGGATCTCCAATTGAGAAGATAGTTTCATTATGCACCAGGTTGGAGTTAGCTTGAGAAGGTTCAGAGACCATAGCTTCCTGATGCAAGCTCATTTCTGGGTCCCTGCTGTCAAATGGTTCAATCAACTCACTTCGGTCAACAACACCAAGAATTTCACTATAGTTCTTTCCTTGGGAACCATAACACGAAAATCCTTGATCTAACTCATCATCAGAGTGGATGCTGCTAGAAACAATCCCCTCCCTGTCCAAACCACTTCCCAGAGACTGGCTCTTTTTAAGAAGGTGCACTCTGTGATGAACTGCCATATTGCCCTCATGGCTGAAACTACTCATTTCCTCAGATTTTGAGCAACAGCCCACAGAAGAAGAACTCTTTACTTGCTCAGCACTTAAGCTTGAAGAGATGCTAGGGGCCTTTATAGGTTTGTCCATTGTTGCAGATGATTGTTGAAATGCTTTCTAGTAAGAGTAAGAGAAATGATATGCACCAGTCAGAAAACCAGAAAATCATAGTCTCTGTTAAGTTTCATTTTCGACCTCAATGATTTGAAGTATTCTGTAACATACCTTTGACCTTGGATAATGGATGTGGGTGTGGAAGCATGAAAACCTAACCATCCTGGTAAAATATATAAGAGCTTCATCCACACTCTAACTGTATTTTCAATATTGAAAAGCTATTGAAAGAAAAAGTATCTTGTACATCTAAATTAGTCCAAAAAACAAAGGTTGATGATGCCTAATATGCAATTACCAACTATCAGAAAGTAGGCAATCTTTCAAATTTTCTGACTCTTAAGTCCTAGCAAAATATTAGCCATAGTCAAGTGAGAGACCCTCTGAAACACGACACAATCTCCAAATGTGGGATGATCTTGATCTTCTAAGCACACACAATATAATCACCCTGTCATAATTACCCCACACCCACTTAGAGGTGCGAGAAGAGTATGATTTTGTTGCAGCGGCCAGAGTGAAAGAAACGCTCTGTCAACTAAGAAAAGCAAATACCAAACATATAGAAGAGATGAACACCTGCCACCGAAGAAAACGATGAAATAAGCTCTGAGACGGATATAGCATAACATGTATATCTAATTTTGCAACTGGTAGCTAGGTAATGTAAACAAAAGAATAGATTGATTGCAGAATAGAAGTATAATGATTTTTTAAGACAGAAGAGAGGCAATAACATAATAGGAACTGCAAACCATAAGACAAAGAATACACGGATTGAAATGTAGGGAAGATCTCTGTGGTTCTGTGAAAGCTCATGATACTGATGCTTACTGCTTCAATTCCAATGGCTCCTTGAAAAATAAGGATGCTGGTTTTGGAATAATGAGATGTGAAGAACCTCCATGGTCACTAATTCCATTAACTTCCTAGCCTCCACTATCTTAATTCTAAAAATTGAGCCCATCTTAAAGGGCCTCCATATTGCTTTTGATCATTGTATGCAACTGTTTTGAGATTACTACAGATCTGATAGAATCAAATAGTGCACCTTGGGGTGTTCCAAAAGGCTGTGGATAATTTATGCCAACCCTTTGTAAATCAGACACTTCATCCATGCCTTATCCCAACTATATGGGGTCGCCTACACTTGATTAGTCTTTTTTTTTTTCTTTTTTTGAAAACAAATGCTCAGTAGACACTTGGCTGGTCAAGTTGTTGCTGTTATTTTGGAAATGAAGCATGAACCTAAACAGTGGTGCTGACTTTTTTGAAGAATTAACAATTTATTGATGAATGATGACACAGTTTTCTAAACACCAAACAGATGAATTCCATAGAGCTTTTATTCAAATAAGAGTGCCAAAGGGTGTAGTACATATACAATAATTTAGATATTTCTAATCCCGGCAGCCATCTAGACAAACTTAGAATGCTTTCTCTAGAACATACAAACATATATTAGGATATATGAGCTATTTAATTTTAGAAACAGGATGCAAATTCAAACTATACAGCAGATAAAGCAGGTTGGTGCACTATCTTTTTCTCTTTTTTTTCCTACAATTTGTACAGTCCTTTTAAAGTCAGTTATATAATGCCAACATATGCAAATTGAACATGACAACCTACATACAAATAAGCATAAAAAAGATGTATAGGTCCCGATCTCCAACCATGAACTCAAGATAGAAAAACCATCTCAATCTACCGAGTAAAATTGGGATATATAAGACCGAGCCCTATATATTTATTTGGCTGCATATGTAAAATTATAATGGATTTTAATGAATATGAGCTGAGAAGAAATTCGGAGTTGTTCCAGATTAGAACAAACTACAATTGAGAGAAAGAAATCCTCTACACATGGAAAGTTGGAAACAGAGAGGGAGAGAGCTATTGAAATTAAAACATAAAATGAATGAATCAACGACATCTAGGACGACGGTAAACAAGAACAAAACATCACCCGTGAATCAAACATTAGAAACCATCCGATCAATACACCTACCTCATATCACCAAACACACCACAGAAACACACCATACAAAATCAAAAGAAGAAAAGGAAGACAGGAAAAACAAATCTTGAGTTCAATATCAAGCCAGACAAAGTCTAAAAAGAGAAGAAAAACAGTCTTAAATGATACCCATAGACACATTAAAGAACAATTATCGAGCCACACGAACAAATAATAAAGATTGGGAAAAACTAGAAAAAAAAAATCATGAAAAGAAAGCTGGAAACAGAGATCTGACCTCTCTAAAGCCAGATTGTAACAGGAATTATTTCTGAGGAACGATTTCTCCCACAAAGATCTCACGAGGACCAGACTGTATTTGTTACTACGGGAAAGCAGAACCAGTCGTAGATATTGGGCAAAAACCGATAGCTAAACAGATTAGATTCGATTCTAATTTGTAGAATGAGAGAAATAGAAGGTGCAACGAAACAAAACAGAAGAGATGATCTGAGTTCAATGTTTAATTGCTTACCCTACCGAAGTACGAGGGCTGGCATTTATGAGCAATCGGACGACTCCGATTTTCTCCCGCAAATTTCCCTTCCTTTTTCAGCCTTTAAAAAGTTTTTACCGTTTTTTCTTTCCCAATTCCCTTAAAACTCGGTTTTCGTCCATCCCGTAAAATCCTTTCTAGTGAATCCATTTTCGCTTACACTCGGGTTTGATACGCCTCTCTATCGGTGCTCATCGGTAGATACCGTGTCATAAGCCTCAATACCGTAGTGCTATCTTGTATCCCCCCCTTTCGATATCGATAGGATACACTTCATAGTATTGTGTTAATATTTTAATCATTGCTAGGTTATTTAGCGCCCAAGAGCACAAAGATGTTAATCATCAAGTTACCTTCTATTTTGTGATAATAAATTAAATAAATTATTTTTTATTAAAATTAATTTTTACATTTAATCTAAATAAATAATATATTCAATAACTCAATGTACAAATTAACAAGAATAATATTTAAGGTTTTTATTTTACTAATCAATAAAATAAATAATTTATCAAATCTCTCTCTCTCTCTCTATATATATATATATAAATAATTTTTCATTTCAATAAATTTATACAGATAAAAATATTATTAATAGAATGATTATTTTAATACTTAGAATTATTTGTGTAGACTTGATAAATTATAATAATTATTTTATAAATTATTAATTAATATTATAATTTGCATTAAATAACAATGTATATATTATTACAAAGATAAAGTATTGTTTATAAAATATTTGAGAATATAATATAAATTGAATCTATCAAATCCACTAATCTATATTTAATTATTTTTTTTTTCAAATTTAACAAATTCATAAAAGTAAAATAATAATAATGGAATAGTTATTTTAGTAATTAAAATCTATGAATTTTTATATGGTATGCATCTTCAAAGTTCTAATAGATTTGATATATTTTAAGTTAATATTTTATATTTTTATAAATTATTAATTTTTTCATTTACATTTTATATAAACATATTTATTGTTTACATAAATGAAAGTATTATTTTTGAACATTTGTGAATTAATTTTTAGTTGATGTTAAAACTTGAAAATAGTAAAATAAAAATAATTGATATAATAACTTAAATATAATGGTTGCATATGTTTTGTGCCTTGGATTTTAATAAAAATAAAAATTGATGCATTATCAATAAGATTGTATAATATCTATGCATCCCGATAGATGAATAGTAATATATTTATTCAGATATACCATTAAAATATACAATTCCTATGTATTTATACATTATTTATAGTTATTTTGACATTAAACTTGAAGTTATTAATATAATTATTGATTTTGTATGCATTTCCTTAGCGTATCCAAGCATTTCCATATTTTTCATCCGTATCCATGCATTTCTCGAACATATCTGTATTCATAGCCAAGTTGCGCAATATAATACCTGATACTGATACTTTTATCCTTACTACGAATACAAATGTATTATGCATAATTGTACAATGCAAATATAGGTTTAAGAATACAAAAGGCTTTGTATTACATATATTTATATTTGTACTCTTTTTAAATTGAATCTATACATATTTGTATATGCACTCTTTCCAAATTGAGCCTTGAACTATATAATTGATCAAATTTTGAATCTTGGTATATTTGATTCAACTCTGAAATTATCATCCTCTTAGTTTTGTCTCAATTATATGGGGTTGGCTTTATTTTATCATATATCTTGGTTGTCATTAAATTATGTGGGTGCTTAAATCATTCCTTATTATTTTTACCTAAATCCTTTTGGATTTATTCTTAACTTTTCTAACGAATCCAATTTATAATAAATCACATTTTCTCATAAGTGATGTGAATGATATATATATATATATATATATATATATATAGCGATCAAGTCATGTCAATCTATTTTCTTTCATTTTATCGACTCTTTGAGCTATTATTGATTGGATCAATATAATAAAATAACAAAAATTACATGTATGACTGAGTCAGAGAATGTCATCAGTTATTAATTTGTTATTATTTTTAAAGGTCTCTTTCTTTGAGTGGATTTTATACCTTCCATTAATAGGAGTTTTTTTAATTGCTTGGTCCATGGGGGCCCAGTTTGATATGTCCGTGGACTGATCAACAAGGTATGAGTATGCATTGCGCCTGGCCCTAGCGAAGTTGCGAGTGCGAAGTGGCCTGCGCTTCCCTCCATATTGGATGTTGTTGATGGACTCTAGAAGATCCAACTTGTTTGTAATTGATGGAGCGCAATTCGACCGGTCTTAGCTGTCAACAAATTCACATACCTTGTTTGTTGGGGGTAGGGGGCCTTTTATAATCACTTCGCGCACTCGCTCCGAGGCCCTTGTCAGGTCGGGTATGATTACCCTTGCATCTGTCAATTCGGGTGTCGTCCTTTCTGCTGGGACAGAACCGTCACTGCCTTTTGTCGGAACCATCACTCTAACTGGAGATGGCGGTGCCAGGAGGCGGTGGTAGGTGGCCGTTTGGAGTGCGGCCGTCAAGCGTCAGATCCCAAGTCAGTCAGGTGCGCCGCCCTCGGGTACGGACTTCCTCGATGTTAGGCATAGTACGGTTTGTTTGGTTTTGGTGCCCTGAAGGCGATGTGGTGGAGTGGTGAGTGAGGCGAAGTCTTGAGTTCGGAGGTATGTCCAGTATTGCTATAGGGCAGGCCAGTTCGGCGAGGTGTATCCCGAGCTGTTACAAGGCAGGCCAGTTCGGCAAGGTGTATCCCGAACTGATAAGGCAGGCCAGTTCAGTGAGGTGTATCCCGAACTAATAAGGCAGGCCAGTTCAGTGAGGTGTATCCCGAACTGATAAGGCAGGCCAGTTCGGCGAAGTATGTCCCAAACTGTTACAAGGCAGGCCAGTTCAGCGAAGTATGTCCTGAACTGTTGCAAGGCAGGCCAGTTCAGTGAAGTATGTCCCGAACTGTTACAAGGTAGGCCAGTTCGGTGAAGTATGTCTCGAACTATTGCATGCAGGCCAGTTCGGATTACTTTCTAGTTTGGGGCCAAGGGTGAGTTCGGGCACCTAGTAGGGAGTTCGGACCGCTGTTTCTCCCCTTGGTGCTCACGCCTTAGGCTTGCTTTTGTGTCGAGCTGTTGCATTTGCCACGTGTCGCATAACTGTGAGGTCGGGCCAAATCTTCCTTCATCAATTGCCCCCCACTCCTCGCGCCAAGGGTCTTGCCCTGGTGCGGGGAGTTTTGCAAGGTGGTAGGTGGATTTGTCCCGTCCTTCGAATCTTGACTGCGCGAGTTGCTTTTGCCAGGGTTCTTCGGTTTTCTGGAGTGTCCGAGAAAGCGGGAGACGTGCCTACTGCTCATAAATGTTGACGGACGTGGCAGCGCGCGTTTATTTTAAATTTCAAAAATTCGTGCCACTGGGACGTGACAACGGGTTATTCAATTTTGAAAAAAGCGCGCCACTGCCATTCTGAAGAAACATGCGCTGGCAGTTTTGTCAGTTGCAGGGAGATGTGCGGCGTGTTGTCAGTTTCAGAAAGCAGTGCGTCGGCGCGATGTCGGTTTCAAAAAGACGTGTGCCGACGTTATGCTCTTTTCGGAAAGACGTGCGCCAATCACGTCTCGATCTCAGGGGACGTGCGGTCAACGCGAATGTGGGCTGTCGGATTGTCTTTGATCTGCACTGTCGGTTCTTGGTTACTGTAGCTATAAATAGTGGGGGTCCCCAGTCGATTTGTCACTTCTGCGGTTTGCCTCTTGAGTTCGCATCCAACTTTTCAGCTCGCGTCCACGTTTTTCAGCTCGCGTCCACGTTTTTCAGCTCGCGTCTAGGCTGGTTACTTAGCCTTCAAGGTTTTTGGCTTGTTCTCGTCTCCGAAGCCTCCAAAACTTTCTTCCGGTGAGTACCTTCCTGAATCCACCTCTTTTCCTTGACGTCTAGCTTTGATGGCTCAAACGACTCTTCAAATAGGATTGATGTAGGTTCTACAAACCGAGTCGTATCCCCCGACTGCGTTAGTGATCCTAAGGTGGAACTTGAGGATGACTATGAACCCGTAGGCCTAGCCGCTTCGGGCAGTTTGATGTCTACCTCTCGCCGAGGTTGGATGCTAGACAGGTTTGGTCCCTCGACCATGACGCCCGAGGGGCTCCAATCTATACTTGTGTCTTACAATCTGCCTAGGGGGTATACATATTTCATTCCTTCGGGTAGCTTTCCTTGGGAACACGGTCCTGATGAGATCGTGATTTTTTGAGAGCAGCTCGCTGCGGGGTTGCGACTGCCTTTCCACCCCCTTCTCGTCGAAGTTATAAACCACTTCGGTGTTACCATTGGCCAGTTTCACCCGAACTCCATTCGGAACCTAGTGGGGACAGTCTCCCTTTTTTGCAAGCAGAATTTCCCTTTAGACTTGGAGATATTCTCCTCCATCTTAATGCTTAAGAAACAAGCGGGTCTCTTCCTGGGGGAAGACGGGCGTATTACCTGTCTCCTCGCCCTGGCTTTAAGCTTCTGCACGAACTTCCCAATAAGGTCCCGACGTGAAAGCGGGACTACTTCGGTGTGCGAAGTGCACAATGATGACCCTTTCAGACCGGGTGGGGTGAGGCCGCTCCTGATTCTGGTGTCACTCTTGACAAAGAGACGGTGAAGGGCCTCCGGCAATGGGCACGACAAGGTTTAAAGTGCCATCAATACTTAACGGAGGCCAAGCTTATTGCGACCGGCCTGAGTTTGGGTAGGTTTCTAGCTCAGAGGTTTCTTGTTTGCTCTGTTCCTTCATTTTTTCTGATGTCGAACTCTTTTTTATAGGTGTGATGGACGCAGAGAGGACTCGTGGGGGGCGCCTGTTCCAAGGCATGAAGAGGAGGAAGCGGGTCGCCAAGCGAACTCGTACCGAGTTGCCCCCGGATGAGGAGCCTCAAGTTCTAGGCCACATGCCAGTGGATCTGCCTAGGGAGCCCGAGGTGACTCCACCGATGCATGAAGCTACCGGGGTGCCTTACGCTGAGACCACTCATACGGGTGCTCCTGCATACTCCAGTGCTCCTGCTCACTCTGGGTCCGCTCATACGCGGGCTCGGCCCTCGGGTTCGGGAGCTCAAGGGGAGTTCAGGAGCGTGTTGACGCCGAACTACGCTCTTCAGAAGAGTAGGGAGGCTACATTCCCCGAGGAGATCGCGGCGTGGACGAATCTTCCTTTGAATCAGGTCATCTGCCGTGCCGTAACACATGCTATGGTGGTAAGTCAAATTTCGTCTGCCTTCTTCATTTTCTATCCTTCTTGCTGTTGTCGCTTACTTATTTCTTTTGGTAGGTGAATTCTTCAATTCACGCCTTAGCAGCCCAGGTGGAGAGGAGCTCGCGACAGGCGCAAGCTGCTGAGACTGCCGCTCAGGCTGCTGAAGAGGCTTTCCGTGCCACCGAGGCGAATACCCGAGCTACTGAGGCGGCCGCTTATGCAGCTGAAGAGGCTGCTCGCGTTGCCATGGCCAGGCAGGTGATGTCTCAGCGGGATGCCGAGGCCATGGGGGTAGTTGTCAAGCACATGGCGGACTTGAAATTGGACCTGCAGCATCAGGTTGAATATCTTCAGAAGGACATCAGGGAGAAAACACAGATTTTTTCCCAAGGAATTGAAGACACCAAGAAAAAGGCTGTTGAAGACTATATTGCCTCTCCGCGTTTTGACGACATGATGGTGGATTCTTACAGAAGGGGATTCAAACTAAGCCGGTGGATGATTCGGAACACGTACCCTGATCTCGATGTTAGTGCCATATCCACTTCGCGTATAACTCAGGAGATGGCCAATGCTGCCGATGGCGAGCCGGATTCTGAAGGAGAGGCAGGGCCTTCGGGTGTTGTTGAAGTGCCTTCTGATGGCGGAGAAGTAGCTCCGGGCATGTAAAAGTGTTTTTTTTTTTTGAAGTGCCTTCTGATGGCCAATGTACTCTCCTTTTTCTTGCAACAGAATAGAATTTTTTCAATTGAAGTGTTCTTTTTCCCGAACTGATTTTTTGTCGAACTAATAATATGCCACTGTTTCTTGTCCGGTTTATTGTTCTCGCGTGACCTGTTTCGGCGCAAAGGCTCTTGTAGCGAACTGATTTTTTGCCCAACTGGATTCTATGCCCGACTTTTCTTTGCTTGCGTCATGGCCCTTAGACCTTGTAGCGATTTCGTCCACTTCGCTTGGTGGTTTACATGTAGTATTGCCTCAAGTTAACAATGTTCCACGCTCGGGGTACTTGTTTGCCTTCTAAGGTTTTGAGCTCGTATGCCCCCCCGAGCGCTCTCTTTACTTTATAGGGCCCTTCCTAGTTTGGTCCAAGTTTGCCCACGCTGGGTTCGGGCACCATAATCTTACGAAGGACCAGGTCGCCGACCTGGAAGCTTCGTTGCTTTACTCTGGCACTGTAGTAGCGAGCTACCTACTGCTGGTAGGCTGCTGTCCGGATGTGCGCGAGGTCCCTTACCTCGTCCAGTAGGTCAAGGTTGGTGCGTAACTCATCTCCGTTTGTCTGATCGTCGTATGTTTCTAGTCGCAATGTTGGTACTTCGATTTTCGCCGGGATCACTGCTTCAGTGCCGTAGGTGAGGTTGAAGGGGGTTTCTCCCATGGCGGTTTTTTCTGTAGTTCGGTGAGCCCATAAAACGCTTGGTAGCTCTTCGGCCCACAATCCCTTAGCTCGATCTAGACGTGCCTTCAGTCCGCGCAGGATAACTCTATTCATAACTTCCGTCTGACCGTTTGCCTGCGGGTGCGCGACTGATGTGAAGTTCTGCCGAATCCCCATGTTCTGGCACCACTCTTGGAACTTGATATCCTTGAAGTGGTTTCCGTTGTCGGAGATTAGTACCCGAGGTAACCCAAAACGACATACTATGTTCTTCCTAAAGAAGTTCTGTATGTTTCAGGCCGTAACTGTTGCCAGAGGTTCGGCTTCTATCCACTTCGTGAAGTAATCCACTGCCACCACTAGGAATTTTCTCCCACCTGTTGCTGGCGGGAATGGCCCCAGGAGGTCGATACCCCATTGTGCAAAGGGCCACGGGCTGGCGAGGTATTTGAGGTCAGAATCTGGCTGATGGTGGATATTGGCATGCTTCTGACATTTTTGTCGCATTTTTTGACGAGCTCGACTGCTTCTGCCTTCATCGTTGGCCAGTAGTATCCTTGTCGAAGTGCTTTTTGGGCGAGTGCTCTACCTCCCAGGTGTTCGCTGCATAGACCTTCATGAGTGTTGCGGAGTATGAACTCGGCTTCGGCAGGTCGCGCGCAACGCAAGTAGGGGAGCGTGTAGGACCATCCATACAACCGTTTGTCTATTATGACGTATTTGGCTGCCTGGCGCTGCACCCACTTGACCTAGTTATGGTATGCTGCTACAGCTAGCAGGATCCTAATGGATTTAAGCATGGCCACGGGCGAAAAGGTTTCCTCATAATCGATGCCTTCTTTCTGAGTTATACCATTTCGCCACCAAGCGAGCTTTGTAAGTCTCAATCCTGCCATCGGGGCCCTTCTTCCTCTTGTAGATCCATTTGCAACCAATTGCTTTTACCCCGGAGGGCGGATCTACTAGAGTCCAGACTCCATTGGTCTCCATTGAGTCCAATTCAGCTCTCATGGCCTCCACCCACTTCTGGGAATCTATGTCTAACATAGCTTCCGCGTAAGTCACAGGATCCTCTTCACCAGTCAAGGCTTCCACCAGGTAGGTATCTTGGTCATAACCATATCGGACTGGTGGTCTAGATGCCCGGGTGGAGCTTCTAGGTTGGTCACTACCTGGAACTTGTGGGACATCTCCCACTGCTCGTGAGCTCTCCTCATCAAGAACTATTTCCTGATGGTGAGTGTCCATGATGTATTCAGATTCTAAGAATTGAGCATTTCGACTGCAGAACACTTTCTGTTCACTTGGGTCATAAAATAGATAACCCACGGAATCCTTTGGGTAGCCTATAAATAGGCAACATCTGGTTTTGGATTCCAACTTTTTCACACTTGTTCTTTTAAGGTGTGCAGGACAACCCCAAATCTTCAAGTGTTTTACACTTGGCTTCCTTCCGGTCCATAGTTCATATGGAGTTTTCGGAACTGATTTGGTTGGAACCCGATTCAGCACGTAGACAGCAGTCTCTAATGCATATCCCCAAAATGATGTGGGTAATTCTGAGCGTACAAGAAGTGACCGGACCATGTCCAACAAGATCCTATTCCTCCTCTCTGAAACACCGTTGAGTTGTGGTGTAGTAGGAGGAGCTAGTTGTGACACTATCCCATTGTCCTTTAAGTAGTCGCTGAATTCGTCAGAGAGATACTCACCACCTCGATCTGATTGAAGGGCCTTAACTTCTCTCCCTAACTGTTTCTCGACTTCCTGTCTAAACTCTTTGAACTTTTCAAAGGATTCAAACTTGTGTCTCATTAGGTACACGTAACCATATCGTGAAAAATCATCTGTAAAGGTGATGAAGTACACGTGTTGATTCCGTGTCCTAACACTCAGGGGACCACATACATCATTATGTATTAGGTCAAGTGTGCCTCTAGATCTTTCAGGCTTACTGTCAAATGGCCGCTTAGTCATCTTACCTTGAAGGCAAGGCTCACAAGTGGGAAGATTTTCTACGGTTAGAAAATCTAAAGGACCATCCTTTACTAGTCTTGTGATTCGGTCAATACCGATATGACCAAGTCGGTAATGCCAGAGGCACGTGGAATTAATTGTATCACGATACCTTTTCTTGGGATTTTTGACCGACGTAGTTTCGGTTAAGTTAGTTTCTAGAGAAGGATGTAGAACATAGAGACCATTCTCCAGTTCTTCGCGTATGATGAATTTGTTATTCCGTTTAACAGTAATCATATTACTAAAATAAACAGTATATCCATCAGCACACAGTTTAGAAACATAAATTAAATTTCTTCTCAAGTTCTGTACATAAAGACAATCTTTAAGTACAAGGACTCCTTCTCTAAAAACTAATTCTACGGTTCCTATCGCCGCAGTTGCAACACTTGCAGTCGTTCCCAAGAATAGTGTCACCTCACCATCACTCAATCTTCTGCTAGCTTTGAACCCTTGCAGTGAGTTACACGCATGAGTTGAAGCCCCAGAGTCAACACTCCATGACACAGAAGTAACTAACATATTACTTTCTATGACACAAGTTTCGATGTTACCTTTCTTAGATTCTAGGTAGGCAGGACAGTTCCTCTTCCAGTGGCCGGTCTGTTTGCAGAAGTAACAGACATCAGATGCCTTGTTTTTCTTCTACTTCTTGGGTTTTGTAGCTTTCTTCTGGGGCTTCTTTGCCTTTCTCTTTTTCTTGCCCGATTTGTTAGCTTCAGCAAGCATAACCACAGGCTCATCATTCTTTAAAAGATCCTCGGCCCTCTGCAACATATTGTTGAGTTCCTGGACGCTGACATTCAGCTTATTCATATTGTAGTTCATAGTGAACGCATTGAAGGAAGAGGGCAAATAATTCAGGATGGCATCCACTTGCATGCCAAGATCTAGCCCGGATCCAAGGGCTTCGAGTTCGTTAATGTATCCCATCATCCGAAGACAATGGTCATGAACTTTCTGCCCCTTGGACATCTGCGCGGTCATGAACAATTTTAGGACCTTCTGTCGAGTAGAACGGTTATGCTCTTCATACATTGTTCTTAGATTGTCCAATATGTCATTGGCTAGTTCGATCTGATCGAACTGCCTCTGTATTGAGTTGTCTAATGAGGCAATGACATAGCAGCGGGCTAGGGAGTTCTTATCCTCCCAATCTTGGTAGTCCCTCCTACGGGCCTCAGAAGCCCTATCACCCAGACGTTCTGGGGCAGGATTTTTCACCACCTTATCTAACTTTTCAGAAGTTAGGACCAGCATAAGATTTCTGTACCAGTCAGCATAGTTTGGGCCCTTAAGCTTGTTATCGTCTAGAAGCTTTGCAAATTGACTGTTTGCCATTTTATGATAAAACAACAAAAACGTTAGTCCACAACCTTAGTTTGATTCATGTTACCTACATAGATATGGCTTTTAATCTATGTTCCATTCCCATTTATTCATCTCTGAGATTTTCCCTCACTTCTTAGTGACGGAGACGACGGAATGTCTCTGGAAATGTAGAAAATCACATAGGGTGCGTGAAGCCAACTGTTTCAGCTGCATAACCCCACCACCTTTCTGTGACGGATCATATCCACTCATCAGATGAGCTTCCCTTTTGCCTCTATCAAACAAGGTTCAAAGCCGTTTTCAGGTAAACCTTTCTATCCAGTGAGTGCAGACCCATCATATTCAGGTTACGCCATGGTACCGTGAGAGAGTTCCCATTTTCTGGTGAAGCCCCTCCCACATTGGTCTATGACGCCCCTATCATCTAATGAAACACTAACAGAACCAACAGCAAATGGATAGCCCAATTTTATGGTGCGTTTCCTCATTACTGATGGACCCATCATTGCGCTAATGACGGAAGGTCTTTAGAGAGTCCATCAAATGGATCTCCCTATCACACACACTCATATTTGCTTGGAGTGAACAAAATTACGCCCTAGTTCTAATTTAGGTCAAACCAAAGTGGCTTTCACTGACTTTCATAAAGCCAGATTTCTGGTGGGCCTCAATCGGCTAGGGGTTCCATACGCATCCCTTTTCAGGGTTGTGGGGCCCACCAAGTAGAGAGGGGTCATCCAATGACCTTAAGGGATACCATGGCAATGATGTGCATTCAGCCATGTTGTGCGCAAGAGCCACTAACGAATTAACATGGGCCAAGTGCTTACGGCCCATGGTTGTAGCACATCATACATCCAAACATCACATGTAAAGGAAGAATTGATCCAATCAATTAACTGCTGTAAAGCCCATCGAATGACCCATTTAAAACTTAAAGCATTAACAATTAATGTTTACTAGGTGTATGGGTTGAATTGCAGTTAGCAGTTCGGCCCATACAGCTTTTCTCACAATAATGTGCTTTTGCAGTTTTAACCCTTTAAAACTGGGCTTTACAGGTGGGCCGAATTAATCCCTGTAATTGAACATCAGATTTGGAATAATCAGTGTGAGAAATATGGACTGAAAAACAGCCCCCTTCGAATCTCAGATTCGGTCCAAACAGTTTTGGTCCAATCTAGTCCGAAATTGTCCAAAACTGATTTTCAATTTAAGAATTAATTCATGAGAGATCTGAAATTAATAATTTTTTATTTTAGACAATCACAAATAAAAAATATGGACTGTTCGTACCACCTGCAAAACAGAGGTTAATCACAAAAGTTACAGTTTCATAAACTGTAAATCACAGTATGCGATTTCTATAGCTAATTTTATCAAAATTAAGGGATTCATTCAGACCCTTGATCATATAACCTCTGATAACTATAAATCAATTACTAAAGAAAGTTTTTATAGGTTTCTATCACTTTTTTCTATGGATCTCTTGTTCTTGAATTGGGGTTTGAGGCTTTGAGCACCAACAGATGGGCCTTATCTTGGAGATCATCCACACTGAAAATAACCATCTGTTGACCCCAACTATGTGTTGTCATTTTGTTTTTTTTTCTTAGAACAAATGGAAAAGAAAATTCAGCAAAACATGAAAAAAGTTGTACACAAGGAGTTGAAAATCACTGATTGAAATTGACAACAAGTCATGCTCATACATGACCTAGATATAGGTGATACCCTGGGATGCATATTGAAAGAATGGTAGGATCTGTCTAATGAACGCCAAGAAGGGTGCGGAATGGGGGGCGAATTTCAAAAAAAAATCTTACCTTCTTCCAACTGGGAATCATATTCCCTAAATTTAAATACATTATTCAAGGATCCTACTTGAACCATAAACAAACCAGATCTGAACCAAAAGGAAACAAGAAGGATTATACCTGATCCGGAGAAATAATATCTCCCAAAGTTGGTGTTCACGCCCAAAGAAGTAACCAAGATCCGCTCCTGCTGAAGATGACACAGCTGTGGATGGAACGGAACCAGCAGGGTGCGTCCTACACACTGGATTCTTCATAAGAACCCTCTGGAAACCTTGAACACCTAATCCTTTTGTCTATCTTGCAAGACTATTGTCAAAAATTGCTTTCTTGACTTCCTGTTGCTGCAAAGATCCAATCTTCCAACAGGTAGTGGCGGCGGCTGAAGGAGGAAAAGTCCAGGGACGAAGAGGGTAGAACTGTCTCTTCTCTCTGGAGTCTGTGAGAGATCAAATCTCAGATTGCAGGATGTGTTTTTTGCTTACTCAAACCCCCTAGTTCGAAATCTGATATTTCTGCTAGGGTTTTCTCCTCTTTCTTCTTGATTAAGAAACCTCCCAATACTTTTGGGAGTTATCCCAATCCAAATCAGTATTTGGATAGAGGTTAATCTTAATCCTATCTGCAGATTAAGTTAGTTAACTCCTGATCTTATCAGTAGGTTACCAGATTCAAATCTAATTTGAATTTGGTCTCTTATAGTGGATAAGGTCAAAGACCCAATCCTTTTACTAACACTAATCTCAGATTCGCCCTATGAACTGGTGATCATATCAGCCCAGTTCGAAATGGGCTTTTGGCCCATTAAGTGTTCAGTGTTTAACTAGTTTCCAACCTACTGCCCAGTTGGGCTTCTTTGTATGGCATGGGACCCAAGCATTGATCTACACACCAGCCACATGGGTTCGGCCCAGCCTCTATTACAAGGCCCAGCCGAATTCACTGAAAGACTCAGTGACCCCCTTGAGCCCATCACATGGACCCTATGGGCCCAACACTTACATTAAGTGGTCCTTGGGCCAAGCCATCTTATAAAAACCCAGGGACTGTGGGTAGGTGCAAGATTAGCCCATCAGGTATTATCCTAAATGGTCTTACACTTAACCTCTCAGCCCTTAATGATCAAGCACTACCCGACAAGAGAAGACCTCTCTCTCGGCTGCAAGGAACAGTGCCGCACTCTCTACTCACATGGATCCCGGGAATTAAAACCTTTTACAAATCTTTTGAAGTTGTACATATACATATATATATATCTTAATTTTGCAACACAAAATTCCAACGATTGAAATCAACTACTGGTAGTTTGGTTTCCATCAGAGATAGTGCATTCCCGATCATTACCATTGTCCGACAAAGGGGCTGATCCTGTCACTATGACCACTCACTCAGATGAATTCTCAGACTGCCCCAACATGTCCAGGTTTTGACCCCCACTAAGGATCTCACTGATTGACACATCAAAGACAGCCCAATCCGACACCCAGTGATGTGTCATAATCGAGTCTAGGGGTCAGGTGTAACTTTCCAGTTTTTCCCATCTGTCTCCAAGGTCTAGGGCAATACTGGAAATCTGGTCCGGTTCAAGGGTTCAAGCAATCCCATACTGCATGTGCCTTGGGTCTTACCCTGATGGCCGAAACAAGCCATCCCAACACTTGGTGGCACACCAGTATCAGCCTTGGCAGGATAAATCTCCCCAGACTTATCCAATGGCTGTGAACATTTAAAACTAACACAAGTTTCTATAAGTGTCCAGTTTTAGGGTTTTACACAGAATTACACCAAACAACATGAATCAAACATGCACTGTAATTTATTTCCACTAAATAACAAAAGTACATCAAATCCGATTGAAGCTAAGGGCATACAAGACTGTCTAACAAGTAGGGCCTCTTTTACTTTCACCAAGTACGCGATCATGGAGAGATCGTGCGCTTCATACTCGCTCGTAACTTGGTTGACCACGAGCTAGGAATCACTGCAGATGACTAAGTGCTTTGCTCTTACCTTTTGTGCTAGGTTCAGCCCGGCTATTAGTGCTTCGTACTATGCCTAGTTGTTGGATGCCACGAACTCAAAGCGTAGTGCGTATTCCAATTTTGTGTCGCCCGGGCCGCATAAGACTATTCCAGCCCCACTGCCTTGCTGGTTCGAGGAACCATCTACGTGAAGGATCTAGGGCTCCTCATCCTAGTTCGCGTTTCGCCTGACCAGGAGAGATGCCACATTAGCTACTACTTCACGGGGTTCAGACTCTATTGGCTTGGGAGCTCTGGGTTCGCTCGAACTGGGCACCTCGGGCTCAACCTGTTAAGGGGTTTCGAGGATGAAAGTGCACTCCGCGATAAAATCTGTCAAAGCTTGGGCTTTTATTGCGGTCCGTGGTTTGTACTAGAGATCATACTCGCTGAGTTCGATGGCCCACTTCGTCAGCCTACCGGAGACCTCGGTCTTCAGCAAGACTTCTCTTAGGGGTTTGTTGGTTAAGACAACGACGGTGTGAGCTTGGAAGTACGGGCGGAGTTTCCGAGCTGATATCACCAGTGCGTAAGCTATTTTTTCTATCTACGGGTACCTCGTTTCTGCTCCCTGCAGAATTTTACTAACATAATAGACGGGCCGTTGGACCCGATCTACTTCCTTTATTAGTACCGAACTGACCACCTCGTCGCTCGTCGAGAGGTACAATTCTAAGACCTCGCCCTCCTCGAGTCTGGCTAAGGTTGGCACTGTGGCGAGGTAGGTCTTTAGCTCGTCGAACACGAGCTGGCAATCTCGGGTCCATTCGAACCCTTTGCCTTTGATTTCCTTGAAGAAAGGCAGGCAG
Source organism: Nelumbo lutea (assembly GCF_056320005.1). Classification (NCBI taxonomy): domain Eukaryota; kingdom Viridiplantae; phylum Streptophyta; class Magnoliopsida; order Proteales; family Nelumbonaceae; genus Nelumbo; species Nelumbo lutea. The sequence goes on along the minus strand of NC_142684.1, from coordinate 80,429,631 downwards.
TGGTCTGCCGACTTGGACATGAAGCGGCTTAGAGCGGCTATGCGGCCGTTTAGCCTTTGAACTTCTTTTACTTTCTGAGGTGGTCTCATATCAAGGATGGCCTTTATTTTGTCCGGGTTGGCCTCAATACCACACCGAAGACACACTTGTTTGGGTTTAGTCTCATTTTATATTGATGCAGAATTTGGAAAACAGAATCCATGTCTTTTATTAATTCCTAGGAGAACTGTGTTTTGATGACCATGTCGTCTACATAACATTCGATTTTCATGCCAATTAAAGGCCAAAAAAGTTTATTTACAAGTCTTTGGAAGGTCGCGCCAGCATTCTTTAGTTCGAAGGGCATGACCTTGTAACAGTACAAGCCGAACTCGGTTATGAAGCTGGTTTTTTCCTCGTCGGACTGGTCCATCTTGATTTGGTTGTAGTCTGAGTAGGCGTCCAGGAAGCTTAGCAGCTCATGTCTCAAGGTCTCGTCCACTAGGCGGTCAATTCGGGGCAGGGGGAAGCAGTCTTTTGGGCAAGCTCGGTTCAGGTCGGTGTAGTCGACGCACATGCGCCACTTACCGTTAGCTTTTTTCACCAGCACTGGGTTGGCTACCCAGCTCGGGTAATGAACTTCCCTTATGAAGTCCGCTGCGAGGAGCTTTTCGACTTCTTCATCGACCGCCCTCCAACGCTCTGGGGCTAAGTTGCGTTTTCTTCTGTCTAATGGGTTTGACTACAGGGTTAGTGTTAAGTTTGTGAGTTATAAGGCGGGGTCAATACCGGGCATATTTGCCGCGGACCATGCAAAAATATCTAAATTTTGAAGTAAGAAACTCACCAGTTCAGTTCGCAAAGGCTCCTTGACGGAAGCACCGATTTGTAGTGTTCGCACTGGATTTGTAGCCGAGGTTGGGGCTGCGACTGTTTCCTCAGTGGGCGAAGCTCGTTCCTCGCCATGCTCCGCAGGTCGCTTTAGTTCGAGGTCGTCGATTGCCTTGGTTTTTCCCTTTAGGGCGGCAACATAGCATTTGCGGGACTCAAGTTGGTCGCCCCGCGCTACCCCCACACCGAAGTCCGTGGGGAACTTCATTGCCAGATAATAGGTGGAGACCACTGCATGCAAAATATGCGTAATTGGTCGCCCTATTATGGCGTTGTATGGGGAGGGGGTCGCGACCACCAAGAAATCGTGGTTGAGTCTTACCGCGCACGACCATGTGCCGACTTCCACAAGTACTATTATTTTCCCCAGGGGCCTGAGTTCCTCTCCGCTGAAGCCTACCAGAGGAGTGTGAGCGGGTTTCAACTCGATTTTCTGCAACTATAATTGATCGAACGCCGATTTGAATAGAATGTCCGCCGAACTGCCTGAGTCCACCAGTACGCGTCGGACTTCGAAGTCGTTGACCTTAGCTTTATGACGAGCGCGTCGTCGTGGGGGTAGTGAACACCTCGCACGTCGTCTTCTGTAAAAAAGATCGGTTCTTCTGTCTTTGGCCTCTTGGGAGGGTTCTGCTCCTCTCGGGCTACTTTGCGAACTGACGTCCGTGCTACTGCCGAAGTGCATCCTGCCACCACCGAACCGCCCACTATCACGTGGATGGTTCCCCGGACTGGCCTCTCTTCTGGGGAGGGGTCACTGCAAGGCTTCGGCCGGTCTACTGCTTGTCTCGGGGACATCCTTCCCGTGTTCCCCTTGCCGACCCGCTTTATTACTATTGTCATAATGTACAAAATTTCTCAAGTACCCGCGACGGATAAGTCCCTCTATCTTGTCGCAGAGATTATTACATTGCTTGGTGCTATGACCGTGGTCTTTATGGAAACTACAATATAAATTTTTGTTCCTCTCATTGGGGTTGCTCTTCAGGCGAGGTGGCCACTTTACGTAAGGGGCATCCTTGATCGTCATCAGGATCTCGGTCCGCCTTGTGTTCAACGGCGTGTAATCCGCCTGAACTGCTAAGGGAGCTCAAGACGGCTGGCTTGGCTTCGCCTCTCGGTTCTGGCCTCTTCTGTCGTCAGGGTTGGAGGACTCGCCTTCTCTTTTTCTTTTTTCAACCCCGCCTTCGGCTCTCTGGTTGATCTCTTCCTCTGTTCTCATATACTTGTCCGCGAGCTTGAGGAAGTCGGCTACGGTTGCGGGCTGGCTGGCCACCATGTGCCATTTGAATTCTTTGTGCGTCACCCCTCTTTTGGCCGCGACGAGCTGTACCGCGGGGTCTAACCGAGGGATTTGCAAGCACGCTTCATTGAACCACTTGATGTAGCTCCGGATGGGTTCTCCCTCTCTTTGGATTACCCCGAAGATACTTTCCTCGGTTCTAGGGCACCTCTTGCTGGTAACAAAGTGCGTGGTGAAGATCTGCACGAACTGGGCCCAGCTTCTTATTGACCCGAAAGCGAGGTTTCGGTACCAGGTGCGGACCACCCCTCTGAAGGTGGTGGTGAAGGCCACGCACATGCATGACTCGCTAGCCCTGACGAGGTGCATTTGCGACTGGAACGTGCCGACGTGGTCGTTGGGGTCAAAGGACCCATCATACTTGTCCAAACATGGGAGTTTGAAATCTCTAGGTAAGGGGACTGCCAGAAGTTCTGCTGAAAGGGAGGAAGGAACTGAGAGAATGGGGATGGTTTTTACCTCGCCCGATCTCGTTTCTTCCTTGCCTCTGAGCTCGGGTAGCAGCTCGGCGACTTCGCCGGCACCTTCTTTGAGTGGGCCTGGTGTTGGCGCTGCTGGCCTCCGTGTTGCCGAGCTCGATGGGCCCGGAATGCTGGCCTGCTGCCAAGGCACTGAAGCGGTTCTCCGTGATTGGGAACTCGGGCTTGGAGCATTGGGGTGACTTCGTGGGCGAGGTTCCTGACCCACCCGCGAGCTGCGAGGCGGGGGTGATCTTTCTTTGCTTTTGGCCCGGGGATGAGGCCTGACTATTAGGAGGGTTCTGTGGTCGGGAAGCCTCTCCTTGGTGAGGTCGTCCACCTTGAGGGGAGGCCTTGACCTGCTTTGCAACAGGGTGCCAAGGGGAGGAGAAGTGGCTGGTTCAAGGGTAGCTGAGGGAACTGTTGCTGATAATGGTGTTGGGAGAGGTGGTGCAACACCTGGCGTTGCTGGAGTTGGTGCTGCTGGAATTGCTGCATTTGGGCCTGCATTGCCCGCATGCATTGCATTAGATCATCTAGCTGGTTTTGGCAAGCTACTAGTGGGACAACAGTTGGTTCCGCGAAGTTCGTTTCAATGGGGAGTGGAAGAGGAATGTTCAACGAAGGAGTGTTCAGAGGTGCCACCGCCTGTGGCACATTCAAACTTGGGATCCCATCCACTGAAAGGGGGATGGTGAACTTCCCAATGCACACTACTGGAACATGGAGTTGTTCTCCGGTAGTGGTTGTTTTTGTTCCACGTCAGACACTGTTGGAGGAGGCCATTTTAGTGTTGGAGTTTTTGAAAGAAGGGTAGGTAAGAGAGATTTAGAGGGAGGCTTTTAGAAGCGTTCCCACAGACGGCGCCAATTGATGGAGCAAAATCCGGCCGGTCTTAGCTGTCAACGAATTCGCCTCTGAACTGGAGCGGTGAGGAGCCTGAAACGGAAAAGATGAGGGAACTCCGGGGGGAACCCGGCGAGATAACTCCGAAGCTCAAGTTAGTAATCTCTCAAAGGCAAAGTATAGACTAGATGACACAAAGTTCACATACCTTGTTTGTTGGGGGTAGGGGGACTTTTATAATCACTTCGGCACTCGCTCTGAGGCCCTTGTTAGGTCGGGTATGATTACCCTTGCATCTGTCAATTCGGGCGTCGTCCTTTCTGCTGGGACAGAACCATTGCTGCCTTTTGTCGGAACCGTCACTCTAACTAGAGATGGCGGTGTCAGGAGGCGGTGGTAGGTGGCCGTTTGGAGTGCAGCCGTCAAGCTTCAGATCCCAAGTTAGTCAGGTGCGCCACCCTCGGGTATGGACTTCCTCGGTGTTAGGCATAGTACGGTTTGTTTGGTTTTTGTGCCCTGAAGGCGATGTGGTGGAGTGGTGAGCGAGGCGAAGTCTTGAGTTCGGAGGTATGTCCTGTATTGCTATAGGGCAGGCCAGTTTGGCGAGGTGTATCCCGAGCTGTTACAAGGCAGGCCAGTTCGGCAAGGTGTATCCCGAACTGATAAGGCAGGCCAGTTTGGCAAGGTGTATCCCGAACTGATAAGGCAGGCCAGTTCGGTGAAGTATGTCCCGAACTGTTACAAGGCAGGCCAGTTCAGCGAAGTATGTCCCGAACTGTTGCAAGGTAGGCCAGTTCGGCGAAGTATGTCCCGAACTGTTGCATGCAGGCCAGTTCGGATTACTTTCTGGTTTGGGGCCAAGGGTGAGTTCGGGCCCCTAATAGGGAGTTTGGACCGCTGGTTTTTCCCCTTGGTACTTGCACCTTAGGCTTGCTTTTGTGCCGAGCTGTTGCCTTTGCCACGTGTCACATAACTGTGAGGTCGGGCCAAATCTTCCTTCATCAGTAACTATCTTATATCTTATCATCTCATACCAGGCCCAAGACTTTGTTGGGCCGCTCCCCTCCTAAGTTCCTAACTTATTGAGTCTGGAGACCTAAGATATTGTTTTTTAAAGGTTAAATGCGTGTTTCTTAAAGGATGTCTTCATTGAAAAGTATTTAAAAACCAGTAAGAGAAGGAAACGTGCTCCCAAATGTTCAATACCACACACATCTGATAACAGTTTCCAACTTATAAAGTTGAAAGCTCTTCTATTCTATGTCCCGTTGTTCTTTATATATGTTTCATCTATTTACCTTTTACACCTCCCTAGTCCTCACCCCACCCCAAGACAAACTACAATGAAAAATTAATCTCTCTCTCTCCAGAGAACTTTTTATTTTTTGTAAACATCACTCCACAACATTGAATCATAACTCTCATTTGAGGGAAATAATTGGCTAAGACCTCATATTCTTATTTGCTATCTCCACTAATTCCCTAAGCCCATACTGGTATTGGGCCAATAGACACTTTATTTCCCCAAAAGAGGACATTCTCAAAATGGGCAAGGCATATGCAATGGGACAGCCCATTGCCCATTGGCTCAAAGTTCCTTTTGTACGTACGAAGGATAAGATGACAAAAGATTATTCAAGAATGGGCAGGCATTTGACAGAGAACCATGTTGAACCATTGGGCAATTATATATAGAAGGGAAAAGGGTAAGGGATTTGGAACTTCCAGTAAATAAAGTGATCTACCTAACACTGTGGGTGGTGACTTTTCAGGGGTGGCTTTTCTTTAACGCATGCTGTAATCTTTATAGTGGTTGTTTACTTCGAAGGCACCCAACACCAATACCCATGAATTTATGCTCTAATGGTAATGGGTGCTTTGATAGCTCTGTTTGATCAGATAAAGCTACTTGGGAATGTACCTTGTTTATATGTACAAATTTCTTATTGCAAATGACTTGCTTTTAATTTCTAGCCAACACCCATGAATCAATACCTCTTTGTACTAGTCTGGAATCAGAATTAGAATGGCCATTAATCAGATTCTAATTGTTTGATTGGGATTCCTGGTGGAATGGCATTCCCCATTCCAATTCTGATTCCAATTCTTGCCTGAACCAAACAGTATGGGAATAGATCATTCTTATTACAATTCTGGGGATTTTGATTCCGCTTCTGATTTTAATTGCAAACCAAATGGACCCTAAATATCAATAGGCAGAAGGAACCTGCATTTCAAATTTTGAATAAAGTTGATTTTTATCTTTTAACTTTTTTGTGATTTTGATTTGAAATAACAGGAAGTGCATATAACGGCCAGTTGTATAGTTGTATTTGAAAAGATGCGCAACCTGTTTCCAAATCAAAACAAATTCGACCTTTTGCTATTTCGGTTGCTTAACATGTCCTAATATTATTGGGGTGTTTGTATGCACTTCTTGCCATGATGGTAGCAGCTGGTTCTATTTCATGGAAGTGCATGGAACTCCAATGGGTCGGGTTTCATTTGAGATAGGTGGACTAGTCATGAATTAATTATTAATTGATTCTATAAGATAGATTTAGAATCAAACCAATTATTAATCAGGATAATCGGGTCTGACCTGATTATACTTGTCATCTATATTTACATATCATAATTAGAACTTTGTTTTTGATGGTATAATCTTAATAAAAATGGCAGTAAATATTAAACTGTCTGTATTTTTGATAAAACAAGAGTTTTTAATTACAATTGTCTTACACATTATCTACTAAATTTACCATTTTAAACATGAAATATAAAAATTACAAGAAAGAAAAAAATAGGACATCAGCCATGTAGCAAGAACCAACCTAATTAATCGGTTAAATAATTAGTTCAATGCTATCAGGTAGACCTGACCATTTTTCTTTTTTTTTTGTAATGAGACCTGAACCATTAACAAATTTACAAGTTCATGCGTTCCATAGCTATAGTTTAAAGTTTAATAAGTTATAGGGCAAATTTCTTAAAGTACTTTTAAGGGGTATTCTTTTTTTGGATTTTGAGAGGGGGGAAAGTTGGTCAATGGGATTTTGGTTCCCATTGAACAAGAATCTTATGTTCTTTTTTCATATTTATGTGGGGACCAGGGAAAGTTTATTTACCTGGGTAAGTGATACTCATCTCCTAAGTGGGTAAATAATTTTCCCATTTAGGGGGCGTTTTTTTTTTGGATTTTGAGAGGGATTAAAGTTGGTCAATGGGATTTTGGTTCCCATTGACCAAGAATCCCATGTTCTTTTTTCAGATTTATGTGGGGATTAGGGAAAGCTTATTTTCCTAGGTACCACTTACCTAGGTAAGTAATACCCATCTCCTAGGTGGGTAAACAACTTTCCCACCTAGGGGGAAAGTTGCCAACACTTGAATGGGACAAAAATGCCCCTTTTAATAATGGATTTTTATGGCTAAAATGGTCATTGGTCATTGCCTTGTTTACATGAGAAATAAAGGAACATGGGTAAATGCACTTACTCGGGTAAGTGTTTTATAGGAAAAACTTACCTAGGTAACTGCATTTAGGAAATTGACTAACTCTACCCTTGCTGTTTACATATTGTCTTAAGGTATCCCTATCTTTTCTGACAAGTGTCTAAAACCTCCTTTACTGTTAACTTTCTGACACACTCCATCACATGTGACATCACGTGATTGACATATTTTTCAAAAATTTCTAAAATACCCTTTTACCTCTGTTTGGATGATTGCCTTCCGCATATATCAAAGAGCGACAAAGCTCTCAAAGCACATCCATTCTGTTTGCCAGCTCATAGAGCGAACCTGTGATTTCGACATTGTTTGCGAGCTTTGGTGAAATTATGGTATGGGTATTGTTTGTTTTCGCTCCAAAATTCCTTTTCGAAATTTATCGTATTTAATCGTTGTTGCCATGGTTTTCAAAATCGGACCGGACTAGATGGTTAGATCGGAAAAATTGGGAACCGGTCAGGTGACCGATTTAGTTTTCCCCAAAAACTGGATTTCCCCCCAAAACCATTGATTTTGGTCAACGAACTGCTGAACCAGGCGGCTAACTGTTCGAGTAGTTTTGACCATTTTTTTATTTTTTTATTTTTTTGTCAGAACGGTCTAAGCATTCGATTCGAATGGTCGTTTGAACCGGTAACCTAACCCCCGACTGGTTCTATTTTAACCTAATAAGAAGCTTACATTAGGGTAGTACCCCTTAACCCGATTCCTTTGCCTTCTAACTCTTTGAGCCTGTTGTTCTTCTACAAGCAGCATTGGACCAGTGACCTAAACTTGGAGGAAACACATTGATGAAGCCGGTCTAACCCAATTAACCTCCTAAAACCCCCGTTTTGACTTGTACCTGTACAGGTACAACACACTTTCCTTCACCATTTCATTTTGACAGTTTTGGTGAAATTACAATATGGGTATCTTGTACATGTAGGAAGTTGCCATCAGGGCCGGTGGTTCATGCTTGATTAGATACGACAATGCCAGGAAACTAGAGTCAATGAAAAATTTTTTATCAGGTGCATTTTATTTTGAAAATTTGAAATTTTTTCATTAATATTTAATGACAATGATAATTATTAGAAAACTTAGGGGTACTTTAAGATAATATGTAAACAATAAAGTTATGATTGGTTTAAAGGAAAAAGTAAGGAAATGTAGGAAAACCTTTACAAACTTTGTATGGGTTTCCCTATCTTTGCTTTCCTTTCCCTACTTTTTCCTTCAAACCAAATAGAGGGTAAAGGTAAAGTTAATCAATTTTCTAAACTTTAAGGTTATGTTTGATTTGAAGGAAAAGGTAGGGAAAGGAAGGAAAAGATAGGGAAACCAATACAAGGTTTGTAAAGGTTTTCCTACATTTTCCTTCCTTCCCTACATTTTCCTTCAAACCAAACATAGCCTTAGGGTACTTTAAGAAATATTACCTAAACTATATTATTAGGCTCAGTTTGGAAGGAGTACAAATAGGCTTAGTTTGGAAAGAGCACAAATACAAATATAGACAGTATAAATACATAATATTACAAGTACAAGGTTATGCATTCTACAAATTTGTATTTCAAACCGAGCCTAAGGTTCAATTTAGGAAGAGTGCAAGTACAAATACATACAAAATAAGGTTTTGTCCTCTACATATTTGTATTTGTACTCATTCTCTCAGTTTGGAAGGAATATAAATACATATAAAATACAAGGTTTGTACTGATGCAACTAGATGTTCATGGCATGCAGAACTTCTTCCCACAGACATAGGCATGCATTTTGTCAACTAATGAAACTGGATCACTGACAATATTCATTCCAAGCGGTTCAACATGCATCAAAGGATCCGAAGTTCTCGTTCCATTGCATTCCTCCTATTCCCCATAGGATTAGGGAGTCATGTTGCAATTTACAAAATGTATCTTCATGGCATGCAATATTCATCTCTGCGTAAAAGGGTACTGATGTAGGCATACATGGCAGGCCCAATGGCATGGGCTTACGTGGCAAAACTAGGATAGCGATGTGTGACACAAGGCAAATTGCATCCTGGTCGTCCACTCGTAACTAACTCCAGGCGAATTCAGTTATAAATAAATGGCGTCACAATGAGGTAAGACATCTTAGCATTTATTGCTTTGAGCTCTCTAGCTTCTTGATGACCTTGTCTGAGCTATCATACTTACGCTTCATCCTCCCTTTGACGTGTTTCCCCCCTTTGCAGGTCAAATTTATAGGCTGTAGGCTCTATCATCCCTCAGACACATCAGCAAGCCCTTGACTAATGGAAGTGAATTTATATTGTTGCCCTTGGCCTATTCAAAGCAGCAACAGGTACCATATTTGTATGCCAACCAGAAGTGCATAATAAACCAGACTCAATTGGGAACCCAATTCACTCAATCCCATCTTCTTCTCAATCTGGGTTAGGTTGAGGCCATGTGAAGATGCCCTGAATAATTAGCATTAGTTACATCATCTCTACTTAGACTACTTTGATCTATCCTTTTCAGGTATATATCTTTATTTGGCCTCACGTCAGTATGACCACCATTTCTCGCTCCACTTTATTCATGTTTGCTTTCTTCTCTTCTACTTATTCATACATAATTGATATCTAACATGAAGTGACCATGTAGGTTTCTTAGCAAGGGTGAAACATAGGACTGTGGATTTTCTGCCCACAAGACTCTATCCCTATACATTGCATACTTGTATGTTGTTATTGATGTGGTCGTAGGTGAGATTTGTTGCTATAGTGTATTGTGAGTAGAATCTAGCAAGTAGGAAATCTGGATTCAAACTAGAGTATCAATCTCTTGCTATAGTTTTTTTTTTTTTTTTCTTTTACAAAAAGAAGAAAACAACTTCATTGATTAGCTATAAACCGTACATGTGGTAGAGTAGTAGGGTTATACAATACATGCATTTCCCTTCTTCTCCTCTGCTTATTCATACATAATTGATATCTAACATGAAGTGACCATGTAGGTTTCTTAGCAAGGGTGAAACATAGGACTATGAATTTTCTGCCCACAAGACTCTATCCCTATACATTGCATACTTGTATGTTGTTATTGATTTGGTCATAGGTGAGATTTGTTGCTATAGTGTATTGTGAGTAGAGTCTGGCAAGTACGAAATCTAGATTCAAACTACAGCATCAGTCTCTTGCTATAGTGTTTTTTTTTTTTCTGAAGAAAACAACTTCATTGATCAGCTATAAACCGTACATGTGGTAGAGTAGTAGGCAGGGGTGGCAATGTTGACCCTGCCCTTTTTGACCCACCCAATCCATCCGCTTCAAAACCCACCCATACCCACCTATTTCACCAGTGGGTTATATAACCCATTAGGGTCAAGGAAAAGAGGGTCGAGGGTACCCATCGAGTCAAAAGGGGTTAGGGTCACTTGGGTAAGGAGAGGGTTGAGAGAGGGTAAGACCGTAAGAGGAGAGGGTCAAGAGAGAGTTGCTGCAAGAGTTGAACTGTGGAACAAAGATCTCTGGGTTTTTCTCAGTTCTCAGTCGAACGAACTTCCACCATTGAGGATTAATCCATTATTTAAGTTTCAGATCTTTGCTCTTTGTTCCACTAGTCATTAGATCAAGTGCAAGATCGAAAGGTGTTAGGGTTTCAATCCATTTGCAGTTATTTGTTCCGCCATTGAAGCAATTTCTCCACCATTGAAGCAAGATTGTCCTCTCTGCCATTGAAACAAGTTTGTCCTCTTAGCTTCAACGCTATTGTTTCTCAGAGTTCTCAAATCTCAAGTCGCGTGTACATCAGAGTTTTGGATAGGTAAATCTTTTGACATTGCTCAACCTTCATTGATTATCTTCCTCCCATAGTCATATTGTTCAATCAAAAAGTTAACATGAAACATGTCTGAAACTTGTCCCTATTGCATATATTTTGCGCAAAAAGTGCCCAAAGCATATATTTACTCTCCAGTGGACACAAAAAGATCCCCATTGGTTAGGTGGGATGATTCATGGCAAGTTGAGTCATGGGCTCATGGGGATCTCTCTGTGTTGGACGACTGTTGGAAGAAAAAGATAAAACAGAGAAAAGAACAAAACGGTTACAAGGCTACCGGACTGGATCAATGAATGTCTCCCTTAACTTGGTGCTTGTAATGGAGCTACATTTATTAAACATTGTAGATTTACAATATAGTTTAATGCAAATCGACCCAGCAAGTTTGTCTTCAGCTTGTTATTTTATCAAATATCTAATGGCCGCTTGTCTTCTCCTTATATCTTGTCTAGAGGTGATGGTTCTAATTAAGTTGGGTTGATGTGAGCGTCCCATTCATGATAACTTCATTTCTTTGATTTTGTTTAAGATTGACGATGACTTGTCTGAACTTAGATTCTAAGGCTGCCATGCGCCCATGCCCATTGAACATGATCACTGTTTTATGACAATCTTATCTAATATCCAGCACTGAACCCCACATCATTTCTGTAAATTTAAATTAAGGTCCACGGCATTGACTGATTGTTAATTAAATTGGAGCAATGGAGGTCACATCTTCTACTATGCTGCATAAGTCCAAGCTCATAACAGTTGTATTATTATCATTTATAGCCTTAAATTTGGCGCTCTATTCATTATAATATAATTTGGTAAAGAAGTTTTCAATCAACACCATGGGATGGTCTCCAATGAATAAAGAATATTGGATAGAACAACAAAGTTTCAGCAGACTGTTTGAGTTTAAACATGACCTCATTTATAAAGAATTATCTTCAGAACTTTAAAGAATATTGGTAGAACTTCTCTCTGTCATCCAAATTAAATATTTGATACTAGAAACATTCATTTGGAATCATATTCTAGTTAGCTGATTTTTGAGCCTATCACTCTCCATTCTAGGAGGGTGGGACACCTGAGTAGTAGCTTACCCCAGGTTAGAACACATGGCAAGTTATATGGCCCCAAACTATGTTAGAGGTCTTGTGTCTAAATAGCTATGAAAAGTCCTTAGTTGTCATTAATGATCCCTGATCACAATTCACAATGTGTCTAATCTTCCAAGCTCACTCTTTTGATTAAAATAACATTAACATTATACACCAGAAATGCCGCACTTCAACAACTTCAGCTTTTTAACTACTCTGATACTTATGGTTTATAACTTTAACCCAACACAGACATGATAAGACTTGATCATGCCCAATCTAGCTTCTAAAATAAACATTCCAAATATTTCCTCAAAATCTCTATGTTCTTTTTAATTAAATAAGGTGTATTACTTACTTTCTTGTTTTTCTTTTGTTAGAAATAGCAAGGCATGAGTTTTTGCTAGTATACTGTCACTAATTCAGAAAGTATTATTTAATAAAATGAACATTTTCACCAATCTACTAGACCAACCCATAGTTTCCTGATTCAGCTTCCTGCTTGTGTGGTACTAATTGGCCTTGATTCATAATGAAGGAAAATTACAAATTGGGGTAAACAATGCACAAGCCATAATCTTTTATTTATTTTGTTTATAATTAAGGAACATGTTAATTACTTGCTTTTGTAAAATAGAAAAATAAGTAAGTTGGTTGACAAAAATGGATATTTTTTGTCTGAAACTTGTCTCTGTGTTCCTGTTCCACATTGCTTACTTGGTTTTAGTAGCAAATATATAAATGTTCAAGGTTACTGATCATAATAAGGCAAAGCTTTTCTGAACTTGGTGCTAAAGATATCGGCAATGTAGGATCCGATGACCATCTCAGTATTTACAGAACGAAAACTCAAATCAGTAATCTATTGGTTGAAAGCAGAGTTCACCCATCTGGAATTTTGTATGCCTAGAAATTCATGTGATATTTAGCTAAAATGATTAAGCATATGTTTCAGTTTCCTTGAAGCAACAAATTATTATTCCATCTAGAGGAGCATCCTTGAATTAGCAACAAACTATTATAGGCATGAACAAAGTATTGTTCCATGTCAAACTCTAATATATAGCATCTATAGGCATGGTCAAAGTATGTATTTAATTTTGCTCATGGCTAAATATAATGAATGTTATTTTTGTATTATTTCTCTTATTTCTCATACACTTACAATATGAAATATGTATTTTTTCTCTTTGTCATACACCTAAATTGTATGTTTGCATGTTTTTTTTCTAGATTTTGTTCAAAATGTCAGAAAGTTATACATTTTTTCTGAAATTTTTTTTTCTGCAAAAGTTATACACTTTTTCCTATAATTTTCTACTTTTTTTTTTCATTTTCTACAGTTTTCTGCATTTTTCTGGTATTTTCGGCATTTTCTGCTATTTGTCTCATAATTTTTTCAATATTCTGGTATTCTCTGCTATTTGTCTACAATTTTCTGGTATTTTTTGCATTTTTTGTGAATTTTTTCTATTTTTGGTATTTTATGAATTTCTGGTATTTTCTGTAATTTGTTTGCAATTTTATGCTATTTTCTGGTATTTTCTGCAATTTCCTGGAATTTTCTGATATTTTCTTCATTTTTCTTGCATTTCTGCAAATTTTTGGTAATTTTCTGCTATTTTATGAAACTTCCTAGTATTTTCTGGTATTTTTCTGCAACTTTCTTGTATTTCCTGCATTTCTGCAATTTACTGGTATTTACTGCAATTTATGCTATTTTTCTGCAATTTTCTACAAATTTTGGTATTTTCTGCATTTTCTGTAAGTTTCTGTAATTTCTGAAAATTTCTGCTATTTTGTGGTATTTTTCTGCAATTTTTTTTTTTGTATTTTCTTCAATTTCTGTTATTTCCTGATATTTTCTGTAATTTCTGCTATTTTTCTATAATTTTCTGCTATTTTCTACTATTTTCCTGCATTTTCTACAATTCTCTGTTATTTTTTTTGCAATTTTGCTGCAATTTTCTTGTATTTTTTGCAAAATTTTCAATTTTCTGGTATTTTTCTACAATTTCTTGAATTTTATTTTTTGCAATTTTCTACATTTTTTCTGAATTTTCTGTAATTTTTTCTGATTAATTTCTGCATTTTCTGGTATTTTCTGTTATTTCAGCTATACAGGTCAACCCATCTCGTTTATACTATGTGGGAATCTCAGGAGAGTTGTTTCTCTTAAAAAGTTGTTATTTTTCGGGTATTATGGGAAAACACGACCCATTTCTACCATATGGCATCATTTAGAGGTGCTTCATCAAAAATATTATTTTTGGGTACATGGGTCGATCTGACCCATTTATACCACTTGACAATCTTGGGAGAGTTGATTCTCTCAAAATTTGTTGTTTAGGGTATGCGGGTTGACCCGACCCGTTTATGTATTTATATGCAGTAGGTGGGTTAGTATGGGTAAGGGTGGGCAAGGGTCATGAATGGGTCAAGTGGGTTAATATGGGTGGGTCAGGATTAGGGTGGGTTGTGACCCTTTAACAAGCATCGATAATGGGTCATGGTGGGTTGATGGGTCAGGATGGGTCAGTTGGTATTCAACCCTTACCCAACCCAACCCAACCCAACCCACCCATTTGCCACCCCTAGTAGTAGGGATGTATAATACATGCATTTGCCTTTACATGCCAAATAAGCTAGAGTGTGGACCGCTTTGTTACTATTTCTATGATGGAAGTTTATACATTCAAAAAGGAGAGAGTTTCTTAAGTCTGTCTCTATGGAATTGCTTGGTTCAGTAGGTAGGGATTAAACTGTTAAACAAAAAGTTCACTAGTTGCTAAGAGTCTAAGATAATATGTAGTCTCTTGGTATTTCTTTGTGAAGTTGCTTCCAATCCATCGGTTAGTGCTTGAAGCTCAGAGTCATAGCTGTTGACAACCTAGCAAGGTTTGCCTTTGGCTTGGAGAGGACCTGTTGAGGAGCATTGGATGATGAAAGCCCTGACGAGTGATCATAAGAACCATCAATATAAAGAGTTGTTTCTATATGGGTACTATAAGGGGTGTTGATCACATTAGCAGACTCCTCTATTTGCAGAGTTATCAATAATAATATGTATGATATTGTTTTACTATGTCCAGTGGGTGACTGTGGTTTGTGAATCCCCTAGTAAACTGCTTTATTCTGTGCTTCCTAGATGAGGTAAAGAATAATACAAATTCTACCTAGGGAGGGATTGTGTAGCTTCCTCTTTGGATAGAAGAGTTGATAATCTTCGAAAGCATTGGTTTATGGCCTAGTGAGGGGCACATTCAGAGACTAGTTTAGGTATTAAACCAGTTTGGATGGCACACCAAAATGCTCTTGATGAATAAGAGCAGGCGAAAAATAGATGATTTACATCCTCATATTTGTGGTTAAAGAGGATGCAAGTTGTGCCTTGTGAGGATAACCATTTGCAACATTTATCCCTTGTAAGAACTTCATCCCCTGCGGAGATGAGTTCGGGCTCCTAGGTATTTTGTTTTGAGTAGTGAATTTTTTATTCAGAGTGCATGAGAGATAATTATTTGGTGGTGCCTAGGCATGTTTTTTTTTTTTTTGCTGAACGTTGCACATGACTTGATCTTCATTCCATTAAGTGAGCCTTGATTGGAAGCATGGCTTAGAAGACCAGTGAGCACTTCCATCCCTATAATGAATAGGTATGGTGATATACAATCTCCTTGCCTCATTCTTCTATTGAGTTTAAAATGTTCAAATGCTTCACTACTTATTTTGATGGAGTAATTTGTAAAGGAAATGCATTGTTGAATCAGAGAGCACCATTTAGGTGAGAAACCCATGGTTTGTAGTGTATCATGTAAGAAGGCCCATCCCATTCTATCAAAAGATTTGGACATGTCTAATTTTAGAGCAATATATCCCCTACCTCTTTTTTGGGTGATCACCATGTAGATAATTTCTCTGACTAGGAAGATGTCTATGATTTGCTTTGAAAGCCTGACTGGTGAAGAGAAATTGTTTCATAAAGGATGAGTTGTAATCTTGATACCAACCATTTGGAAATGATTTTGTAAATGACATTGTATAGAGGCTGATGGGTTTGTAATTTGAGGGCTAGTTGTAACTTTGTGTTTGGGGATGAAAACAATTTGGTATTGTTCATTTCCTTGGGTAAGCTTTCTGAATGGAAAAAGTAAGAGGCCATCCAAAAAACACTCGAGCTTACTATGCTCCAAAATTTTTTATAAAAGAATGTTGTATAGCCATCCCACCCGGGTATTTTATGTGGGCTCATTTGATGAATTATTTGTTGTAATTCTTTTAGGGTGGGAGGTTGTAACAAAGAGCTTAACAAATCATCATTGAGTCGAGGAAGATGAATGGTGTTTAGGACACTTGCGTTGTATGTTTCTAGAGCACCACTTATTGAGAGCATGTGTTGCTTGAATAATGTTGCAATTTGACTTATTGAAGATATCCATTGTCCCTTTGAGTTTTTCATCCAAGAAATGTCATTTTTCATGTGGTTCTTGTTGGCTATGTGGTGGAATAACTTTGTATTCTCATCACCACTCTTAAGCCATAGTTCCCATGATTTAAGCCTCCATAATTCTTCTTCTTTGGGCAGATAGTAGGAGCGAGGTTGAGAAATGGTTTAAGTGGTATTGGATAATACCAAAAGTATTTGTGTTCCACTGTTTTAATTTTTCTTTGCTGATTGCTAACTTGGTTTTTATTTGGTGGTAGGGGGAGCCTTGGACATGGACATTCAGTGCAGAGGATATAATATTTTTGCAATCCTAGTGTTCTGTCCAAAAGGGAAATAAGTGGAACTGTGATTTCTTTTGAATCTGACAGGATTGTGTAACTAGTTTGATTGGCCCATAATTTGAACGAATTATGGGAAGATGGCAGACTCTTGATTCTGGAAAGATTTGTAGCCAATTTGTTGTGGATTATCAAGTCTCTCTAGAATTTTTGGAGTTCCCTGATTGGCCATTTGTCCAAGTGTAACCCATGCTACATAATCCAAATCAATTAGGTGAAAATGCTAGAAAAAATCTGCCATATGTTTGGATAATTTCGAGTGAGATTGATGGAAATTTTGTTGGTATTCCTTTACTAGGAGGCCATTCATGTCCCCAATTAGCTGGACCGGTTGCAGGATGGTTTTGATATGAACCCACAATATTGTTTTCCTTTTGGATTTGTTGTGGATGGCCATAATAAAACAAGATTAGCCATGGATGATGCAGGGAGTTATTATTAACTTGGGCTAGTATGAAATGAGGATTCATTTACAGGACTTGTAGTGATACATGGCGATTCCAACAACAGAGAAGTCATCTTGGAGACTTGAGAGTCCTGCAGCTAGCTTCATAGTGGGCTTGGTGACCAAACTTGAGTCTTTTGGCTAGGTTAATGAACTTTGTAGAAGAGAGTTTGGTTTCATGCACAAAGAATAGGAAGAGACTATTTGGTTGTTATTTGGTGCATATGTGCTGTAAGTGTTGAATTTTCTTGGGGTTTTTTTCCCCTCTGATGTTCCATGAGATGATCATAGACATAGAGGGTGTAATTGATGATATAATAAAAACAATAGTGAAAATTGTCAGGATAAGAAGTACTTGATTGGTGAAGAGTAGAAAGTATTATTCAAGAGAAATCCAAGTTTGGATGTGTCCACGTACGCAGGGTTCACTTGGCACATGCCCACCATTTGAAATAGGTTGTCCATTGGTGCTAGATATGAGAAGGAAGCATTCGGCATGACCACGTCCTCATTTTGAACTACATACACAGCGTGGGCATTTGTTGGATTATTTCTCCACGTGAAGCTAGAGTGACATGACATGTTTACGCTTTCTGGTTGGTGTGTTGAAGGCACCAATGTGTCCTTACTTGGTTAAGTACTAAATGTATATGTTTGTGGCAACAGTGGGACTTTCTATCCACTTGTTCCAGGACTTACTAGCATGAAGGATACGTGTTAACAACCAGGCTAAGGTGACTCAACGTGTGGTGGTTTTGTTGTAGTCATGAAGCAGTAGTGATGTCCATCGTTTTTGCCTTTGGAGTTCTAGACTTGTCGATGTGGCACCATTTATGTAAGCTTGAATTATCTTCACTGTCCTTGTCTGAGCCGAATTTGCTGTCTAATCCTGCATGGCTCCGACTAGGACTTTGAAAATACATAGATTAGGAAGTTGAAAGGTTTCTCTGGCCTGCGTTCCCCTTTAAGCCAGTCTCTGGGGTGATCTATTGTATGACCCTTTAAGAATTTTTTATAGACCATTATCTTAAGATTTATTCGTTTACAGTTGGACCATGCATGGCTTACTAAGCCACAATTGATACAGAGGTAGGGAAGTTGTTCATAATAGTAACAAAGCTAGATGGGTTTTAGTATAAGACAAACCTTCTAGGTTGACTATTATTTTTTTTCCTGACATGGAACCCTCTAGTTAGCCCTCTGATGGGAATTTTTCTTGGTTTGGTATAACTTCACCTGCATAACTAGCTAGGAAACAAATATGAATATCATCAATCATTCCTAACTATCATGGGGATCTGTACCCAGACAGTTGCTTCCACACTTTATCTACCAGGCCTGATTGTGAATCTTGCCATTCTTTAAGACGAATCCAACTCGATCGTTGTGAGTTTGTCAACTTTTGCTTTGACTTTGACTTCTGTATTTATTTTCCAAAGAGACTTGATGTGGCTTGGCTTTCTAGAGTTTCTTCACTCACTTGTTGCTTAGGGTTATTCTTCATTTTAAGATGAGTTAAAGTCTTTAGGCTATGTTTGGTGATCTATTTGCTAAATCACTTATTGTAATTTTTAAGTATTTATTGGGTGGGGATGTTTGTGGAGTTATTTTCCCCACAAGTGTTTATATTGACATAAACGATACTTTTAACCTTCACTTCACTTATACATATAAACAATGCTTTACATATAATTATTAATATAAATTTTAGTAAAAATTCACCACATAATCACATCATGACACATGAAAGCCCACATGGGCCCATACATTTAATGCAACATAGATAATAATAATAATAAGGGTAAAATACAAAAACCTCCCGTATAGTTTAGTTTTAGCAAAACCCTCCACCATTAAAGCTTCCTTCAAGGTCGGTAAAGCAAGGACTTGAGTGGAGAGTAGCCATTGACTTCCTGAACATGAAACCAGGGCGTTGGTTCAGCTCGCCTTCGAATATCCCCGTTGGGAAATCGTGCGTGCTGAAGGCATATTCGACGCCATGTACTATTGGAAGAAAACAACAAACAGATGGCTAGTTTAACAAATTTAACAAATTTCAAAGCGACCCAAAACCAGTTCAGATTCATCGACCCAAAACCAGATGGCTAATTTAACAAATGTAACGTTTATGTCTACTACTATTTGCGGAAGCAGACGTTGATGAAGATGTAGACGTAACGGAATTTGACGAAGATGTAGCAGACGTAGATGAAGATGTAAACAGTAAGGATAGAATTTGAGAAGATGTATCAGATCGAAAACCCCAAGAGAACTGGACTAAAGTAGAATAAATAGAAAGATGATTCCTTGATTTTCATAACTAATATTCACCTGTAGAATCCAGATCTGTTAAATTTGTTAAATTAGCCATCGACTTCCTGAACATGAAACCGGGACATTGTTTCAGCTCGCCTTCGAATATCCCTATTGTTGGGAAATCATGCACGCCGAAGGCATATTTGATGCCATGTACCACAGGAAGCAAAGAGATGGTTAGTTTAACAAATTTAACAGATTTTAGAGCTACCAAAATCAATTTAGATTTATCGTAACCCCTTTGATTCATCACCCAAAACCAGTTCAGATTTCGGAGCGAATTAAAAAAAATAAAATTTTGTTGCATATGCAATAAAAAAAACAAAAAGAAATCGATCCATTATTTCTGCAAGTCAGGAATCAGAGGTTGGAGAGTAGCAGGGGTTACGAGAAGGATAAAAATAAGCTGAGGAGCCATTCAAGCAGGTTTGCTTTTGCTACACCTTTGTCAAATTTCGTTACATCTACATCTTCATCAACGTCTGCTTCTGCAAAGAGTAGTAATAGACATAAATGTTCTACTCCTCCATTCGAGCCCTTGCATTACCGACCTTGAAGGAAGTTTTAATGGCAGCCGTGCTTGAAATTTGTTTTGATGGGGTAAAATAGGTATTTTGACATCGATTTAACGTTTTTCATCTTGTTCATAAGGGAGGTTTTTGTATTTTACCTTAATAATAATAATAATAATAATAAATACTTATAAAAAATATTTTAATGATCAATTTTCACAAAGTACTTTCAGAAATTATTTTTAAGGAGTAATTTTTACAAACTACTTTCAGAAACAAGGTGTCTGAAACAAAATCCACAATAAAGAACTTCCAAAAAGTACCTACGCCTCTCGTTGTTGATCCACACTACTAAAATCAATCTTATCAATATCTGCTTCATCTGTTTAAGACAGATATTGAATTTCAAACTCTTCATCATTCTCAAACTCATGAAACAAGGTGTTTATGTCTTAGTTGTCCCTGATAAAGTTGTGTGTTGCCATGCAAGCCACAACACACAACTATCAGTTGTTGTGTTCTTAGTGGATAGCATGGCGTACACTTTAGTATAGGGAATCAAGCCTTCAACACACCGAAACTCTATTCGATGACACTTCTCAATGAGGCATGGGCATTGTTAAAGAACTCTTCTTTTTGTAGAAGGTCCTCCCTCCCCTCCGAAAATTAGGTAAAATGGTATCGTGTATTATGGAACGGTGCTATATAGCTAGTCATGTTGGGTTATGTAGAATCAATAACATAATATTACCTGAGAATGTGTATGGGACATGAATATTATTTTTTGCACAAATTTAGATAATACATGAAAAAATTGCAATGTATGCAAGAATACCCTGTGCTAGATGTGGAAAATTATATTTCAGATTATGTACGACTTTTGCAATGCGGTAGTCATGTGTGGTCCCCTCCCATCCAGCAAGGACAAATATAAATCACATGTTGAAATCACATGCGGCCATTACATTTTTTGTACAATGCCCTTTTCTATGCCGATATGGTGTCTGCTTATCAGTGTAGGGACCCATGGAGATATGTGTATCCCATTAATAGCCCCTATGAAGTTCTACAAAAAAAAAAAAAAAAACCTTAACAACTTTCAGTGTCCATTTATAATGTAGTTTCAAATTGGGCTCATAGTGTGCGAATGTTACTTTGAAATATGGCTAGTATTTTGGATTCTGGTTGATGTATGGATGGGGCATATTATTGACAATGATAATTTTACTATTTTTATCAACATGTCATTGAAAAAATGACTAATCATCTCATCGGAATGTTGGAATGTTCTTGCATCATCAGCTTCCTCTCATTATGTCCAACAATATAAAGGAAAATGGCTAGTTGTTCCTCCCCTGAAACATCTTGATTGTTTGCAATGAGGCCTCATTCTTTCAATGTATTGCATAGTCGTATAAACACATGCTTGTCTATATGACAATCTATCATCGTGCCCTTCGAGGAGAGATTGTTTGTACACAGCTCCAGTGCAGTCCATGGTGTGTTTGGATTCTTTGCGAATTCATGTATTATAGTAAAACTCACCACAGAGGCAACCTCCATAATGCACTCCATCTCCTCATCGGTGTCCATCACCCCGTTGAAAGGTAAGCTACTATTAGAACCCGACTCGGTATTCGATTCTACCTTAGTCTCTAATCCAATTTCCTTTTTAGTAGCCATCTCTTACATTACCATGCAATTTAATAAACACAAACAAAATTTATAATCATAGAATGGAAGGCATAAATGCAAAAAAAAAAAAACAACACACTTAAGTAATATTAAAATGTAAATCAAGTCCACTGATAATAATCCTAACACAGTGCAATCAAAACAAAGAGTACTTAAGTTTTGAAGTCTATGCAACAAAAAACAAAACTCAGATTGGTGCAAACATGTTTCACACTCCATCGGGACGCTCGTGTAATTCTCTAATCATCTTTAATCATAAGGTAGGAGACTCGATCACAATAAATAAGTCATAGAATTCACTCTTCATAAACTGGAGGCTAGTAAACATGAATATAAGACTCCCCTCTTCAATATCAGGGATCTCATTTAGGAGGTTCATGCGATGTTCCATAGATGTTAACCTCCTGTCCTTGCCAACTATGCAACATTCCATAGTTGTTACCTCAAATGCAAAAGCAATTCTTTCTAGTTCTTGCTAATTCGTGTAACACGCGTTGTCTTCTTTCTCCTAGTAGAGATGCTACTCTCCTCTATGTCTCTAGGGGTAACCCTATGTGTGTGAGAGCTAGTTGGGACTGCTCCAACCTCCTACATTGTTTCGAATGCATCAATGGGTGTCTTTAACTCATGGTATAATTCCTCATCCATTTGGTCATCATCTAGAATCGGTTGGGTTAACGGTACCACCTCCGGTACTGCACCCTCAATTGGTGCCCAACTATTATAACCGTGAGCAATCGCGCCACCAAATATGATGTCCAAATATGCTGTATGGGAAAGACCCTTGTATCTAAACTGTGTCGCATCATGATATGTCTATCACACAAGGACATATCTATATAAGGTTCTACCTAACAAATTAATTAACTTACAAGTACTATTGTATTAACCTACATACCTTCAGATGGTCATCACAAAAGTCATCCCTAGTGAATATGTTCACTGGATCCCAACCTGAACCGGTATAATTGATAGTTTATAGAATATCTTCCACTCATTCTTCATTAAATCCTAGTGATTCTTCATTTGTTTTTGGGTGTAGTTTTTCCCCATTATTTTGTTGAATTCTTGAATCAAGTTTGCCCATCCTTGTCTATCTAGTATAGTTTGATGGCTGACAATTATTTATTACAAATATATATCCACCCAAATTTTTTGTAGTTCAGGAGTCCATATAGCGTGCGAACTTGGGCCCGTCAATTAGACAGTTATGGGATGGATCTAAACCGATTCAAATCTTATCGAATCGGTTTTAGACAATCCATTATACTTATTGGGTTGGGTCAACCCAAAATAAAACCATCCGTATTATTATCGGTTTGGGTCGGTCTAAAACCAAAACTCAATATCTCGCCAAACCCTACAAGTTTGATTCAAAGCCGAAATCGAAGCCTGACTCTGAAATTTAAAGCAACCTTCGAAGGCTCATAGCTTTGAAAAACTTGTTCGTTTTTTTCTCCCCTGTTAGTTCTTTTCTCTTCTCCCTCTCCCTCTCTATCCTTATCTGCCGTCGTTTCTCCTCATCTTCTCATCGGTGCATTAGTAGAGTTACAGCGATGAAGGTCCTTCTGGTTATCACTCCATTTCAAGTCGGCAGTAGTTTCGAATTCTCATCGTTATCATAAGCTCAGTCATCATCGTCGTCCAAGACGAACTGACAGAAACCAAAGAAGCCTCCCCTGTTGCATTGACAGACCTCAGGCAAAAATTCCGAACCAGGTAAGTTCTAGTATATCTTGTAGTCCTTTTATTCTCTATATTGGATTGCCGGACTGGTGTCACTGTCACTTGTGTGGGTCATGGTCATGTACTCATGTCATGGCCCATGGTGGTGTAGAAAAAACTAGTGATTTTGCTTTGCTTGGTCTCTGTGAGTGACTAAAGATATCGTTATATTGTATGTGTGAATCCAATAAATCCAAAAGAAACCACAGAATTGCTGGATTTGGGTCGGGGAAAAGCGGATTGATCTAGATTGGATTCTGAAGCAACAAAAACCAACATACCCTTCTCTCCCAAAAAGTGACCAAAAGTTTTTTCCATTACCACTCTACCTCACGAAATACGAATTAATAATTTTATTAAATTCGAGATCCATGAATGATTTTTTAACATAATTAAATTTCTTAGTTGGAACTTGGAAGTGTTTTTGGTTTTGAATTATTGTAAGCATACGATGAAGTTAGAATTTCTGAGTTGGATTTCAGTTTTCAGTGAGATATTTTAGTGAGGCATATTCTCCTTTTTATTTTTGTACGTATTTGTACTGTACATATTTGTATGTATTTGTATTGTATATATTTGTATTTTATATTATTTTGTATTTGTAAGAATTAATGTCCTATTATTTTTGTCCACTTTTTGAAAACAAAGGTCTGTTTGATTTGCAATCGGAATCGGAATCGAAATTGAAATCGAAATCCTCCGGAATTAGAATTGGAATGGTCCATTCCCATAATCTGTTTTGGTTCAGACAAGAGTGGGGATGGGAATTAAAATCATCAGGAATGGGATTTCATTCCCAAGGGAGGGGCATGGAATGGCCATTCCCTCAAATGGGGGAATGCCATTCCAGCAGGAATGGGAATGGGATTCTGATTCCACCCAACCAAACAGTTAGAATCCAAGTAGCACATTCCGATTCCGATTCCAGACCCCTATTCCTGTGAACCAAATGGGGCCTAAGTTCACTTTTAGTTTATAGCAGAAGTGAACTTTTCATTGACTGGTATAATGACAGAGGGGGAAGGGGGTTATTAGAAATGTGCTGTTACAATTTTGTGAATATTTGTTTTCATTCTCATTTTCATCTTCTTAGTTGAATATTTTTTTTTTGATCAATATTCTTAGTTGAATATTTAGCTATTGCAATTATGTATCTTATTCTTTTTGTTGTTTTTTGTCTTTATGCATCAAGGATGAACGAACCTAGCAATGAAAATGCAAGCAATTCTGAAGATGTCAATGAAACATCTATGGCATCAAGTTCTAGTCGAATCTATGGCATCAAGTTCTAGTCGAAGGAGGACTAGATCTAAAGCTTGGGAACATTTCAAAAAAATAAGATTGGATTCTGGGGAGGAGAAAGCAATTTGTATATATTGTGGAAAACAATATATGGGTGGAAGTAGTAAAGGGACAAGCCACTTGTTGAGTCATCTACCAAGATGTCCTAAAATGAAGGAAATGTGCACTAGTAAACAACAAGCTGAAGTGGAGTTTAAATTTGACTAAGATAGGAGTAGAATGGACTTAGCGAAGATGATAATGAAGCATGGGCATCCATTTACCATAGTTGAAGAAGAATTTTTTCAAATATTTGTCAATAATCTTTAGCCATCATTTAGGTTTGTTTTTAGAAATACAATAAAGAATGATGTCATGAAGATTTACATGGATGAAAAGGAGAAGTTGTACAAATACTTTGATAATTTGGTATCCGGATTAGCTTAACTACTGATATGTGGACTTCGGAACAGAATTTGAGGTATTGTTGTTTAACATCACATTTTATAGATGATGGGTGGGAGCTGAAGAAGAAAGTTATTGCATTTATGACTATTGAGTGTCCCCATGATGAAAACACTCTATATGAAGTTGTTATGGAGAGGTTGTTGACTTGGAACATTGACAAAAAAATATGTTCTATAATAGTTGACAATGCCTCTAACAACGATGTTATGGTTAGGGAGCTTAGGAACCGGCTCTGTGTTAAAGGTTTGCTCCTATTGAATGGTGACCTATTTCATGTGAGATGTGCTGCTCACATGTTGAACCTTATTGTGCAAGATGGGTTGAGAGAAATGTTAGCATTGTTGCATAAGATTCGAGAAAATGCTAAATATGCAAGACTGACAACCCCATAAGAAGCAAAAATTTGACAATGCAAGAAGCAAGCAAAAGTACAACATAAGAGAGGGATGGTTGTTGATTGTCCAACGCAATGGAGCTCTACATATGATATGTAGGGCATAGCTTTAGAGTTGAAGGAAGCATTTTTCGACTAGCCGAGCTCGACCGTGACTATAAGTATCTACCGTCTGATGAGGAATGGGAGATGGGGGCAGTGTTACGAGATTGTTTGCAAGTTTTTTACATTTGTACAAAAAACTTTTCAAGTACTACTTCCCCAACCTCAAATGTATTTTTTCCTGATATTTGCACAATCAAGCTTTTGTTGCTTCAGTGGCTAGATAGTGAACATGAGTATGCTCGTTCAATGGCAAATAAAATGAAGCAAAAATATGATAAATATTGGGATGAATGTTCTTTGGTGCTTGCGATTGCTGTTATACTTGATCCTAAGTTCAAGATGGAGATTATAACATATTACTACAATCTCATTTACGGAGAGATTGCTGAGAGACATGTTACAAGAGTTAGAGAGGCAATGCATGACCTATATTCAGAGTATGTGGGTTTTGATACAGAGGATAGGTATTGCATCTCAACCATTGAGGATACGTGGTGTTTTAGATTTTTTGTGTGGTTTTGATTAGTGGTTGATTGTAGAGCGTTTGGAATGTTGTCTAGGGACTCAAAAGTCAGAGTTGGATCTTTATCTTGAAGAAAAACTATTTCCTAGTGGTGAAGAGTTTGATATTTTAAGATTCTGGCGAGTTGATGGTCTGAAGTTTCTGAAGCTCTCTAGATTGGCACACAATATTTTGGCAATATCAGTACCAACTGTATCATATGAGGGAACATTTAGTACTGGGGGTAGAATAGTGGATTAGTATCGTACTTCATTACTTCCAAAATCAGTGGAGCCTCTAGTTTGTGGGCAAGACTGGTTAGAAGCTCCAACAACAAAAAGTAAGTTAAAAATTGGATCTTGAAGCAGTCGTTCTCTTTCCTATATGTTTATGTTTATTTATATGTTTTTGCTTCTAATATGTGTTTTTGGTTGTGCATTATTATGTTTTAGAATTGGATCTTGAAGCCGCTGCTACCTCTCTTGTATGTGTGGCTTCTACAACTAACACTAACCGAGCATGTAAGTTATGAAAAATGGTCTACAATTAGCTTATTTGATTTGAAAAATGTTCATGCTTATCTAACTTGACTAAGCAAATGATTTGTTTCAGGATATTGGAGCATATGCCTTGCATTTAGGTTGGACATTTTTGCTTTAAATTTGGGTGTAAGGATTTCCACTAGTGTAAATGAATGAGAGTTCAAATATTCCGAGTGTAAATTCTGGTTAATTTTGCTTTAAATTTGATTTCTTATTAACAATTTGTCAAAAATAGTTTGTGGACAATTGCTGCACAGCCTGCACCCACAACACCCATCTAATGTTACTATGCTTTGTTGGATTTAAGTTTTCTCTGAAATTGCTGCATGTAAATTATGATTTTTGAAGCAGAATGTCCATGAGTTTTAATTTATTTATTACCTCTGCAAACTTCACTATTTCTGTAGTCATTTGTGATAAAAAATAGTTTGTGGGCAATATTCTTTCCTTGACTATGGTCAGTCATGTTCATTTGGTGTAGAAGTTTGTCAAAGTGTCTGCAAGCCCTTGCATCGAAACTCTATTTGGCTTGTGTTTGTCTAGTTTAATAATGTGCTTTCTAATTGTGTGTGGCCGTATGAAACTAGTATCCTTCCAATCCAAATTCTCCCTCGACATACTTCTGGAACTGCCACATACTATTCTGGTCTGGTAGTAAACAAACTAGTGGATTATGATTAAGATTTAAGATGGGATGTTGATGACTAGCTAAGATAACGAGTATTGCTGCTGGAGCTACACAGATTAGGTTAAGTAAAACAACTACACAAACCATGATATGGTCAGTACCGAGTAGAGCACGAACACTATGGTATTCAAATGACATTTGTCTGATGTATAAATTAAAAGTAATTTCCTCAAATGTTTGGTTCATTAAAAGTGAATGTTGATCTGCTATGGGTGCTATGAATGGGGCAGTTGGTAGTCAGAGATCATGTGGGGTCCTTTTTATTTGCAAGAGCTACTCTGATCACTTCTCAATTCTGTTATTGAGATGGAAACAGGAGCTTTCTATGAGGATTTGGTGTTTGCACAGTCTATGGCGTTCTCAGATGTTATTCTGGAAATTGATGCACAGGTTTATGTAAATCCTGTTAGTGGGTGACTCCACACCACTGTGGCGACTCTGTTTGTTGCTGGCTGAATGCAGAAGTATCTTAGACAACTTTCTTACTTGGTTCGGTACACTCATCGAGAAGCTAATCATGCAGCTCGCAAAATAGCATGGTTTGGCCTTTCACTTGCTAGACCTCAAACTTGGTCATCAGTGCCTGACTTTCTATCTTCAACTATCTGATTTACACCGAGTTAGTGAATGATTCTGCCTTTAGAGTTTGGGCCTTAAAATAATGTTGGGTTCATTTGGGAGTATAATTGTAAATACTAGCTTAGTTCATTTAGATGAAAGAAGAAAGAGGGCTTCTTGCAGTTTGGTTATTGAGGTAGGTCACATTTGACTTGGTCTAGCATTATGATGTGGGATGAGGAAACGTCTGAAGCAGTAGTGCAATTTTCTCTCTTATTAGTAGTGATAAGTTGTAGGAACAATTTGTTCTGCATCAAGTGTACTGATATTGAGCAGATGCTTATTAGTGGTCCAATAGGAACAAGAATTTACTGGAATCATGGTTATCAAGGTATCACCTAGGTGACAAGAATTTACTGCATCAAGTGCACTGATATCAAAGAAAGCACCTTACTGATTCTAAAAGAGCTAATCATGAGTTATATGCAGCTGCTGCCTTCCAGACAAATTTTGTTACCAAGGAAATTCCCCTTAAGTAGGACACTATGATTTAGAAGGCATGGAAAATTTGAGGATATCATGCCTGTTGTCAGGCTGCAAACCCTGTCCTTAGTCTTTAGTCTTTACAAATAAATATGGTAAGACCCATCCCACTATCTCATAGGAAATCCCACTGGGACACAAAATTCTAATTTCTTTTGAAACAGCTTCCAGAAAAACCATAATTTTATAACACTGATCTTGGAAAGGAAAACCATGGCCAAAGTTATGAGGTAGAAAACTAATTCTAAAAACATCCCACAACCACTACAATTTTTTTTAGAAAACTAATTATATAAAAAAGCACTAGAAATTATGTAAATATGAAGTTTGAGCTACAAAGTCATATGCTGGAAATTATGAACACTTAAAAGCGATGCTTGTCTGTTAATACAGATAAATTACTTGAAATAGGAATGATGGGTCTGAATAAGGTTAAGATGCTATCCTCTACTTGCATGGATTGCATAGTCATATCTAACAGCAAAAGAATCTTGTTATTGGATTCTGTAATATAAGATAATCCTCTCCTTAAATGTTGCCACTATGGCACCATAGAAGATCATCTATGGCACCTGTTAGAAAAAGTGATCTATTAAAGTTGAAGGGACTAGAAGAGCTAGGGCTGACTGAAAAGGACTTGGATGGAAGTAACAAGAAAGTATTAAATGCCCATATTTAACAAGGGATATGAACCTAAACAGAACAGAATAGCAGAACAGGATTCATCTAGCCAACCGGCTCAACCCCATATAGTTAGGACAAGGCTTAGTAGATGATGATGATGATGATATGAATGACTTACAAATAGCATCCTCTTGTAGGCACTAGAAATTACAAAATATAGCTGTAGCAATCACTTAAACATGTGAATGACAGTATGCTCTTTAGTCATGTTTCCAGTTATTAAAAGACAGATTTGGTAGAGAAGTATGTTTTCAGAAATTCTTTACATGCATTCACGAGCTTTTTTCTCTCTCTATTTCCTGCTAGTATGCTTAGGTGCTTGTAATATTTATGTGACATTTGTGTTTCTTTTTCTAGATTTCGTTTGAAAGACAACCTTGTTTGTCTTAACAGTATCAAGGCACCTTCTTGTAGGTTTCTCACCTTGCTTTTGTATATATTGGTTCTTAGATACATGAACTCAAAGAAATGAAACTAGTGCTAATGGAACATGCATTTTTTTTTTGCAGGGATCTGAGCATTCATTGTTTGTGTTCTGTTTGTACATCAAATTCCTTTGAGCACCACAAGAAAATGATCAAAGCTGGCGGTTTATAGATGGCGGCCTTTTAAGACCGCCGCTATAACGAGAGTTGAAGTGGCGGTCTTTCTCTTGAAAAACCTAAATAAAATAAAAAATTTTAAAAGTGGCGGTCTTTGCGAAATGATACGACGGTTTTAATCTTTTAACTGGTCTAACCAAAAAACCTCTTCAAACTCTTGCATTCTCTGCTATTTGATTTTGATGGAGAGCTCCAAAACTAGTTTAACCAAAGGTGAGTCCTGCATATTTTTATTTTGTTTTTCTATAATTCCTTTCTCTTGAGTCTCGTTTTGATGATAGCTTAAGCATTTTTTCTGTTTATAAGTTTTTATCTTTCTTTGTTTTCTACTTTTTTTTTCAGGTTTGCTTGGTTTTATTGACCCTGGAAACCCTACATTTGCAGTCGAGGATAAATCCCATGAACATGGCGGTCAAATCTTACCGGCCAAGTTTATTTGCTAAGTTTGCAGAGGAGAAATATTGGAGATCTCATCATGAATGTTGGTTCTGCGGTGATGTTGGAAGATGTGCTTCCCCTTTTCATAGCTGATACAAAGTTAGAATCTTGCTTCTGATTGATAGTTCAGATCTGCGGTGATGTTTGAGATTTCAAAGCTGACAAAGCTATACCTATAGAAGAAGCTTTGTGAGTTTTGTCAATTCTCTTTCCTCTCTGTTCTGTTTAGTTTGCTTTTTTTTTTTCCACTTCAGTTTCTTTTTTTTTTTGAGTTCTGTTTACAATTTTCAATCTTTTGTGCTCAAATGTTTAAACATATTTGGTTTTTGCTTTTTAATTAATACTACTATTTTCCTGATACTTTCGAAGGCTAGGGCTTGACGTCTCCAGAGTCCAGAGATTCAACAAACTGCTGATACATTTCACCGACGATATTCTCTTAACTCTGATGATAATTACCACAGTATAGACTGTCAAAATGGATCCTTAAAACACCTCTACTTACAGCTCTCCATTAATTGATGATATTGCAGAGGATGAATTAGTTATTTTTGTCTTTGAAAGTTGCACAGTTCGTGTCCAAACCACACATTCATGGGAAGTTTAGGAGTTAATTCCATTTATCAATATAACCAATTGCCTCCAAATCTGGCATAATAATAGGTGTCATCGATACTGGTTTGTGTTCAATTTGTTTGTTTATATTTGTATCCCTTAATTATCTAATTAACAATATTACTAGATCATCATTATTATCTATAACGATCATTGGTTTCAATGAAACGAGCAGAAACTACTCATTTGGCCTGAATCAAAGAGCTTCAATGATGAAGGATTAGGACTAGTGCCCGAGAGATTTAAGGGAGTGTGTTACTGGCAAAATTTTTCAGAGGGAGATCTTGTACTAATGCAAAACAAAATTTGCATTTTTTTACATTTACACTCATTAATGCAAATAAATTTACACTGCAACCAAACATAGTCTTAATCTCAACATCAAATAACCTGCACTTAATCCTTTATCTATGTTGGATGATGGTCTTTTCCCACGTCTTTAATGGTTGTTAATGGTTTAATTGAGAAAACAAGCAAGAGAAGACAAAAAAGTTAGGGGACCATGCACCCTTTCCACACCCCTCCATCTTTGAAATTTGGAATGAAAAGGGAACCTTATGTTGCATGGATCAACACTATTATGAATCTTGCCGGCTTGCCCACAGGGACTGAAAAGAAAAACAAATTAGTTAAGTTGGTCTCAGCACTTAAAGCTACAACATGTAAAAACCTTGCACTACTGAGAATTCAAAATTACATAGGAGAACAATACGTAAGACATTTATCATAATACATTAAGTCTAAGCATCATTTATCATTTGGTTTACTTCAACTACTTCAATAGATGAACTGGAATATGACCAAGAGATCAATACCTGATGAATTGGGCTCAGTAGTGAAAAGAAAAACAAATTAGTTAAGTTGGTCTCAGCACTTAAAGCTACAACATGTAAAAACCTTGCACTAGTGAGAATTCAAAATTACATAGGAGAACAATACGTAAGACATATCTCATAATACATTAACTCTAAGCATCATTTATCATTTGGTTTACTTCAACTACTTCAATAGATGAACTGGAATATGACCAAGAGATCAATACCTGATGAATTGGGCTCAATTGGAGAAACTTTATGAGAACAATCCCCTACAAGGGAACGTTCTGCTATCGACTCCACAGGTAGTATCCTTTCAACTATCTTTGGCTTTTTTTTTTTTTTTTTTTTTTTAATGAGGGATAAGTTCCATTAGTTTCCCGCTATTTGGCTCAATATAGTGGTTAATATCCAAGTCTGGAACAGAGGAACTACCAATAAATTCCAGTTCCAGTTTCTTCATCTTAGATGCATACCAGGAATGTGAAATACCTCTTTCTTATTACAAATTAGGCATGGATAACATCATTCTATATAGTCAATAGAAGCTAAGACTCATTTAGTATTTTTATCAGAAAGGTAGAAATTTATTCATTAAAATCAGTAGGAAACAACTAAGTCACCACTCCCCATGACAAGAGTAGGAGAGGAGAAACAGTAAGGGTGATGTACAACACAGTATAGTTACAATTGAAGAAATTTATCCATATTTTTCTTTATCATTAATAAATTATCTTTGGTCATCACTCATCACTATTGATTATAAAAGTTAATATCTCTATATGGAAATTGGTTGACATGCATAATACAACTTGATTTACCATGGTCCATACTTCAAAAATGATTCTCATCATATTCTGTAAATATTCAGTTTCAAACCAACTTGCTTGGGGTCTTCTTTTAGTTTAATCAAAGAGTCTCCCCCAATTTTCTTTTTTTCAATGATGATTGTCCAGGTTTCTACTTTCATTAATTACTTTTGACAATGATTGATTTATTGGATCATGTTATAATTTGTATATGATATTTGCTTTTGCTTAGAATTTTCTAAAATTAGTATAAATTTTCATCAATCACTTAAAAAGAATTTGCTTTTTTAATTACCTTTGTCATTTTGTTTGAGGTATGTGTGATATGAGCAATGCTATCCTCATTTTGAAAAATTTCATGGTTATTTGGCTTTGATATTCCTTAGGAAGTAAATCCTTAATATGCCAGATTTGTTAAGAAATGCAGAACTTGAAGAAAATACACTGCTTGAAGTTATTTTTATCGCTTATTGTTAGAAGAAATGCAGAACCTTGATATTCCTTAGGTTCACTGATATTCCTTAGGTCCCATGGGGGGTATGGGACCATGGCCTGAATTCCAAAGCAATTGGAAAATTTTGAGTCTTCTGATTGCCAGATTATTGTCATTTCAAACATATTCAAATATGACTAGTTCGTTCAATGGAGAAATAGAAGAAACAAAAAGGATTCGTTGATAATGAACTTATATTTAAAGATGTTTCTGTATTTTTTAATATTTTTTGGGCCTTTTCATGTGATTTTAGTGTTTCATTCACTTTGGATTGGATTAGACCCAATTCAATCCATTTGCATTTTTAATTCGATTCAATTGGATTGCAGATGTTGTAGGTTTTTTTCATATATTTTCTGGGTTTTTATGTAATTTTTAAGTTTCATTTAGTTTGGATTGGATTGGACCCAATCTAGTCCATTTGCATTTCAATTGTAGGTTTTTTTCATATATTTTCTGGGTTTTTATGTAATTTTTAAGTTTCATTTAGTTTGGATTGGATTGGACCCAATCTAGTCCATTTGCATTTCAATTGTAGGTTTTTTTCATATATTTTCTGGGTTTTTATGTAATTTTTAAGTTTCATTTAGTTTGGATTGGATTGGACCCAATCTAGTCTATTTGCATTTCAATTGGATGCAAACAAGACAGGTTAGTAGGTCTTGGTATGAATGAACAAGAGCTTAAATCCTGTATGTTAACATTCTCCACCGTGCCCTTTCCCCACCCTTGAGTCCCTTGTAATGTGTACAAGACCTGGAATTAAATCTTATCTTCATTGTTGCTTATTTATCTCTCTCTAAAATACACACAAACAAGCAAGTATAAATGCTGAATTGTTTTATGTTCACTTCCATGTTCTATAACACACTTTCCTATTATTGCAGATTGGCCCTTTCCAAGTTTCCAAGTTGACCCTGAGTATGTTTTTGGGCCTTCTCAAATGGTGCTAAAGATGGTTTCTTTTCATAGCCTGAAACTTTGCCCATGCCTATTGTTAGTTTTGTTGGAGGTCGCCATGAAGCTAATGGGTAATTTGGATTTTTTCTTCATATCTTTGTTTCTTTGAACACTCACAAAACAAACTTTATTAATTATAATCTCAAGAACTTTTTTCTATGCATGGTATGTGATGAGGGCAGATTTGACCCTTCATTGACATCATGACACATGGCATATTAGAACAGTTGGACTACATCCCAGCATCACCTAGGCGACAACTTGCCTTAGCCAAAATGGGGTCCAAGCTAGTGACTTGCCTCTACCGCTGACCTGGCGGCCTACTTCTACCGCTGACCTGGCGGCCTACTTCTACTGCCAACCTGGCGACCCGCCTCTGCTACCGACCTAGCGACCTACTTTTGCTGTCGACCTAGAGACTTCCCTCTGTCGTCGACTTGGCGATCTACTTCTATCGCCGACCTGGCGACCTACCTCTACTGCCGACCTGGCGACCTGCCTCTATTGCCGACTTGGCAACCTAGCGATCTGCTTTTGTTGCCAACTAGGCGACGTACCTTTTTAGAAGCTTGCCAGTTGTCTTCGAACGTTTCGGGATCATGCCGCGTAACCGTAGGCCTTATCCTCATCTTGCTCGAGCATCAGAGCCACCTCTCCGGCTCGTCACCATTCAGCTAGGCATCAGAACCACCTCTCTAGCTCGTCACCACTCAATTAAGCATCAAAGCCACCTCTCCAGTGAAGGGATAAGATATCCATCACATGGATGCCCAAAGATTGTGGAATAAGGGGGCAAATTTCAAAAATTTTTCTCTCCCTTTAACTGGAAATCGAATTCCCTATTTAGAAAATCATATTTTCAAGAATCATTCTTGAACCATAAACTGAACCAGATCTGAACCAAAAGGAGTAGGGAGGGATTATACCTGATACGAAGAAGCAGTATCTCCCAATGGAGGTGTTCACGCCCAAGGAAGGATCCAAAATCTGCTCCCACTGAAAATGGTGTAGTGCAGGGTGGAGCAGAATCAATAGTGTTCTTCCAAAAGAACTTGACCTTTCGCAAGAATCAATTGGACGACTTGTAAATACAACTCCCACCAATATTTTCTCCAAAAGATTGGTATCAAGATCAAATCTTGATCTCTCCCAAGAACTGGAGATCGAACTGCTGGAGGCGATGGTTGCAAGGAGGCAGCAAGAGAGTATTTGCAGGGTGTAGAATTCTCTCTTCTAGTAATCTCAGCTTTGGAGACAAGGATGTGTAGCTTGCATGTCTAAAGGCTGCCGCCCCCTTCTCCTTTTATAATCTTAAAGGGATCAGCTCCTAATCCCATTAGGAGTTGCTAACCCAAATCATATTTGGATTAGAAGTCCCTTTAAGTGATAAGGGATAACCCTTATCTTATCTGCAGATTAAATCAGCCATCTCCTAATCTAATTAGGAGGTTTTCAGATCTAAATCTCATTTAGATCTTGGACTCTCTAAGTGGATAGGGTCTGGGCCCAATCCTATCAACTGATCATTCTCAAAATTCGCCCCTTAAGTGACTAATCAAATTAGCCCAGTTCAAAATGGGCTTAAGGCCCATTTAAGGTTATGTATTCATTTAGCCTTCCAAATTGTTGCCCAGTTGGTCTTCCTTGTATGGCGTGGGACCCAAACATTGATCTACACATCAGCCACATGGGTTTAGCCCAGCCTTTGTTACAAGGCCTGGCCGAATATACTATTATGGACAGTGCACCCCCTGAAACCCATCAAATGGGCTCTATGGGCCCAACACTTACCCTAAATGGTCCCTGGGCCAAGCCACCTTGTAACACCCAGGGACTGTGGGTAGATGCAATATTAGCCCATCAGGTATTATCCTCAATGGTCTTACACTTAACCTCTCAGCTCATAATGATCATACACTACCCGACAAGAGAGGACCTCTCCCTCGGCTGTAAGGAACAGTGTTGCACTCTCTCTTGTATGGATCTCGGGAATTAAAACCTTTTGTACCATAATATATATACTTTTATATCTCATATAAAATATATTTTGCAAAAACAAATCTCAACAATTGAAATCGGCTACCAGTAGTTTTGGTTTCCATTAGTGAGAGTGCATCCCCGATCATTACCTTTGTCCGACAAAGGGGCTGATCCTATCACTATGATCACCCACTTAGATGAATTCTCAGACTGTCCCAATACACCCAGGTTTTGACCCCCGCTAAGGATCTCATTGATTGGTACATCAAAGATAGCCCAATCCGACACATAGTGCAGTATCATAATCGAGTCTAGGGGTTGGGTGTAACTTTCCAGTTTTGCCCATCAATCTCCAAGGTATAGGGCAATACTGAAAATCTAGTCCAGTTCAAAGATTCAATTAATCCTACACTGTAAGTGTCTAGGGTCTCACCCTAGTAGCTGAGACAGGCCACCCCAACTGACTTGGTGGCACCACAGTGTCAGCCTTGTCAGGATAGGTCTCCCCAGACCGACCTACTGGCTGTGAACATTCTAAACTAACACAAGTCTCATTAAGTGTCAAGTTTAAGGGTATTACACAGAAACATACCAAGGGATCATGAATCAAATATGCACTTTTATTCATTTACAATAAACTCATAAAATACATCATTTTGATTGAAGCTAAGGGCATACAAAAACTGTCTAACATCCAGCTCGTCACCATTTATCTAGGCATCAGAGCAACCTCTCCATCTTGTCAGCATTTAGCTAGGCATTAGAGCCACCTCTCCAGTTTGTCACCACTCAGTTAGGCATCAAAGCCACCTCTCTAGCTTGTCACCATTCAGCTAGGCATTAGAGCCACCTCTCCAGTTTGTCACCATTCAGCTAGGCGTCCAAGCCACCTTCCAGGTAGGGATTATTCAACTAGGAAATTGAGTCACTAGTTAGCCAGGAACTGCTAAAATGCGCATCATCAATTGGGAAACGTTACAAAAGGCTATGTTCTCACTCGATTCTCTGAGCCTCAAGTAATAACATCTTCAAGCAACAACAACAGTGTTTGATCGAAAGAACCCCCTAGGGGGGCAGAAACAAAATGATTAGCCTAGATGAATTCTCGCAGTCTTGCTCGAATAGAGTCTCCCTAACTGTGAGACCACCCCATATGTTGAGCTCTACATGCTTTCTACGAGAGTTGGCGGCCAATAAAATGTGAGGCCACCCCATAGGTCGAGCCCTCAATGGTTCCTGTGGGAGTTGATAGCCAATAAACTGTAAGGTCGCGCTGTAGATTGAGCCCTCCATGCTTTACGTGGGAGTTGATGGCCAGTTGGTTGTGGAGTCACCCTCGCAGGTCAGTCCTATCGAGGTGACAAGGTGCTTATAAGCCGAGGTGTTGAGAGCAAAACTAGACTGCCAAAATTCCAACAACCTGGCGACCTGGAGACTTGCCTCTGAATTGGCGACTTGGAGACTTGCCTCCAAACTGGCGACCTGCTTCCACCGACCTGGCAATGTACTTCTACCGACCTAGCGATCTGCCTTTGCCGTCGAGATGGCGACCTACCTCCGCTGACCTGGCAACACACAATCAGCCCAGACGAGCCTTGTCAGCCCTGTTTGCGAGGTCACCCCTACAGCTCAAGCCATCCGTGGCTCCCGTGGGAGTTGACAGCCAATGACTTGCAATCGCCCTTGTGGGTTGAGCCTTTCAAGGTTCCCATGCGAGCTATCAACCTGTAGTTAGTAAAGCTGCCCCCGCAGGCAGAGCTCCTTGTGGCTTGTCGTAGGAGTAGACGACCAGCACCTTAGAGGACTATCACAGTGCAGTCATGACATCGACCCGCTATTTAAATTTCAACATCGACACACATATCGCAAGAAGAAGCCAAACCGCTTTCAACATCAATGACCCCTAAGCCGACCTCGAAATATGTTGGTAACAGGCCAAAGGACCTACGACGAAGCACGAATCTAGTCCCTTCATTAGCTGATCTCAGCTCGGGAGTGGGGGGTAATTGATGAGGGTAGATTTAGCCCTCCACTGACATCATCACACATGGCATATCAGAGCAACTGGACTACATCCTAGCATCACCTAGGTGACAACTTGCCTTAGCCAAAATGGGGTCCCAGCTGGCGACCCGCCTCTGACACCGACTTGGTGACCTACTTCTACTATCGACCTGGTGACCTGCCTCTACTGTCGACCTAGCGACCTACTTCTGCTGCCGACATAGAGACCTGCCTCTGCCATCGACCTGGCGATATACTTCTATCGTCGACTTGGCGATATACTTCTATCGCTGACTTGGCGACCTATCTCTGCCACCGACCTAGCGACCTGCCTCTGTTGCCGACTTGGCAACCTAGCGATCTGCCTCTGTCGCCAACCTGGCGACGTACCTTTCTAGAAGCTTGCCAGTTGTCTCCGAACCTTTCGGGATCATGCCGCGTAACCATAGGCCTTATCCTTATCCCTCCCGAATTGGAGGGAAATGGTAAGCCTTATTAACTAGCATGTTATCCTCCTTCTAAAGCAGAACAGACCTCTACGTCGTGGGCTGAGGATTCTGGGAGCGTTTCACGAGACCCACAACAACCCAACAATATAAGGGCATCAGCCCCTGAGACCCATGTAGATGCACAATTTTTAGTTCTCACAGCTCTCCAGCTCTATCACATTTAGCTATCTTAAAATCTCTGATTCGCTAACTTAAGCATCGGAGTGCACACCCCGGGTAAAGCAACCCGGGCACTTTGACGCTGTTTCCTTGTAGGTTGCATCAGAGCCACCTCTCCAGCTCGCCACTAGTCAGTTAGGCATCAGGGCCACCTCTCTAGCTCGTCACCATTTAGCTAGGCATCAGAGCCACCTCTCCAGCTCGTCACCACTCAATTAGGCATCAAAGCCACCTCTCCAGTTTGTCACCATTTAGCTAGGCATCAGAGCCACCTCTCCACCTTGTCACCATTTAGCTAGGCATTAGAACCACCTCTCCAGCTCGTCACCACTCAGTTAGGCATCAAAGCCACCTCTCCAGCTCATCATTACTCAGTTAGGCATCAAAGCCATCTCTCTAGCTCGTCGCCGTTCAGCTAGGCATCAAAGCCACCTCTCCAGCTCATCACCATTCAGCTAGATGTCCAAGCCACCTTCCAGGTAGGGATTATTCAACCAAGCATTTGAGTCATTAGCCAGCCGGTAGCTGCCAAAATGCACATCATCGATATGCTAAAGAGAAGCATTGTCTAGCCAACTATATATTGGGATTAGCATTCTGCATTCAAGTCTACTTCAAAGATATCAACACATGTGTTCTACTTAGTTTTAACCCCCCCTTCAAATGCTTATTTGATTTTGTTCCCTTTCATTTCAGGTCCTCCAACACTTGTCTTATTGCACATGGACATGGTTATTCACTCCCATTGAGCGCCTTAACACTCAATATCAACACAACTTAAGAGAGTTTGAGCTTGCAAACCGTATATTCACTTCCTACATGGAAACCTCCTCTTCTATGATTACATGGAAAATGGACATTGTATTGTTGAGATTTTATTCTTTTTAATCTTTTCTATTTGAACAATTTGTTTTGGATATTATAATAATTAATTGTGAAATTAATAAATTTTATTTTAAATTGCACTTTTCTACATGTTTAAGTTTTATGTATAATTGTTATGGAATTTGCATTAAGCAAGAATTAAAGTAGTAAATCAATAAAATTGCACGTACAAAAGGTATATAAAAAAAGAAAAATAGGATCTAAGCCGGCGGTCATAAAGATCTAAAAACCGCTGCCTAAAATGTGGGAAGAATGTTCGGCGGACTCAAAGGTGGTGGTCATAAAAATCTAAGGCGGTGGTACCGAATGCCATCTAAGAGGGGCATGGGCCTGAGTGGCGAAGTCTGAGGTGGCGGTCCAGTCCGCCGCTTTTAACATATCTAAGTCGGCGGTCCTGACAAACCACCGCTTTAGAGATACTCGAACCATTTTTGGACCGGCCACCAAAGACGGTGGTCATTCTTATCTAAGCCGGCGGTCCTGACCTAAGGCAGCACTTGCTTAGATGGCGGATGGAAGACAGCCGCCTTAGATCCAAGCCGGCGGTCTCTGGTCTGCCGGCTTTGACCGTTTTTCTTGTAGTGGAGTAGAATGCTGTTAAAGTTGTACGTGTACAAAATTGGTTATTTTTCAGTGGCGACCAAGTTGAAAACAATTGGGAGGGTCCGAAGTTTACTGGTTTGTGAACCAAATCATCTTGTTGCTGTTGAAGAGAGTGGAAGATTGGAGGTTTTGGTCATGAATTCAACATGTAGGTGATTTGTTGTCAAACATATGAAGTTCATAGTTTGCTTGTTCTTTATGCGCTTCAATATTACCAGGAGCTAGGCCTATCAAGCCATACATATCACACTTCTAGCTTCTTGTGGCTATATATTTCTTTTGTCAAACACTCAAATTTTCTAATTGTTCTTTGGGCAAGATCTTGGTAATTGATTTTATATGCTAGAATGTTGTAGGTTCATTAGGCACATGGATATTAGTAGATGATGTTAATTATGTCTACAACATAATTCCCCGTTAGTTAAGACGAAAGATGTATCCTTCAAACAGGGGCTCATATGGTGCCAACTACAGATGGCCATATTGGTTTCTCCACACATGAACATAATTCTGAAATAAAAAAGGTTTGCTGATTTGTTCCTTTCCTTGCAGTGGAGATTGCTCAGTTTCATTAGTTCGGTTTGTCGATATTGGACATTTAGTAGGGACGAGAAAACAATATGGATAGATAAATCAATAAGGGCTGAAACTTGAGATACGGATTTTATATATTTGTGGAAATTTTAGTATATTTTTTGGGCTTTCATGTAAGTTTTAAAGTTTAGTTTGGACTGGATTGGGTCAAATCCGATCCATTTGTATTTCAATTGGACTGGATTGGATCCAGTGTGATTTGGATCGGATTTGGTCCAATCAATTTGGAAATGGATCAATGATGGACTGGATCGGATTGGACCAAAACCGTCCAATTGACAGCTCTGCTGGGAGCTGCCCCCATTTTTTCCCTTGACTACTAGCCATAACCTATAAGTTATAAATAATAAGTCTACACATGAAAATTCAGATTATTCGAAAAACATAAAAAAGATAACGAATATCAATGAGAATTTAAAAAAAATAAAG
Organism: Nelumbo lutea; assembly: GCF_056320005.1. Lineage (NCBI taxonomy): Eukaryota > Viridiplantae > Streptophyta > Magnoliopsida > Proteales > Nelumbonaceae > Nelumbo > Nelumbo lutea. Next base: position 80,388,618 of record NC_142684.1, on the reverse strand, counting down.
TAAGATACAATTTATTATATATATTAATATTCAAATTATTCAAAAAATAGGATAATATTAACTATACATATAAATCAACAAATGAAGATTCAGATTATTCAAGAAAAAAAACATAAAAAAGATAACCAATACCAATGAGAATTAAAAAAATATAAAGTAGGATATAATTTATTATACATATTAATATTCAGGTTATTCAAAAAAAGGATAATATTAACTATACATATAAATCAACAAACGAAAATTCAGATTATTAAAAAAACATAAAAAAGATAACCAATAACAATGAGAATTTAAAAAAATAAAATAGGATACAATTTATTATACATATTAATATTCAGATTATTCAAAAAAACATACAATTATGATAAAATTTATTGTACAAACTAATAATAATGCAATAAGTGAATATTTGTATTATTCAAAAAAATAAAACATAACAATATTAACTATACATAGATCAAGGATAAAATTTATTATACATATAAAGTTTATTATGCATAATAATAATAATAATAATAATAATAATAATAATAATAATAATAATAATAATAATAATAAAATAACAATGAAATAGTTAGAAATTCAGATTATTCAAGAAAATAAAAAAATACCTAAAAAATAAAATAGGATGACTAAATTCAGATTATACAAAGGAAAATGAAAATTTGGGTCATTCAAAAAAATATTAAAAACATAACCAACAAAAATTCATAAAAAAATGCAAAGTGAATTTATTATTACAAAACAATATTTAATAACAAATGAAATTAACAAATATTCATATAAAAATTCATGAGAAAATGCAATCGCAATTTTGAAAAATTTAAACATTTAACTAATATTAATCACAACAACATATATAAAGCATTACAAATATTCATCACAAATATTAAACATTTAATGAAAAATTAATCAAAAGAAAAAATAAAACATGACAAAAATTCAAACATAAAAAATGCAATGTTTAACACCACCAAATATTCATCCAACTTCAACGGTTTTTTCGCATAATTTTTAAGAAAAAAATTGGAATTCTCATATGAAACCAAAATATTTTCAAATCAAACAAAAAAACAAAAAAAAAAACACCAAACATGGAGGGGAGGTGTTGGGTGAACTAATCTCCTTGTCACCAGCGGTTGGACGGTAAGACTGTCACTATATAACTCTTCTAAATCGTAGATCTGCAAACACATCAAATAGGGGAGTTTTAGGTTTAAAAAACCCTAAGAAAAATGGCTTAATATGAAGAAAAAATTCACAAAATGTGAGAGAATGGCAAAACAACAAGTCTATCGCCATTTTTCCTCATCGCTAGTCAACATTGGTGGACCTGGGTGCAATGCTACCTAGTTCACTATGTTTGAATGAGAGGAGAGGGAGGTAAAACCCTCGTTTTGGGGTATTTTGGGCATTAAAAAATATAATGGACTGATTCATCCAATTCTATTGGAAGAAGCACTTCTCCAAGAAGTGCTAAAAAAAAAGCCAACTTAAATGCTTCTTTTAATAAAAAGTACTTCTTTCCCATTTTTTTATCAAACACATAAAAACATTTAATAACCACTTAATATGTGGTCCGGCTCTTAAAAGAAGTAAATTTTAGAAGTGAAATCAAACAGGGACTTAATGACCAATAAATTGGATAAAAGGAGTAATCTCTAGCTGCAGTGAGTGCGATTACATTAGAGAAGTAGCCAAAGTTCCGTAGTTGAGTGCGATTTGCTGTGAAAAACTAGTGAGTGCAATTCACTGTGAGTGCTTTTTGGAGCGCAACCTTAGACTCTTCACGAGACCGAAGGCGGAGCTTCAAAGAAATATCTCAAGAGAGTGAGCTTCACAAAGGAAAAGACCTACATCAAAGAAAATGGAGTCGAATCAAGAAGAACTTTCAGACGACGGAAAAATCAGAGAAAAGCAAAGGAAGCTAGAGGAACGATGGAAAAGAGCGATATATGGGAAAGTAATAGCGGATAAACAAATGAATGCCTTTGGTGTCCTTCAAAAAGTCAAAAATTTCCGGCCAAACTGTAAATATGAAGTATAGTGGTTGAAGGACGAACTACTGTGGATCGTCTTCAAGAAGAAAGCAGATATGGAACTATTTTTATCGCAGGAACCATGGCGGATCCAAGGGTATCAACTAATTCTATAGAAGTGGGAACCCAATGCCATTCCAAGATCCGTGGCATTTTCAGAGTTAAGAATCTTCATAAGGATTGTCGATGCCCCAATGGAGAAGTGATTCTGGTCTTGTGGGGCAAAAATGGTGAGTGTTGCAGGCCAACCGATTCCGAAAGAAAATTGGGAGTCAGACTCTGATGAAGAAATTCCACAATGGGAGAAAGTTTTCAAGATAAGGGTTGCCATAGACATCAGGAAACCCATAGTGGTGGGGAACTAGGATCAAGATGAAGAAGGCACAGAATAGTGGTATTCATTCCAATATGAGATACTACCGATATTTTGCAGCAGATGTGGAGTAATAGGACATAGAGATAACAAGTGTACCAAGGTATCGGAGGAACAATTCATGGAGCAAATAATAGGTAGACTGGCCGATCAATCCATCGACAGGCAGGTAGGCAGCAACTATTATGCAATTGGCTAAGAGTAAGTCCTGAATATGATGAGTTCAAAGTAATTAACAGGGAGAAGAGTGAAGATAGAGCAGGAAAAGCCCCAGTCAGTGGGCATGCACCCCCAACAGACGCAGAAGAAAGTGAAGCGATGAAACTTCGCCCTTAAAATCAAAATGCTTTGCTAGAAAGGGTAACAGAAAGATCGAACCCCTAATCGATCAACTTACTTGTAAGAAGAAAATTATTCCAGGAAAGGCTCGGAGCCAAAACGAACTAGAGCCTCACCTTCCATGTGACGCTCTCACCAGTGGGGAAAGACAACCGGAGAAGACGTGCTGGAGAAGAGAGTACGGCAGACGATGATAGACTTCAATTACAGTCAATTCCAAAATCAAATCAGGCTGACATGGAAAATATTTTGGCAAGGAAAGCCCACCGAATCAAAAAAGGAAAAAAATATTAAATATGCCAGCGAACAATGTGACATGGCCTTCCAACTAGTGGTAAAGAAAAAACTAAAGGCCTCGGGTATAGTAATCAGAGAAATCTAATCCGAGGCCCGATGGATAATATAGAATTGGATTGAAAGAGAAACGGGAAAATTTACCCAGCCCAGAAGCCTGAACCGAAGAAAGGAAGATCAGTACCTGACCTGACAAACGATAAGCCCTTTACCGGAATTTACTCTAACTCAGGAACATATCAGCATGCGGAGCTTACTCAAAATTGGGTGAGACAGGATTGATGATGAACCAGCGGACATGGAGGAAGAACAACAGTCGGAAAGCCAATCTGAAGGAATGGAACTGGAAGATGAACCTGAGCAAGGGAGCATGGGAAAAACAAATGGAAACAACTTAACAAGCCAGGAAGAAGAGGTAAGTTTATCTCAAAGCTTATTTCAATTACCTCCTTATAATGATGCAGTTTGGCATGTTTCCTGTTTTTGCAATAAACTGTATGATTATTTTGTAGTAAATAAGAAGAAAAATAGAAAATTAAAACCCACAAAATGAAAAAAAGTAAAGAATGAGAGAAAATTCTTAACTAAGTCAGTAGGAATGGGGGTATTAGAAAAAAAAAAAAAAAAGAAAAAGGAAAACATTAGGGAAAAAGAAAAAAATTCAAGGCAATTCTTATGGACTTGCAAAAGAAAAGAGAAACAAGGAAACAATAATAGGGTAGGAGCAACATTGGCTGACTTCTAATCTTACAAGGAGTCAAAAACTGGGTGAGGGATCAGTAGAAATGGAAGAGTTAAATGTGATCCTCCTAAAAAAAGTATCTTGACTAATAGATGTCAATTAAAAAATAAGTGGGTTGGGGGTGCTGTCCCGGAACAGGCCCTAGGGAACAAATGAGAATCCTAAGCTGTAATTGTCATGGAATTGGGCCTCCACTAACAATTCAAGCTTTAAAGGAGACCAACAACAAAATAAAATCGGATATTATTTTCCTTATGAAAACCAAACAGTCCCTACTAAATTGTAGAATAAAAGCTCAGTTCCTAAAGGATTGGAATTGTTGGGAAACTAATGCATAGGGCTTGAAAGGGGGGTAAGCCCTTTTCTAGAAAGAGGAAGCCATAAAAAAGATCCTCTTTGATGGTAACAACTTCATTCATGCTGAAATCTATGGAGATAAAGGAATCAACTGGTCATGTACCTTTATTTATAGGGAACCAAAGAGACATAGAAGAAGAAGGTTCCTGAAAAAATGGAGCTTCCTAGCCACCTTAGTTAAGGGACCCTGGCTCTACTGTGGTGACCTTAATATGCTTTTTAATAGAGAGGATTAGGAAGGAGGGAATCCTTGCAATCATACCACCCTAACCCTAAACAAGAATTTCCTGAGCAATTGTGGTTTATTTGAAATCATAAGCTGTGGAATTAAATTCACCTGGTCAAATAAAGAGAAGGCAAAGAAAAAGTAGAAGCAAAACTAGATAGATCAGTAAGTAACCAAATTTGGAGAGATAAATTCAAAGGAGCCCATGTTAAAGTTTTGGTCTCACTGGGTTACACCATTATCCAATCCTGGTGAACACGAAAGATATAATGAGTTAAAAGAAAAAACCCTTCAGCATGGAACAAATGTGGTTAACCCATGAGAACTTTAAAGAAACTATCCAAAAAAGTTGGGGGTAACAATCTCCTGGGCTACCACAAGATAATTTCAATAGTAACTTATATAGTTTGTAGAAAAACCTTAAATAATGGAATAGATTGGCCTTAGAAGCTGAGCTGAATCTAAGGAGCAAAAAATGTGAGACAAGGATCAAAGGATTAGAATCTGAATTGGAAATTTGATTATCTAGAGAGGAACAAATGTGGGCTCAAAAGTTTCGAGTGAATTGGCTGGAGCATGGAGACAAGAATACAAAATACTTCCACGCCCAAACTCTTTAAAGAATAAGCAAAAATAGAATTCTAAGTCTCGAAAAGGAACCAGGGGTCTGGATTGAAGGGGAAGATCAAATAGAAGAAGTTCTAAACCAACACTTTGAGAGCATCTTCAAATCATCAATTGTCCACTATCTAGATGAGATACTGGAAAGTATGAGTAGGAAAATATCTGAAGAAGAGAGTAGGTGGACAGAGAAGGATATAGAGGAGGAAGAAAACAAAGAAGCTTTATTTCAGATGGCACCTCTTAAAGCTCCTAGTCTAGATGGATTTCAGAACATTTTTTCCAAAAATACTGAAAAATTGTAGGGCCTGACATGTGCAAAGCTATTTCAGGCTTTTTCAGCTCTACCCATTTAAATAAAGACATGAACAAGACTTTTATTGCTCTGATTCCCAAGGTTAAGCACCCAATGTAGGCAAGCCACTTCAGACCCATCAGTCTTTGCAACACCAATTATAAGGTCATAGCCAAAATCTTAGTAAATAGGATTAAACCTCTGTTGCACAAAATAATTAGTGAAAACTGGAGTGCTTTTGTCCTAGGTAGACAAATCCATGATAATATACTCATAGCTCATGAAATAGTTGATTTCATGAAGAAATATAGGGGTAAGAAAGCTTGGATAATCTAGTGGAGGCAATCAAATTATATGAAAAGTCTTTTGGTCAACAAGTAAAATTTTCAAAATCTAAGGTGTTTTTTAGTAAATATTTACACCCAAGACTTCAAAAGATTATGGCTAGAAAACTAAAAATTAAAAAGGTTGACCACCCTGGAATATATTTAGGTTTACTCGCAGCAGTTAGAGATCAAAGAAAGAACTATTCAACCAATTGATAAGGAGGATTTAGTCCAAAACTTTCAAATGGCATGAAACGCTCCTATCGAATGGAAGAAAAGAAGTTCTTCTAAAATCTGTTGTTGCAGCCATACCAAACTACACTATGTCTTGCTTTCTGATTCCAAAATCCATTTGTCATGATATGGAAAAAGCCCAAAGGAAATTTTGGTGGGGTTTCTAAGAAAAGAAGAAAATCAACTGGGCCAATTGGGGTATTATAAGCAAGAACAAAAGTGATGGTGGATTGGGTTTTATAGATCCACATTGTTTCAACAAGGCCCTCCTGGCAAAACATGCATAGAGACTTTGCACAAAAGAGCAAAATTTGTGGTGTAAAGTGATACAAGCTAGATACTTAAAAGGAAAAAATTTCTTAGATGACAAATTACCACACAGAGGTTCTTGGGGATGGCAAAGTCTACTAGCTGGGAAGAAAATTCTAAAAAAAGGGGCTTTTGGGAAGTCAACTCAAGAGAAAAGGTTAAAATATGGGGTGACCCTTGGATAAAGGGCTTGCCAGACTTTAGACTAATGGGCCCAAACCCTGGAAACAACAGCCCTATCTGGGTCAAAGATCTAATAGACCAAGAGAAAAGATGTTGGAACCTTGTCACTTTAAGGGAAAGCTTCACAAAAGAAATGGAAACCAAATAAAAAAAAAATCCCCCTAGCCTCTAGTAATGGGGGGTGGGACAAATTAATCTAGAAGGGAAGCTCATCTAGGACTTTTACTGTAAAATCAACATATTTTCTAGCAATTAGGGAAATGTAAGAATCCCCATCTATGGAACAAGCTTCTCTTAGAGTCGACTTTCAAAACAGAGCAAATTGGAAGGAGCTATGGAAATTAGAAATAGATATGACGATTAAACATTTCATTTAGAGATGTTTGTGGAATGCAATAGCTGTCAAAACTAATTTAGCCAAAAGGAAGCTGACTCAATCCATAACCTGTCCAATCTATGCAAAGGAGCCAGAATCAATAATGCATGCTCTTTTCAAATGTGACCTTGCTGAGATAATCTGCTTTGGTTATTTGTTTGGGTATAATTCAGATATGGTTCCAAATGAATTTAATAGCTGGTTCTTAGGTTGGATAGATAACTGCAGTCAGTCGAAGGATAGGAAAGAAGAGCTCCTAAACTACTCGGTCTTATTGTTGTGGACAATTTGGAAAAACAGAAATAAATTTGTTTTTGATAATAAAGTGCCTAACCCGTATATATCTCTTCTATCTCTCAATAGGGCTTGGAAGGAGAGGATGAAGGCTTCACTGAAAAAATGGCCAGGTACTTTGCAAGTGCCTAAAGAAGAAATGTTAGTTTTTTTATGGAAACCCCCAAAGCCAAATGCTTTGAAATTCAATGTGGATGACAAATTTATAAGTGAGGGCAAAGCAGGTTTTGGAGTGGTTGTCAGAAACCATTTTGGATTCTGTGGAGCCATTAACTTTGGCCCTTTGACAGTTGCTTCATCACTCCAAGCAGAAGCTTATGCTTGTCTCCAAGGTGTTAGGTTAGTAAAGGCCATCAGTAGGGCCCCTTTTGTGGTTGAAAGCGACAACAAAACTCTAGTGCAAGCTTTGGTTTCTAAGAATCCTCCTAAGCTTTTTATGCTTTTTTTTTTATTTGTAAAGATATTTTGGACAAATGTAAAGACTTGGACTGTTTCTTTGCTTTCTCTAGGCGGGAGAGCAATTTGCTAGCTCACAATCTTATAGAAAAAGGGCTATCAAAAACAGGTGTCTATACTATAGTGATTCCCCTTTGGTTAGCAAATTGGGTGGATTCACCACCTTCCTTGTAATCTCCTTTGTTTTAATAGTATTGTCTCCTTACCAAAAAATAAATTGGATCAAAAGGAAGGTAGTGGTTGCTCACCGCCCATGTGATAGTTGGTGTGTCTGGAAGTACGTCGTTAAACGCTCTGGAACACCATTTTAAACATTTATACATTTTACCGTTTCTCAAACAACTACTAACGTGGTAAATGGGTGAGAATTGGTCGTATCCACAGGGAAGCAAGTGAAAAATTAATATATACTTAGATTTGGGAAAGAGAATGCAACCGGGAATGATAGAAAATATGAAAATAAAATATATTATTGCTGAAGTTAAATGTTTCAAATTTAAAACGACAATAAATAAAAACCAGAATTTAATAAAGTATGGGAATCAACAAAGGAAATAAAATAAATAAATAAAAAAATGATCTAGAATCCAAATTTGGTGGCGGTAGTTGCAGATCGGTCAGACAATTTGTAGAAACCCCTCTTGACAAGAACCGGACGTTCGTCATTTCTACAACCCTCGAACCCCTCGAGACACTTTAGCCTTGAATCAAATGAATTCAGATCTGCAAAACATAGAAACAAATAAGAATTAAATCTAAAAGATTGTAGAAATAAAAATAACAAAAGAGAAAATAAAGAATGGTTGATCAGATCCAGTGGCGGTAGTTGCAGATTGGTTGAATAGTTTGCAGGAACCCCTCCTGCCAAGAACTGGGCACCCTCCCCTTCTACAACCCTTGAATTCCTCAAGAAACCTCCGCCTTGTTAACTGGGTGAATTGACCAACCCCTTCTATAGGGCCCCTAGGGTCCTTTTTATAGAGAATGATGGACAAAACTGGGAATAGAGAGAAAGAAGGGGTGGCAGCTAGGTTTTAGAAAAAATATGGGTGCCCTAGGGTTTAGAATAAAGGGTTAGGATGGTTCTAGGGTGATCCTAAGGTTGAGAAGAAAAGGAGAAAACACCCAATATTATGTAAGGCTGAGATTTAGTGGCTAAAGACTGAATGGTGAAGATTAGAAGTTAAGTGGCTCCTAGGGTTAGAATGCTAAAAAGAGAGTGCCCTAGAATGGATGGTGGAGATTAGAAGGGATGGAAGGTGAGGATTTAGTAGTTAAGGGCGGCTAGGGTTTGTTAAGAGTGAAAAGAATGGGTTAAAAGGCACTCAAGGGTTTGCTAAAGCATGGGGAGCATGTTAATACAATAGGAGGGGCACCAAACTAGGTTTAGTAGCTAGGAGGCGCCCTCCTGCTTTCAGTTTTTCACAAAAACACCCTCTCTCTCAGTTGGACTTCACACCAGCTTCCCAAAATCTGCATTTCAGCAATGAAAATTTCCTAATTTTCCCCAGAATTTGCACAGAAACCCTCAGAAGTCACAACAATTAATTTAATTGAGAAAATGACATACTTTAACTATTCTAAGACCGAAAATACCCCTGAAATGATGCCCTTAAGGCATCAAAATGCAAAATTATCAATAGCTAAGATGAAGCACTTTGCAATGTTTTGGATTGCATGTGGGGAGGAGGGTGGAGAAATCACTTGTTTGTCCTTGTCCCTTGTTTCCATGGATATTGTGTTTTACATGTTAAATAGTAGATAGATCCGACACCAATGAGCTTTTCAGGGAACTTGTTGTTGCTGGTGGAATGCACTAGTGAACCTTACAGACACTTTTAGGAAGATAGCAGGCAAAAAGCCATGTATTAAAGTGAAAAGGAAGGCTATGCAAAGACAAAGAAAGGTAGTGGAGATGGAACAGGAGGAAAGAGGATCAATGGAGGCAAATACTTAGCTAGAGTAACGAGGACTCAGGATCGTTCAAGCTTACAAATTAAGGGTTGTCACGCCAAAATCTATAACATGAGGATGATTGAGAGAGTTGAATTTATTGTAGTGGAACTTATATAATAAGGGGGGGGGGGGTACTGTAGCATAAGTGGGGGTTTGGATATTAAGTGTTGGTAATAATACTTGTGAACTTATTTAAAGGAGGATCCAAATTCTATTGTTTGGACAATTGTTGCGTCAACATCTTGCACATTTTGACACTAGGTATTGAGTGGTGTTGTTCTGGTATCGATGTTATCTTCAACTTGCTTTCTTTCGGAAACTTTGTATCAATTTTGAGTCTTGAGATGAGTTTTCCTTTTTCTACAAAAAAAAAAAAAATTTGTAGGGTGTGGGTAGTGTCTAGTGAAGTGGTGTGTAGTGTGTGGGTAGTGTCTTGTAGGAATTCAGATATGCTCTTCACTGTGTTCCTCACATCACGTCTCGGTCATATTGGGAATATTTCCTGTACTTGAATGTAAACGTGTTCATGGGTTGGGCCGGGTTCGGGTTAGGCTTTGTTTATGTATCAATAGAATACAATCAGGCCTGGGCTTGAGTCCGAGCTCGGCCCGACCACCAGGCCTAGGTCTTGAGTCCGATCCCGGCCCTCATATAAAGCCCAAAGCTCAGGCCCAACCAGAAATTTGAAAACAGATTTTTTTTTTCTTTTTTATTCAATAAAAAAGTGTTTTGTTTAAATTAAAAACCTTCAAAACTAAAAAATAATAAACATCTCACTATTACTTGAAGAAAAAAAGAAGAGCAAAGAAAAAATGTTGTATATATATTTTATTAAATCAAATATATTTTTATTATTTAATATATAGTATGAAGTCGGGCTTGGGCTTGAGTTGGGCTTTTTTGAGAAAGCTCGAGCCTAACTTGGAAAAGTCAGGCCCAGTGCTTTAGGCCCGAGCCCAAGTCCACAGGCCTAAAATTATGACCAAGCTCAACTTATAACGGGCTGGGCCGGGCTAACCCGTCAAACTACCTGGCCCATGAACAGGTCTACTTGTATGTTGTTATTCATAGGGAAATGTTCCCAATACACAGTGAGATGTGTTGTGAGGTCAGTGTGAAGAGCATATCCCGATTTATCTTGTGAGTAGCATATCGGGATTCGTAACCGATTCCCGCAATTTTTTACTATGTGAGTCTTGGTTTAAATAAATTTAGGCATTCTTTTAACAAAAACTATAGAAGCAAAAATTTAATGTTTCATTTGAAGCCAAAATAAAAGGTTTCATATCCATTAATTGGTTCTAGGTGAGGCACCAATGAACCCTCCCTCACCCACCAATTCACTTTTTTGGTTGGAAAAGGGGTTGAATGATCTGTTGGGTGGAGTAAAATGGGTTGGTTTAGAATTGGTTATGGGTACCCCTTCAACATTGAAACAAACCACTTTCCTATTTAAGTGGCGGGTCAATGATTCAAATTTTCAAGTCATAGGAGTTAAAAATATAAAATAATATAAAATACAAAGAATATAGAAACTTTATAAAAATAGACATGTCTCCGATATTATATAATCATCATATTAAATAAAATTATGTGCAATAAAAAGGATTGTTTTTGCTAATGATGAAAATGACATCAAATGCAAAAAATAAGAAAACAGAAAAAAAAAAGATATTCAAATATCTAACTTGTGACAAGCCAATTGAGTCAATGGTTCAATGGATGGTTTATAAGGCAGTTAATTGGTTCCAAGGAAAGAACTTGGAACCCCCCCTGTCTAGGTTTTCGGAACTAGGACCTACCTTGTCAAGATCAGTTCCAAGGTTGGTTGTGGCCTTGGTGATTCCAAGGTTTGTTCATGGGTCTACCCGTGGAACCTATTCTTAAAAAAATAATAATAATATACTATTTTTTTCCTTCCAAAGCTTTGACCTTGGATAACAAACTATCATAAACATTCTACATTTCATTAAATCTCAAAGAAAATAAAACATAATCTATAAACAACCTAAATAATATCACATAGTTATTACTAATCCATGCTCCCACTTCACACATATTCCACAATATAATTAGATGCAATTTCAATGAAAATAGAATATAATCACAACCAACCAAAAATAAAACAACATAATTAATAAATAATCCATTATTCAAACAAATACACTAAGTTCAAATTACATCAAAATCCAAATATCAAATTATCATTATATATGATTGATTATAAATCATAATCATAAAATATTTAATCTTGATTTTTTATAATGATGATTTACATAATTATTTTTTATGATAGTATAATGGAATGTCTAAATTTGTTACCACCAAAGTGTCAAATTATACTTATAATAGATGAATACTATATATTATATATATTTTAAGTTTAATATGATAGTATATATTAATTATTAAATTGTATTAATATAACATTAGGAGTTGTTAATATGACAGTGACATTTAGAATTATCAATATTACTCAGTACTCACTAAAATAATTGAATGGAAATTTGTTTAGAACTTTATCTATGTTACTTAATTGAGCAATTTAAATATGTAGAACATCATAATATATAATTCCAAACTTACCATTATAATTTAAACTAGGCAAACATTACCTTTATTGATTTACATTATTTATCCAAATATTCAAATATTAAATTGAAGAAAAATCACCAATTCACTTAAGTATCTCAGTGAGCTTTTTTACCAAGGCTAATCAAAGCCAGTTCTCCCAATTGATTTGGGTAGGATATGTAAACCCCTAGACCCTATAATTGGTCTGGGTGGGAATTGTTTCCAAGAATTTTAGCCAGACCCAATCTGATTAATGATTGGGTAGGGTTGGTTCGAGGTTAGTTTTTCTGTTATGTGTAGAATTGAACTATTTGTTTAGCTCCAGTTGATAATATTAATGCGTCGTCTAACCAATTGGTTCAACATGTGATCATCATTGGTTCCGTCCAACTAGGCAAGGCATTAAGACGGTGGTGGAGGTGATTGGTCCAAACAGGCTGGCTTGTTAACCCATTGGTAAGGACAACTAGTTGAGTTAACTGGTCAAACCAACTGGTTCAACATATGGCCATACTGATCCAACCGGATAGACTACTATGGTTATGGAGTTGATCGATCTGCATCGACTGGTTTGCCGAACTGTTGGCAAAGTTAGCTGACCCAGACATGGGTTGAAAACATCTCTATTAATGTAAAAAATTAATGCTTGCAATATGACTTACTTGAACCTCAAAGCATCTAAATGAAAGAGAATCACTTTTACCACTAGGTTATAACTTGATAAATTAATTAAAATAGGTTGGTTTTAACTTCTATGCCATGTTTTTTGTGAAAGTGGGTTGGCTCAAGGCTGGTTTGGGTTGAATGGTTGAATTCAATCTATTTTAATTTCATTTAAATGGGTTAGATGGTTTGAATTGAAGCTTGATCTAAATCCCTTCTGTCCAAACCCACCCAACATTTGTTCCTTCATATTGAGAACATCTCTTGTACCTCTTTTTAGATGTACTATTTGTTTAACGTGGTTGATTCTTGTTCCAAATTAAACAGTGTTTTAAAAGCCGATCTGAAGGTTGAAACATGCCACAAGTTTAATTTATATTTTTATTTTAGTTTTTAAATTTTTATTTACAAAAATTGCTAAAAATTGGGATTTGAGATTAAAAAGGTTTTTTTTTGGCAAAAAAAAAGTGTGACAAGATACCTCTGCCACCTTGAAACGTGTAGATCTTGAAAAGTTACCCAAAATAAAGAAAAGCATCACCCCAATTGGAACTAAATGCAAACTTATGATCTCCAAAAGTTTTCAATATATTATGAGTTATATCTTATGACCTGATGACCATGTCAAATGGGTCAACGATTCAACTGCTCAGGTCGATTGGTTTTGACCAAATCAACAGTTTTAGTGAATTTTTGAATTTTAAGAAAACCAGACCCAAAAATGGGATCAGATGATGGTTTGAATGGTTTGACCATTTGATCAACAATGATAAGTTGAACATATTAGTTTATGACCTATTATTTTGGATCTATTAACCACAAGGTGCTGGTTATTGTTGCACATAGAAAACATTTCTTAGTACATTCTTTTGTCATATATATTCTGCTGGATTTTAATCTCATAAGAGATTAAATCCAATGAGTTTGATTGGTCAATTACATGAGAAATTGCACTTGCACACTTGATTGAAAAATTACCTTTCTCATACAAAACCCAATTTTGAACTTGTCCCACATTAAAAATTATAAACTTTGTTTTCAGTATTTTAATAGGAGCTGATTTACACTCCTTAGAGATAGTAGAGGAGAGTATGGGGGTTTGATACCGCGCAACACGCGCGTACGCGTGTGCGGCGCAATGAGACACACTTTGCTCGCACTTCGTAGTCACAATGTTTGAAATTGTGACTATTTAAGGTGCCTTCTCTGAACCAGCACCTACCTTTTCTTCATACCTCTTCATAAACTATTTAAAGAACATGAATTAGACTTCAAAAACACACAATTTTTGAAATTCACTTTCTCTCTCTCTCTCTCTCTGTCCAGTCTACTACAGTCTCACGGAAGGTTTCGTCGGAGATTATTCAACTTTGCTGGTTGTAGATTCTCGCCCAAGGCTCTATTGTATCTTGGGAACGGATTTTCCTATAACCCAACAGCAAATTCAGTGAAACTGAGTGGGGGAAAATAACGTTCTAAAGACAATGTCTTCAGATGCGCCTCGGAGCTTCTCCTCCAAAGTTAAGTGATCCCATTTTCTAACAATTTTAGTGTTAGACAGTTTTGTATGCCCTTAGCTTCAATCAAAATGATGTACTTTATGAATTTATTGTAAATAAATAAAAGTGCATATTTGATTCATGTTCCCTTGGTATGTTTCTGTGTAATACCCTTAAACTGGACACTTAATGAGACTCGTGTTAGTTTAGAATGTTCACAGCCAGTGGGTCGGTCTGGGGAGACCTATCCTGACAATGCTGACACTATGGTGTGATGAACCTACAATTTATCTATATTTTATGAGGTTTTTGCATGAAATTTTATGCTGGTTTAATTAGATTTTGCCCTATTTTAGCTTGATTGCAAAAAAGATTTCAGGGGGAGCCAAATCAACAAAAAGAAGGCAAAAGCAAGAAAAGAAAGCCCAAAATTTATCAAGTTCAGCCCGGCCCAGCCATAAGAGCAAGGGAGTTTCATTCGGCCCAAGTAGTGCAAGCTAACTCTTTGAAAAACCCAAGGGAAGAAGCCTAGCAAGAAGGAAATTTCGGCCCAGCCCATTTTTAGCCCAAATAACAGCCTAGAGTGTAGCCCACATGAGCTCAAAAGTAAGCTAAGTTGTAGCCCAAATAGCAGCCCAAAGGGAGCTAGGGGCGGCAACTCCTAGATGTTTCTTGAAGAGAAGGAGGGAGCACTTTAGAAGGTTCATGAGGGGTGTAATACACCCAATTCTAGAGACTTCAAGAAGGGGCAAGAGCCCCCTTGAAAAACTATATAAGGAGGCCTCTAGGAGGGGAGAGAGGTGTTCAATTGCTTGAGAGGAAGGCTCTCCCACTCTTAGAGCTTCGGCCACCTTGAGAGAAGAGAAGAGAAGAAGGCTAGGCGCAAGGAAGAAGAAGAAGAAGGGCTGAAGGAAGTTCAAGACAAGCAAGGTAGAAGAGAAGGTGAGTTCGAATTGAGGGTTTGTGATTCAAAGATCTTTTGTAATAAATCATTTGTAGTTTCATTCTCTTTTGATTTGAATTCAGTTTCTTTGTTATATTTTCTTTCTTCTTTCTCCTTGTTCCATTCTTCCTTGATGTATTTCAGCTTGTAAAATTTCAGTTCAGCAATCTAATTCTTTTTTATTCATTCAAATGGTCATGAATTATACTTGAAGTTTCTTGAATAAGGGTGTTATTGTAGAGTAATTCGGCCAACTAACCTTCAAAACTCAGATCTGAATTCTCAGATCTGAGATTGCAAGATCTGAATTGCTTGAAAGAAAATTCAGATCTGCAATTTTCAGATTGGCTGAATTAATCTACAGCTTGGAATTCCTAGAGTGCTTGAGAGAGACTCTAGGAATTCAGATCTACTATTCAAGAACTGAATTGAGTGCAAGGTTAGAGATAACTTGCACAATTCAGTTAGTGATCAATTCAGATTTGAATTGATGCCTTAGAAGTGTTTGAAGAAATGCATGCATGGGGATTAGATTCTTGCTAGAGATAGAAGAACCGTCACTCATGCATAGGATGAACATGCGCTTGAGAGAGGCTGTTCATGACCTTGGGGTTTCACCAAACCAAGGCTCAATCATGATTTATTCGAATGATCCAAATTGGTAGATTGCTGAATTCTGAGATTGACATTTACTGCTTACTCTTCTAACCTGAATTGAAGGCAATTAGGCCAATGATTTAGATAGATTTTAATTTAGGATTTCTTAGCTTTCATTAGAGTTTTGATTTATTTGTTGATCAGATAAGAAGTGCTCAATTTAGTATTGGTAATTGTTTCCTAAATCCTCGTGGGAACGATACTTCACTCACTACTTTATTACTTGAACGGCTAGTGCACTTGCTAGCCGTTCAACTCATGCGTGTAACTCATGCGTGTAACTCACTACAGGGGTTCAAGGTAAGCAGAAGGCTGAGTGAAGGAGAAGTCACTCTCTACTTGGGGACTACTGCAACTGTTGCAGCCGCGGCAATAGGAACCGTGGAGTTAAATTTTAGAGAATGAAAAATTGTACTGAAAGATTGTCTTTATGTACAAAACTTAAGAAGAAATTTGATTTATGTTTCAAAACTGTGTGCAGATGGTTATTCTGTCTTTTTTAATAATACGATTACTATTAAAAGAAATAATAGATTCATCGCATATGGGGAACTGGAGAACGGTCTCTATGTTCTACAACATTCTCTAGAAACTAACATAACCGAAACTACATCGGTTGAAATCCCCAAGAAGAGAGCCCGTGATACAGTAATCCCACGTGTTTGTGGCACTACCGACTTGGCCACATCGGTGTTGACCGAATCACAAAGTTGGTAAAGGATGGTCCTTTGGATTTTCTAACTGTAGAAGATCTTCCCACCTGTGAGCCTTGCCTACAAGGCAAGATGACAAAACGACCATTTGACGGTAAGCCTGAAAAATGTACAGACACACTTGACCTAATACATACTGATGTATGTGGTCCCCTGAGTATTAAGACACGGAATCAACACGTGTATTTCATCACCTTCACAGATGATTTTCACGATATGTTACGCGTACCTAATGAGACACAAGTCTGAATCCTTTGAAAAGTTCAAAGAGTTTAGACAAGAGGTCGAGAAACCGTTGGGGAGAGAAATTAAAGCCCTTCGATCTGATCGAGGTGGCGAGTATTTCTCTAACGAGTTCAGGGACTACTTAAAGGACAATGAGATAGTATCACAATTAGCTCCTCCTGCTACACCACAACTTAATGGTGTTTCAGAGAGGAGGAATAGGACCTTATTGGATATGGTCCGGTCACTTCTCATACACTCAGAGTTACCCACATCCTTTTGGGGTTACGCATTAGAGACTGCGATCTACGTGCTGAATCGGGTTCCAACCAAATCGGTTTCGAACACTCCATATGAACTTTGGACCGGAAAGAAACCAAGTGTCAGACATTTGAAGATTTGGGGTTGTCCAACACATGTTAAAAGAACGAGTGCGGACAAGTTGGAATCCAAGACCAGTCGTTGCCTATTTGTAGGCTACCCAAAAGGCTTTGTAGGTTACTTTTTCTATGACCCAAGTGAGCAGAAAGTGTTTTGCAGTCGAAATGCCCAGTTCTTGGAGACTGATTATATCCTGGACACCCATCGTTAGGAAATTGTTCTTGATGAGGAGAGCTCAGGAGCAGTGGGAGATGTCCCACAAGTTCCAGGTAGTGACCAACCTAGAAGATCCACTCGGGTATCCAGGCCACCAGTCCGTTATGGTTATGACCAGGATAGTTACCTGGTGGAAACCTTGACTAGTGAGGAGGATCCCGTGACTTACGCGGAAGCTATGTTGGACATAGATTCCCAGAAGTGGGTGGAGGCCATGAGAGCAGAGATGGACTCAATGGAGACCAATGGAGTCTGGACTCTAGTAGATCTGCCCTCCAGGGTAAAAGCAATCGGTTGCAAATGGATTTACAAGAGGAAGAAGGGCCCCGATGGTAGAGTTGAGACCTTCAAAGTTCATCTGGTGGCGAAAGGGTACACTCAGAAAGAGGGCATCGATTATGAGGAAGCCTTTTCCCCTGTGGCCATGCTTAAGTCCATTAGGATCCTGCTAGCTGTAGCAGCATACCATGATTATGAGATTCGGCAAATGGATGTCAAAACTGCATTCCTGAATGGAGATCTTACTGAAGATATCCATATGCAGCAGCCGCAAGGCTTCATAGCTGCGGGTTAGTAAAATATGGTATGTAAACTTAATAGATCCATTTATGGACTTAAGCAAGCTTCTAGAAGTTGGAACATCCATTTTGACTCTGTCGTCAAATCGTTTGACTTCGAGCAGAATCCAGATGAACCCTGTGTTTACAGGAAGTACGGTGGAGATAAGGTTACCTTCTTGGTTCTGTATGTAGATGACATTCTACTCATTGGGAATGATGTAGGAATGTTGACTACGGTAAAAGTATGACATTCACAGCAATTCTCAATGAAAGATCTTGGAGAGGCTTCCTATATTCTGGGTCTTCCACTCTATAGAGATAGATCGAAGCAGATAATAGGATTATCCCAATCTGCCTACATTGAAAAAATAGTCAAAAGATACAGCATGGAAAAGTCCAAGAAAGGAAATGTTCATTTCAGGCACGGAGTCACTCTCTCCAAGAAGATGTCTCCCAAGGCTTCTGAGGAGATTGATGGCATGAAGAACGTTCCCTATGCCTCTGCCGTAGGGAGCATCATGTATGCCATGCTGTGCACTCGCCCTGACATTGCTCAGGCAGTGAGTGCAGTAAGCAGATTTCAGGCCAACCCTGGTCAGGAGCATTGGACTGCTGTGAAAAATATACTTAAGTACCTTCGAAGGACAAAAGGGTTTTGTCTAGTATTCGATGGTAGATCACTACATATCCAAGGGTATACAGATGCCGATTTCCAGTCAGATCCAGATGATTGAAAGTCTACATCTGGATAACTTTTCACGATAGGATCATGTGTTGTTTCCTGAATGTCTACAAACATGGGTCCTGAGTAGCAAAATAATAGTCCACAACCCAAGCCGAGCTCATTTCCGTAAGTGAGGCTGCCTTTTGAATGAAGGTGTTCATTCTTGAATTTGGAATTCAGCACATCACCCATTCCACTGTTGTATGACAACACTGGACCTACGGGAGGATGACAGTAAGAGGTAGCATCAGCGGAGAATGTGGTAGACCCATTGTCTAAGCCACTTTCACAGAAAGTGTTTGAGAAACATGTGGAAAGCATGGGACTCCGGCTAGTACCTGATTGGACCTAAGTACAAGTGGGAGCTGTTAGACAGTTTTGTATGCCCTTAGCTTCAATCAAAATGATGTATTTTATGAATTTATTGTAAATGAATAAAAGTGCATATTTGATTCATGTTCCCTTGGTATGTTTCTGTGTAATACCCTTAAACTGGACACTTAATGAGACTCGTGTTAGTTTAGAATGTTCACAGCCAGTGGGTCGGTCTGGGGAGACCTATCCTGACAAGGCTAACACTGTGGTGCCACCAAGTCGGTTGGGGTGGCTTGTCTCAGCTACCAGGGTGAGACCCTAGGCACATACAGTGTGGGATTAATTGAATTTTTGAACTGGACCAGATTTCCAGTATTGCCCTAGACCTTGGAGATTGATGGGCAAAACTGGAAAGTTACACCGACCCCTAGACTCAATTATGATACTGCACTAGGTGTCGGATTGGGCTGTCTTTGATATACCAAACAGTGAGATCCTTAGCGGGGGTCAAAACCTAGGTATGTTGGGACACTCTGAGAATTCATCTGAGTGGGTGATCATAGTGACAGGATTAGCCCCTTTGTCGGACAAAGGTAATGATCGGGGATGCACTCTCACTGATGGAAACCAAGACTGCCAGCAGCTGATTTCAATCGTTGAGATTTGTTTTGCAAAATATATTTTATATGAGATATAAAAAAGTATATATATATATATATATATATATATATTATAGTTTTGAGATATTTGCAAAATGTTTTAATTCCTGGGATCCATACTTGAGAGAATGCAACACTGTTCCTTGCAGCCAAGGGAGAGGTCCTCTCTTGTCGAGCATTATATGATCATTATGGGCTGAGAGGTTAAGTGTAAGGCCATTGAGGATAATACCTAATGGGCTAATCTTGCATCTGCCCACAGTCCCTGGGTGTTACAAGGTGGCTTGGCCCAGGAACCACTTAGGGTAAGTGTTGGGCCCATAGAACCCATCTGATGGGTTTTAGGGGGTGCACTGTCCATAACAGTGTATTCGGCCAGGCCTTGTAACAAAGGCTAGGCTGAACCCATGTGGCTGATGTGTAGATCAATGTTTGGGTCCCACGCCATACAAGGAAGCCCAACTGGGCAGCAGTTTGGAAGGTTTAATGAATACATAACCCTAAATGGGCCTTAAGCCCATTTCGATCTGGGATAATTTGATTACTCTTTAAGGGGCGAATTCTGAGATAAGATCATTTGATAGGATTTGGCCCACACCCTATCCACTCAAAGAGACCAAGATCTAAATGAGACTTAGATTTGGAAACTTCCTAATTAGATTAGGAACTGGCTGAGCTAATCTGCAAATAAGATAAAGTTTATCCCTTTATCTTAAAGGGACTTCTAATCCAGATATGATTTGGGTTAGCAACTCCTAATGGGATTAGGAACTGATCCCTTTAAGTCTATAAAAGGAAGAGAGGGCGGCAGCCTTTAGACACACAATCACCAGCAACAGTCTTGTCTTCAGAGCTGAGATCACAGAGGAGAGAATTCTGCACCCTGCAAATTCTCTCTAGCCGCCTCCTTCTTGCAGCCACCGCCTATAATAGTTCGATCTCCATTACTTGGGAGAAATCAAGATCGGATCTTGATTCCAATCTTTTGGAGAAAAGATTGGTAGGAGTTGTATTCACTAGCCATCCAGGTGATTCTTTGGAAGAATCAAGTTCTTAGGAAGGACACTGTTGATTCTGCTCCACCCTGCACTGCGCCATCTTCAGTGAGAGCAGATTTTGGTTTCTACCTTGGGCGTGAACACCTCCGTTGAGAGATATTATTTCTCTGTATCAGGTATTATCTCTCTCTCATCCTTTTGGTTCAGATCTGGTTCAGTTTATGGTTCAAGAATGATCATTGAAAATATGATTTTCTAAATAGGGAATTCAATTCCTAGTTGAAGGGAAAGAAAAATTTTGAAATTCGCCCCCCTTTATTCCGCAATCTTGGGCGTCCTTGTGATGGATTTCCTATCCCTTCATTTAGAACATTATTCTACAATAGAGGCGGAAGCAAGCATGACTTCGATCAAAATGATGAATAAAGATCTTGTTCGACTAGACCAATTCAATGGAGCAAATTTCAGCCGATGGCAAAACAAGATGATCTTCTTTCTAACCACACTAAAACTATACTATCTGTTGGACCCGAATCTGCAATCACTTCCTGAACCCACTGACAAATACTCAAAAAAACTAAAGAAGAGCAAAACGAGAAGATGACTCACTTCTATGCCAAGGACACATATTGAATGCCTTATCAGACCGACTCTACAACTTTTACAAGGAGCTTACATCTCTAAAAGAAATCTGGAAGGCCCTGGAATTCAAATACAAGGTGCAAAAAGTAAGTACAAATAAGTATCTTATTGCAGAATACTTTGACTTCACCATGAACGTCCATAAACCCATACTGAAGCAAGTTCATGAACTACATGTGATAGTTAACAAAATTCGATCCCTTGACATCATCCTTCCTGAATCTTTCCAAGTGGGAACAATCATTTCCAAACTTCCACCCTCTTGGCAGGATTACAGGAAGAAGCTTCTGCACAAGGCTGAAGAACTTAGTTTGGAGCAAATTTAGCAACACCTTCATATTGAAGAAGAGTCTCGGATTAGAGACAGTAGGGATAAGACCCTGGCTGGTATGCTGAATTCTAAGGTCAATTTTGTGGAAAACAGATCGAAGAAGACTAACCCTGCATTACAAGTAAAGAAGAAGGATGGGAACTTCATGAAGAGCAACAATAAGAAAGGATCCTGCTATGTTTGTGGAAAAAAGGGGCATTATGCCCGAGTCTGCCGACATCGAAAAGGCGGAACCAAGTCTGCTAACATGGTAGAAGACAATCTAGTGGCCATGATTACTGAAGTCAATATGCCTGAATCGTCTTCTGGATGGTGGGTTGATTCAGGCGCCACAGTCCATGTTTGCAAGGACAAGTTTTTATTCAAAACATATGAAGAAGTGACTGATGGATAGGAGGTACAGATGGGAAACCAAACATGTGCCAACGTTGTTGGAAGAGGCAACATAGAGTTGAACTTCACCTCCGGAAAGACACCGACTCTCCTAAATGTTCTCCATGTTCCTGACATTATAAAGAAATTCATCTCAGTAAATCTTGTTTGTAAGAGGGGATTCAAAGTTATCTTTGAATCCGACAAACTAATCCTATCCAAGAATGGGATGTTTGTTGGAAAATGATATGATTGTAATGGTATGTAGAAATTAAGTATTAATGAAGGAAAAATTTTTGCTTATATTGTTGATTCATTCTCTTTATGGCATGATATATTAGCACACTTGAATTTTAAATCCATAAAGAACATGAGTAAACTTGGTATAATTGCTTACAGTAATGAATTAATTAAAAAATGTGAGATATGTGTAAAATCTAAAATGGCTAAGAAGCATTTCCCTAATGTTGAGAGAAATTCTCAACTTCTAGAACTAATCCATTCTGATATCTGTGAACTCAATGGTGTATTAACTAAAGGAGGTAAGAGATATTTCATAACATTTATAGATGACTTTTCTAGGTACACCTATGTCTACCTTATGAGAACTAAGGATGAAGCCTTTGACATGTTTAAACTGTATAAGACTGAAGTTGAAAATCAACTAGAAAAGAAAATTAAAATCCTTAGAAGTGATAGGGGTGCTGAATACTTTAAAAATGAGTTTAATTCTTTCGGTGAAGAATTGGGAATAACACATCAATGTTCTGCTCTCTATACCCCTCAACAGAATGGCCTAACTGAAAGGAAAAATAGAACACTTACAGAATGATAAACTGTATATTATTAAAAACTAATGCACCCTTAAACCTGTGGGGGGAAGCACTCCTAACACCCTACCATTTACATAACAAAATTATTTCTAGAGTTAATAACAAATGCCCATATGAATTATGGACAGTAAAAAACCCTAATTTAGCCTATCTAAAAGTGTGGGGGTGCTTAGCATATAATAGAGTTCCAGATCTTAAAAGAACCAAGTTAGGACTCAGAGCTAAGAGAAGTATATTTGTTAGATATGCAGAACATAGCAAGGACTATAGGCTTCTAGACTTAGAGTCCAACATAATAATTAAAACTAGAGATGTTGAGTTCTTTGAAAATAAACCGTGTTCTGAATCTATAGAAAATGAATCCACAGAAAATGACAGAGAACCTGAAAGAGAAACTCAGATCTCAATACCTGTTGATAATAATTAGATTGAAAGAAGAAATGACACAACTATAACACCTACAATAGGACATAGAAGAAGTCAAAGACAAAGAACAGAGAAATACTTAGGTTCAGATTCTATCTCTACTCAGTCAATTGTATTTTTGGTTGAGGCTGATAGAGAGAAGATTTTAAATAAGATACCCATTGTCCTGAACATTGAAAATGATCCAAAAACCTTCAGTGAGGCCATGGCCTCTAGAGATGTTGCCTTTTGGAAGGAATCTATAAATGATGAAATGGATTCAATAATGTCAAATAACACATGGATACTAATAGACTTGACTCTATGATCAAAACCAATTGTTAGAATTCAGGTCTGCCTTAGAGTTCAGCCTGACTGAGTTTAGTTATGTAGAAGAAGAAAGAGTGATAGAGAAAGAGAGAAGAGAGAATTCTAGTTCGAACTGAAAGAGTCAACTTGACTTTTCCTAGTCGGCCAGTAAGTATTTATATTATTATTAAAACATAACTGAAAAGACCTATGTGCCCTTACTTAAGTTAAGAACACATGTTTCAACACAACATTACAGATCAACAACATCAATCAAGGTATAAAGATAGAAATACCCCTATGCTAACACTCCCCCTCAAGCTGGTGAGTATATATCATATACTCCCAGCTTGTTACATATGTAGTCCACTCTTCCCTGACTCAAGTCTTTTGTAAATAAGTCAACCCACTGCTTTTCTGTATTAACATGTGTAGTGTCTAGCTCTCCATTCAGCACCTTCTCCCTCACAAAGTGACAGTCAACCTCAATGTGCTTGGTTCTTTCATGAAACACTGAATTAGAGGAGATATGAACTACAGTCTGATTATCACAATAGAGCTTCATTGGAGTGTTAATGTTGTACCCTACTTCCTGTAGAAGGTTCCTTAGCCACACTAATTCACAAGCGGTATGCGCCATAGCCCTATATTCTACCTCTGCACTACTTCTTGCCACAATTGTCTGCTTCTTACTTTTCCATGTCACTTACCTCCTAGAAACGTGCAATAGCCTATAGTAGACCGCCTATCAGATATAGAACCGACCCAATCAGCATCAAAGTACCCTTCTATTTCAAGTTTTCCCCCACTCTTGTATATCAGACCGCGACCCAGGGCCCCTTTTAGATACTTCACAATTCTCAGAACCACATTCCAATGAGAAGTCAGAGGTTTTTGCATGAACTGGCTTACCACACTAACTGCAAATGAGATGTCTGGTCTGGTAATGGTTAGGTAGTTCAATTTTCCCACAAGTTGTCGGTATCTGCCAGGGTCTTCAAACACTTCACCCATATCACTACTTAGCTTGGTATTTGTGTCCATGGGTGTTTCAGCTGGTTTGGCACCCAACAAGCCTATTTCTTCCAACAAATCAAGCACATACTTCCTTTGGCACAGGTTAATCCCATTGGATTTCGCTACCTCTATCCTCAAGAAGTATCTCAATTTACTCAGATCCTTTATCTGAAAGTGATTTTGCAGATAAGTCTTCAACCTATCAATACCAATGTTATCATTCTCAGTAATAACAATATCATCTACATACACCACCAACAGTATTTTTCCTTCCGGAGAGTTATGACTAAATACAAAATGGTCAACTTTGTACTGTTTCATGCCAAACTTCTTTACCACCTCACTGAACCTACCAAACCATGCTCAAGGAGACTGTTTAAGCCCATATATAGCCTTTCTTAGTCTGCACACCATACCATCCTCTCCCTGAGCAACAAACCTTGGAGGTTGCTCCATGTAGACCTCCTCGAGTAAGTCACCATGCAAAAAGGCATTCTTGATATCAAGCTGATATAGTGGCCATTCATACATGGCTGCAAGAGAAATAACAACACGAACTGACCCTATCTTAGCAACCGGTGAGAAGGTCTCTGTGTAGTCAATGCCATAAGTTTGGGAGTACCCTTTTGCAACTAATTGCGCTTTCAGGCGTTCAACACTACCATCATACAGATACTTAACCATATAAACCCACTTACAACCAACAGCTTGCTTCCCAGGAGGAAGAGCAGTGAGGTCCCAAGTATGATTATGATGAAGGGCTGAGAGTTCTTCTTCCATGGCATGACACCACCCTAAAGAGGCAAGGGCTTCCTGGACATCTTTAGGAACAATAACTGATGATAACAAGGTAACAAACTGGCGATGGGAAGCTTAAAGGTGAGTAAGAGAAACATAATTAGAAATGGGATGAAGGGTGCAAGTACGTTTACCTTTCCACAAAGCAATGGGTAGATCAATCTCAGATGCCAAGTGGGGGTCTGGTGCCGGATCCGTTGACGGAGATGTAGCCGGAGGAGTAGTAGCCGGTGCACATTGGCGATGTGTATACACATGACGGATAGATGGGCGTTCAACAGGTGGTGGCACCGGAGGCAAGGATTTTGTCACAACTGGAACAAAGGGAGGAGGATCGACAATGGGAAGTGGAAGGGGAGGAGGTGATGAGAAGGAAGAAGCATCACCAGACCCCAAAAATAATGTAGTAGACTCAAAGAAACTGACATCAACACACACAAAGGACCATCGAGAACCAAGATGATAACACCTATACACTTTCTGGGTTTGAGAATAGCCAAGGAAGATGCACTTGAGAGAACGGGTATCAAACTTGTCGTTCCTAGGACCTAGATTATGGACAAAACAGACACACCCAAAAACTCTCGGCGTAAGAGGGAACGGAGACAAAGAGGGAAACAAAACCTGAAATGGAGACTGACCGTCAAGGATGAACGTGGGCATCCAATTAATCAGAAAACAAGAGGTAAGCACTGCATCACTCCAAAAAGGTTTGGAAACATGCATGTGATGCATTAGGGATCTTGCTGTTTCAAGGAGATGGCAATTCTTTCTCTCAGCCACCCCGTTTTGTTGTGGGGTGTAGGTACACGAGGTCTGATGTATAATGCCGTGTTGGTCCAAGTATTCCTGAAATGATGAGGATAAATATTTGTGGCCATTATTAGAACAGAAAACTTTGATGTGGGTACCAAATTGGTTACGAGTTTCAGCATAAAATTTTTGGAAAATGGTAAACAATTCACTTCTTTATTTCATTAAATAGAGCCATGTCATCCTTGAAAAATCATCCACAAAAATGACAAAATACCTGTATCCATTATATGACATTACTTTATAAGGACCCCAAACATCTGAATGAACTGAAGAAAAAGGACTCGACACACGGTTATCAACCCTAGAACTAAAGGGAACACGATGGTGTTTCCCAAACTGACATGACTCACAATCCAAAACAGAAAGCTGACTCAAGGACGGAACCAAGGACTTCAAGACTTTGAGCGACGGATGACCAAATCGGTAGTGCCACTGGAGAGGAGAAAGAGATGACTGAAGAGCTGTTGAAGTTCTACCACCACCACCGTCAAGATAATATAGTCCACCTGCTTCATGCCCTCCACCAATCTTCGTCCCCGTCTTGAGATCCTGAAAGACACACATAGAAGGATAAAAGGTAATGGAGCAGTTAAGTGATTTGGTCAGCTTACTAACAGACATAAGGTTAAAAGGCAATTTAGGAAAATACAGAACTGATGAGAGGGATACAGGATCTAGGTCAATATTACCAACACCACAAATTAAGGATGTGGAACCATTAGCAAGGATGACAGATTGTGATGTTGAGCAATGAGATAAGGAGGAAAACACACCTGGAGTTCCAGTCATGTGATCGGAGGCTCCAGAGACAATGATCCAGGGATTGGTTGTAGATGCCACACAAGCGATACCTGAGTGAGCAAAAGTCACCGTGTTCTACTGTGATTGGATAAACCTCTCATATTCATCACGAGGAATATTCACCATCTCCTTCATGGGACCATTTGTGGATGTAGGAGTCAACTGGTCAGATGAATGATTCTCTTGTTTAAAGCTGGAACTTGAGTCACCGGTCGCGGCATGATTGGCCCAGGTTGAGGGAGGACCATGTAAATCATAACAATAATTGACGGTATGTCCATCCATACCACAATGAGTGCACTTCCTCGAGCCTGAACTGCGTCCTCTACCATGGGCTCGCCCTGAATCTTTGCTCCCAGTACGACCACCACCATGATTATAAGTAGACCCACCATTGCCACTTCGGCCATATGCAAAACCACTACCAACACCACGGCCAAACTGAGCTCCCCGAGCTCCACCTCTACCACCACGGCCTCTCAATGCAGCAAAGGCAGATCTATCTGAGATATTAGAGTTCTCAGTAGATCCGATAGAAATCTTCCGAAGTCGAGCAAATACCTCTTCTAGGGACGGAAGAGCTGATCCCCCTAATATCTGAGCTCGTACTAGTTCATATTCAGACTTTAGTCCCACCAAAAATCTAGTCACATCAAATTTCTCTCTCTGTTGTTGCTGAATCTTGACATCAGAAGTGAGAGGATGATAGACATTCAACTCATTACGTATGTTCCTCATGTTGGCAAAGTACTCCTCAAGACTATGATTGCCCTGTTGCAGATTAAAGTACTCTTGATAAAGCTGATAAACTTTGGTTGTATTGTCCTGCCCTGAATACAATTTTTTCGCATGGTCCCACACGTCTTTGGCAGTATCAAGGAACATGAAGTTCACACTACGACTATGTGATGATCTGAGCGTCCTCTTGCCCCAATCTTCATACTCGTGAGAGTCAGATGAGGGTTTCTCCTCTCTTATATGTTTTACCTTCTTCTTTGCCTTTAGAAAGACTTCAACGGATTTAGCCCAAGGCACATAATTCTCTCCATTTAACTTAATAGATGTCATTTGAACATCCAGGTAGTCTGTAGGCACCATCACACTAGGTTTATAATCATTACTGTCTCCCATTATGTTATCACCAATTCTGCACACTTGCTGAATTCTATTATCACTGAGATCTGCACACTACACACCACTAGGTCACACCTGTCACACTGATTGCAGCACTAATTGTTGCTGGAATGTGTGCTCTTTACACCACAAACCCTGCTCCTATAACTACCTGAAATCTCACCACTATATGATCATATCTCTTCCTTCAACATGCACAAAGAAACCAGCATAAACCCTAGCACTTACCGGCCGAAACACTAGCAAATGGTCTGAAACACACCTCCTATTTAATCCATAACAGATATCAAGAACTGAAATCTCTTACCTTATCGCTAAAGTAACACCCATGCGAACAGGAGTGCAGTCCACACACAATAGCCGCTTCACACACAACATCCACACACAGTTCGGCCCTCTATTCTTCCTCTACTAGGAGAGGGTGATCTCAGAAATCACAGCAACTGACCACATACGACCTGACTGGAGGCATAGAGACCCCCAAGGGAAGAGGGCGATCACTCCTTTTTAGCCCTTTCCCTTATCTCCAATCGAACACAGAAAAAAAGAGGAAAACCCTAGATAGGGTGCGCAGAGAATGAACCCTAGGCAAGCAGAAATCTAGGCAGATTTAACCTGCTCTGATACCATGTTAGAATTCAGGTTTGCCTTAGAGTTCGGCCTGACTGAGTTCAGTTATGTAGAAGAAGAAAGAGTGATAGAGAAAGAGAGAAAGAGAGAAAGAGAGAAAAGAGAATTCTAGTTCGAACTGAAAGAGTCAACTTGACATCTCCCAGTCGGCTAGTAAGTATTTATATTATTATTAAAACATAACTAAAAAGAATGTGCCCTTACTTAAGTTAAGAGCACATGTTTCAACACAACATTACATATTAGCAACATCAATCAAGGTATAAAGATAGAAATACCCCTACGCTAACACCAATAAAATGTAAATGGGTGTTTAGGAAAAAATACAACACTGGTGGAACTATACAAACTTTTAAGACTAGATTGGTAACCAAAGGATTTAGTCAAAAGGAATGGATTGATTACTTTGATACCTATGCACCAGTGGCTAGAACAACTTCTATTAGAACACTCATAGCATTAACATCCATTTATCACTTATCTGTTCACCAAATGGATGTTAAAACCACTTTCTTAAATGGTGATTTAAATGAAGAGGTTTATATAGAACAACCAGAAGGATTTGTTTTTCCTAGAAACGAGAAGAAAGTCTGTAAACTGGTTAAATCACTATATGGATTAAAACAAGCACCTAAACAGTGGCATGAGAAATTTGATTCTTGCATTCTAGCTTTTAGTTTTAAGCATAATAGTGCTGATAGATGCATCTATTCAAAATTCACTAAAAATTACGGAGTAATTGTATGTCTTTATGTTGATGATGTGCTTATTGTGGGTACAAATATGGTTGGCATAAATGAAACTAAAAACTACTTATCCTCTATCTTCAAGATGAAAGATTTAGGAGAAGTAGATACCATATTGAGAATAAAAGTTAAAAAGCATAGTAGGGGCTATGCATTAAGCCAATCACATTATATTGAGAAAGTACTTGAGAAATTTAAGCATTTAAGGTTTAAAGAATATAACACGCCATATGATTCTAGTATAAAGCTAGTAGAAAATACTAGTAAAGCAATTGCACAACTTGAATATGCTAGTGCAGTAGGAAGCTTGATGTATGTTATGCTTTGTACCAGACCTGATATTGCATTTATAGTAAGTAAACTCAATTGGTTTACAAGTAATCTCTGTGCAGAGCACTAGAAGGCAATTGGAAGAGTTCTTTGGTATCTCAAGAGAACCTTGAAACTTGGCTTGTTTTATTATGATTATTCAATTGTACTAGAAAGGTACACTGATGCAAGTTGGACTATCGGTAATAGAGATAACAAGTCCACATTTGGATTGATTTTTGTCCTTAGTGGGGGTGCGATCTCTTGGGCATCTAAGAGACAAATTTGTATATCTCACTTGACTATGGAATCCGAATTCATAGCCTTAGCGGCTGCCTGGAAACGAGGCTGAATGAACTAAAAATTTATTATTGGATATAAAACTTTGGCCTAATCCTATGCCTCCAATTTCCATTTACTGTGATAGTGAGACAACTCTGTCAAGAGGCTACAGTGGTACCTACAATGGTAAGTCAAGACATATAAGTCTGAGACATGAATTTGTTAGGCAACTGATTCAAGGTGCATTCTCTTACTAAGGGTTTGGCTAGAGAATTGGTAAGAATGACAACTAAAGCGATGGGATTAAAACCTTTTACTTAGTCACCTGTAATGGTAACCCAACTTGAACTAAAAAACCATCAGTACTAGGTTTAATGGGTAACAACAAGCTACAACAATGTGACTGTTAGCACTGACATTGATAAATTTTCCATCACAACATAAACAGTGTTATCCGTCATGATGAGAGGTTGAGTTAAACTCTTAATGAAGTTCTGAAATGTGTCAAATAACAGAACACATAGTGGAACTTCACCTATGTGAATATAGAAGTGGTGCCGCTTCTCATGAGAGTTTGGGTTTGCTCTCAAGATTGTTCATGAAACCAGGAAAGAAGCACATGGCCATAACAGTGTTGAGCAAAACTTGAAACTCTTGCAGAGACTAAACATTTTTGTATGTATGGTGTCTCTGGTTTGTCTTGAGAGTAATTGGTTTAATGTCTTACTATCAATAACTTTGACAAAGCTATGAGATATCTATACTAACAAAAGGTTTAAGTTGATAAACACATTTTGTATGCATAACTGTGTCATAGTAGTTTGGATTGAGAGAGAACTATGTAATTGATCAATCAATGTGGAGGATTATTGGATTTTAATCTCATAAGAGATTAAATCCAATAGGTTTGATTGACCAATTATATGAGAAATTGCACCTGCACACTTGATTGAAAAATTAGTTTTTCTCTTACAAAACCCAATTTTGAACTTGTCCCACATTGGAAAATTATAAGCTTTGCTTTCAGTATTTTAATAGGAGCTGATTTACACTCCTTATAGATAGTAGAGGAGAGTATGGGGGTTTGATACCGCACACACGCGTGCACGCGTTGTGTGGCACACATCCACGTGGCTCGCGAAGGGCGGCTTTGGTTTTGGTGCAATGCTGACCGTTGATCACCATTGATGAGATCAACGGTCATGATTCGATCGGGTGTGATCAAGAGGCACAATTCAAAGTTAACAGTCATTAACTGTTAACTACTTTTTACATTGTGACGTTCAAGGTGCCTTCTCTGAACCAACACCTACCTTTTCTTCATACATCTTCATAAACTATTTAAGGAACATGAATCAGACTTCAAAAATACACAATTTTCAAAATTCACTTTCTCTCTCTCTCTCTCTCTCTCAATCTAGTCTACGACAGTCTCAAAGAAGGTTTCTTCGAAGATTCTTCAACTTTGCTAGTTGCAGATTCCCAGCCAAGGCTCTATTGTATCTTGGGAACAGACTCAGTGAAACTGAGTGGGGGCAAATAATGTTCTAAAGACAGTGTCTTCAGACACACCTCAAAGCTTCTCCTCCAAAGTTACAGTGACCCCATTTTCCAACATATTCATGTAGAAATATTTCCTATATGGGCACAAGACTCTACTCACATCATTCACACAGTAATCTTTTACGTCGTGCATTGGGAATATCTTCATACTTAAGGCCGTGTTTGGCTGCAGTGCACTTTTATTTGTACTAGTACAAATGTATGGGAGTACAAATGAAAATAAATGCAAAATTTTGTTTAATTTTGTTTTCGATTTTACTTTATTCTGCTTTAGGTCTTATTTTACTTCATTTGTACTGCAACCAAACAAAATAAGATAAATTTTGAAACAAAAATAAATCAAAATTTATACCCCAAAACATTTAAAATACCATAATTTTGCATCAATGCAAATAAAATTGCATTGCAACCAAACACAACCTAAATGTTTTTTTTTAATAAAGAGATATTCTTAATGCAAGGCTGCAAGGGACTGTACGAACGGCATAAATACAGTATTGTGAACACTGAAGCCGATCTCCAACACGCCTATTTTCCTTAAACCGGCGCTGACAACATGTGTGTGGCCAAATCATATATATCATTGCCCATTAGCCCATTACAGAGAGAAGCAAAAATCATATATTTGATCTTTGGTGATGTGATGTAGGGCAGCCTTGTATTAGCATTTCACATTTGACAAAGACGTAACCCATTTCAAGCTTGAAGCCCTGATGCATGGCCAAGGCCAATCAATCCAATATGCCATACATATATATTACTGAGTACGTGACTCGTACTCCAAATAATTGCTTGCTGGGCTACTGGGCTTGATGAGTCATAAGTCTATCACTATGAGCACACATAAACAGATCCAGCGCCCCCTGGAGATCAGCCATGTGCTACAGTGCTCAGCAAGTGACACTACTTACGGATCCACCGCTTGGAGCCCAGGGAACAATGGAACATGGAGATAAACCAGATAGGGATACCGCATCTCTCACGCCATTAACGAACCAGTGAAGCTGGGACCTGCCTCTGCCTGATTCTGAAGTCAATTAATGCTCTCTTCTAGTTCTAGTTCATTCTCCTGGAAAGGACACTCTAATTACCACATTCATTCGTTTTCCTTCACCGAAAAGCCAAGTTCGAAGTTTGAACCGAGTGTCCGAGCCCAATACTTGAAAACTGGCCAAAAACAGGTCCCCTAACCTTTTCAAACAGAGGACACACACAAGTGGCTTCCATCACACAACTTACAAAAGTGGAAACTGTACTGCTATAATTCTCTTGTGGTTGTTGTCAGTCAGGGTTCACGAGAACCAGAATTCAAGATCAACACCAAAAATATCTCCAGGGTGGATGATCAAAATGGATAAACCACAGCCACAAACACACACACCCCTGGCCCCCTCCATTCTATTCTTAATTCTCTCAACTTCCACTTATCACGACCACATGTAATCCTTTTTTTTATGTTTCGTTGCTTCCTTTGTTAGACATATATAGCTTATTTAAATATTCCCTCTCATTTCTAAAACTAAAATATATTTGTTGAAAGCATTTAGCCGTTACCATTGATGGGAAAAAAAAAATAAAGATAAAAAAAATGCCCTTCCCACCATAGAGAGAAGGAGAGAGGAGGAGTGGGCAGTGGCCAGACTGGTTAAGTTATCAGCATTGGAGAAGAAGAAAGAGATAAAGAGGAGGAAGGAAGAAAAAGAATAGAGTTTCAGTGACCTTGGCTCTAGTGTCTCAAAATCTGCTTCGGTTAAAGCACATGGGACTATGGGAGTGCAGAATATTTGTTGACACAATGAACCATTGTCTTTGATCGCCGGTTCTTTTCCCAGGCAGCAGAAACAAAACAAAAGAATAAAGAAACAAAAGCTTTGGAAATGTGCCTGCTATGAAGATGTTTTTTTTTTCCTATTTACAACATCTCCATTTTTATACTCCAAGGCTTTTATTATCACATATTTTGAACTCTGTATTTTACGATGAGGAAGATGAACAAAGAGATAGAAAGGGGAGAAGAGAACCAGAGAATTATAAGAAAAGATACAAAGAAATAAGAGGAGGAAGAAAAAAGATAGGAGGGAATGAAGAAGGGCAACCTCCATGAGATGGGGTTTTGGTTCCATAGTTCAAAGAAGGGTATTTTCACCAGTGGAAAGGCAAACGTGGGATTATAACATGTAAGATGCCCGTAATATCATGTGTAAATAGCCCTAAACATTTCTCTAACAAGGGAGTTGGGATCACCTATCAACAAAAAACGTTCCAAAACTCTCCAATGCCCCCACAGGACATCCCCACCTTGTATTGAGAACATCTCCCGATAATAAGTATGGAGATGATGAGGCATCATCGGGAGATGTTCCCAATACAAGGTGGGGATGTGCTGTGGGGCATTGTGGGGTGCCCCCTTGTGGGACACAGATGTGAATTCGATTTGACACCACACATCACCGTAAAAATAGAACCCGCCATGTATGAGATGTGCAGTGTCAGATAATGTTGGGAGGGTATTGGAATGTTTTTTGTTGACAAGAGATCGAAGGCAAAGTAGGCCATTAAGTGTGCCTGGCCCTGAATCTATTAAAATACTGCTAAGAATTACAATCAGGGCATAAATCTATAAGGCATTGCTTGGTTCGTGGAATAAGGGTTTGGAATTGGAGCCGGTATGGGCTATTCCAATTCCAATTGTTTGGTTGGGCAGATCAGAATCCCATTCCCATTCCTGCTAGAATGCCATTCCTCTATTTGAGGGAATGGCCATTCCCTACCCCTCCCTTGGGAATGAAATCTCATTCCTGCTTATTACAATTCTCATTCCCATTCATGTCTTGAACCAAACAGACTATAAGATTAGACCATTTTGATTTCAATTCCAAAGGATTCCCATTTTGATTTCCAACTGCAAATCAAACAGACCGTAAATATACATTCTAAGAATAGTAAGAAGGCGTTTGATAAATCTAAACATTTGGATCTGAAAAGTTAAAAAGATATTAGAAGTGTCTTAAATCTGAAAAGAGGCATAGATGCTTTTCTACTTTTTAGAGGATTTGAATCTGTGTTTGTTTGTATTGGATCAACCCTTTACCATCGGAAATTTACTAATTTTACTATTTTATGCCTAAAACATACTATTTGGAAATGTTGAGTTCAATTTGCATTATCTTATACAAAATAATTTTCAACCCCAAAATAATATTGAAACAATACAAATAAAAAATAATAAATTAATAATTACTAATTAATAAATAAAACTATTAAAATTAAAAAAATAATGACTATAAAAATATTCAAATAATTAATAATTTACTAATTAATAATTTACACAAATAAAAATTAAAATAATTTTTAAAAATTAATGAAATAATTAAAAATTACTAGTTAATATAAATAATTAATAACTAATAAATAACATAAATAAATTTAATAAAAATATTTAAAATAATTAATAAAATTATTATTATTATTATTCACTGAACCAGCATTGCTGCATGTTGCAACGGTGGTGGTAGTGGTGTGAAGACAGGAGAGAGAGAGAGAGAGAGAATGAGAGAGATAGAGAGAGAGAGAGAGAACCGGGAAGACAAGGGGAGAGAGAAAGAGAGAGAGAGAGAGAACCGGGAAGACAAGGGGAGAGAGAAAGAGAGAGAGAGCTACTACTGCAACTTGCAGCGATAGTGGCAGGAAGATAGGGTGGAGAGAGAGAGAGAGAGAGAGAGAGAACTGCTGTTGCAAGTTGCAGCAGCAGTGGAAGGAAGTAGGAAGACAAAGAGATAGAGAGAGCCGCAGTTGCAGCGGTGATGAGACCAAAACAAACCCTAATTTTATCCCCTAATATTCACTCTTTTACATTTATTTAGCACTTAAATGGACTCATTACTCTTGTATTTCGATTTAGGGCAATAAAGAAGGCAATTGGAAGAAAACAGGGCAAATCGGGTGATTTTGCATAGTTTCGGTGACAGTCAGTAATCTGGGCCTAACTCTCAATTCCGGACACCGAATTAGACAATTAAAGAAGCATTAGAAAGATGAAAGGAAGGCCCACAACTTTTGTGTTTTGGGTTTTGACAGATTCGGCTCGCATCAAGTACGAAAATGAGCCCGAAGTCGGAGCAAGTTCTCAGCCAGGCCCATTTCACAACTTAAGCCAACTCGCAGAAGTACCTTGAAGCAGCCCAAGTTTTAAAGCAACCCAACTCGAACTCAAGAGTTAAGAGTCCGAATTTCGAATGTAATCTCCAAGGAGAGAGTTTTATCAGATCTAAATTCTTGAATGTAATCCTAGAAAGATAAGAAGATTGAGATTAGAGCATTAGATAAGAGATAGGATAGGATTAGTTCAAAGAAGATAAGATCAAGACTCCCTAAGGATAAGATGATCTCCTAGAAGGAGTTGGAAAACAGCCCTCTCCTTTGGATATATAAAGAGGGAGGCGAACCAGCTCTAGAAATCACTCAATCATCCAGCAATCAAGCATCAAGCAACTCAAGAAGATCAGTTCGGCCATGGAGAAGCAAAGCATGGAGATTGCGCAGATCATGAGCAGCGAAACTTCTTTTTCTGGTTCAAGGGGGGAGGTTCGATTGTTTCATTGTGAGGTTCTGTAGTTAATTTATTTTCTTGCTTTTAATTCAAGTATTCATTGATTCTTGTGCATATTTTTATTGGATGTTAATGTTAATTAGTCTGACAAACTGAATTAATGTTGATTTTCCTACTGCTATCCATGATTTCGGTGATCCGTAATTGTCACAAATAATGGTACAAGTAACAATTAGGTTGATATCCTTTTGGGTCAATTGTTCGTGACAGCCTTTGACCAATGTTTTAACATGGTTCAACCTAAAAGAATCGATGGAACAAAATTCAGTAATTGCAGCTATCTCAATTATTGTTATTTTGGTTTAACTGTTTTCACAAATCTTAATGCTATCATTGTTTAACATGGAACGCTATCGTACCCAGTTGAGTGATGATAAGTGTTGATCGAATGTTGGGTTTGGTCAACTGAATTAGGAAAACACAAGGTTTATTATGGCTATCCTAATAAATCTAAGGTTAAATGCTTGAATTGCAAGAATGCTGAATTGTACATAGGATCGATGGCCAATCGATTCAACCTGAACCCTTGAACCAAAATTCGGTAAGACTGATTTTCTCTTGTTTGTTTAGTTTGTTATTCTTTTAATTTTAGTTATTTAATTTTCCCACACAATTACTTTACCCATTCGGCTAAGAGATTATTGATTTGCTCCCTGTGGGATTCGACCTAGAACCACTTTTACTGCAAATATTTTATTGTGGGACTAGTACTAATTTTGAGGGCTTCGACAAACCCGTCAAGCGGTAGTGGTAGATAGATAGGGGAGAGAGAGAGAGAGAGAGAGAGAGAGAGAGAGAAACCAAACGAGTCTGAGAGCACGAGAAGATAGGGGTAGCACATGTCATTTTCAAAATAGTGTAAGGGTATTTTGGACAATGCATTGACTTTGAAACACCTTTGAGTGCGTTAAAGCCAACAAATGATCCCTAATAAGTGTGAGGTTTGAAAAGTAGCATTTTCAGATTCAGACATCTAAAATTGCAATCAAACAACCCTTAAGAGTCCTTCTAACCTAGATGTGTGCCGCCTTGTCAAGCAAGGCCACCCAACAAAATATATTTAAGTAGTTTTGAAAATTAGGTATATTTAAATAGTTTAATAAAAACATTAAAAATATTTAAATCATTTACCCTCATTTTAATTAATGTTAAACTAGTTGTAATTATATAATGTATAGAAAAATTAAACAAGATAGGATAAATGGATAAACCACAGCCTCACCTCCGTGTTTCTTTTCCTTCAACAATGGCAGACCCACCTACAAATTCCTTCACTTGATTTGATGTGCCATCCATCATTGAGAGGCTTAACTTTCACCATCTAACATTAGTTTAAGTTATTAGACAGTTTTGTATGCCCTTAGCTTCAATCAAAATGATGTACTTTATGAATTTATTGTAAATGAATAAAAGTGTATATTTGATTCATGTTCCCTTGGTATGTTTCTGTGCAATACCCTTAAATTGGACATTTAATGAGACTCATGTTAGTTTAGAATGTTCACAGCGAGTGGGTCGGTCTGGGGAGACCTATCCTGACAAGGCTGACACTATGGTGCCACCAAGTCGGTTGGGGTGGCTTGTCTCAGCTACCAGGGTGAGACCCTAGGCACATACAGTGTGGGATTAATTGAATTTTTGAACTGGACCAGATTTCCAGTATTGCCCTGGACCTTGGAGATTGATGGGCAAAACTGAAAAGTTACACCCGACCCGTAGACTCGATTATGATACTACACTGGGTGTCGGATTGGGCTGTCTTTGATATACCAAACAGTGAGATCCTTAGCGGGGGTCAAAACCTTGGTACGTTGGGACAGTCTGAGAATTCATCTGAGTGGGTGATCATAGTGACAGGATCAGCCACTTTGTCGAACAAAGGTAATGATCGGGAATGCACTCTCACTGATGGAAACCAAGACTGCCAGCAGCCGATTTCAATCGTTGAGATTTGTTTTGCAAAATATATTTTATATAAGATATAAAAAGTATACATATATATATATATATATATATATATATATATATATATATATATATATATTATGGTTTTGAAATGTTTGCAAAATGTTTTAATTCCCGGGATCCATATTTGAGAGAGTGCAACACTGTTCCTTGCAGTCGAGGGAGAAGTCCTCTCTTGTCGGGTAGTGTATGATCATTATGGGCTGAGAGGATAAGTGTAAGGTCATTGAGGATAATACCTGATGGGCTACTCTTGCATCTGCCCACAGTCCCTGGGTGTTACATGGTGGCTTGGCCTAGGGACCACTTAGGGTAAGTGTTGGGCCCATAGAGCCCATCTGATGGGTTTCAGGGGGTGCACTGTCCATAACAGTGTATTCGGCCAGGCCTTGTAACAAAGGCTGGGTTGAACCCATGTGGCTGATGTGTAGATCAATGTTTGGGTCCCACGCCATACAAGGAAGCCCAACTGGGTAGTAGTTTGGAAGGTTTAATGAATTCATAACCCTAAATGGGCTTTAAGCCCATTTCGAACTGGGCTAATTTGATTAGTCTTTAAGGGGCGATTTCTGATATAAGATCAGCAGATAGGATTGGGCCCACACCCTATCCAATCAGAGAGTCCAAGATCTAAATGAGACTTAGATTTGGAAACTTCCTAATGAGATTAGGAACTGGCTGATCTAATCTGCAGATAAGATAAGGTTTATCCCTTATCTTAAAGGGACTTCTAATCCAGATAGGATTTGGGTTAGCAACTCCTAATGGGATTAGGAGCTGATCCCTTTAAGTCTATAAAAGGAAGATGGGGCGGCAGCCTTTAGACACACAATCACCAGCAACAGTCTTGTCTTCAGAGCTGAGATCACAGAGGAGAGAATTCTGCACCCTGCAAATTCTCTCTAGCCGCCTCCTTCCTGCAATCGCTGCCTATAGCAGTTCGATCTCCATTGCCTGGGAGAAATCAAGATCAGATCTTGATTCCAATCTTTTGGAGAAAATATTGGTAAGAGTTGTATTCACTAGTCGTCCAGGTGATTCTTGGGAAGAATCAAGTTCTTATGAAGGACACTGCTGATTTTGCTCCACCCTGCACTGCGCC
Source organism: Nelumbo lutea (assembly GCF_056320005.1). NCBI lineage: Eukaryota > Viridiplantae > Streptophyta > Magnoliopsida > Proteales > Nelumbonaceae > Nelumbo > Nelumbo lutea. The sequence goes on along the minus strand of NC_142684.1, from coordinate 80,349,404 downwards.
ATCCTCAATTGGGCGTGAACACCTCCGTTGAGAGATATTATTTCTCTGTATTATGTATTATCTTTCTCTCCTCCTTTTGATTCAGATCTGGTTCAGTTTATGATTCAAGAATGATCATTGAAAATATGATTTTCTAAATAGGGAATTCGATTCCCAGTTGAAGGGAAAGAAAAATTTTTGAAATTCGCCCCCCTTTATTCCGCAATCTTGGGCGTCCATATGATGGATTTCCTTTCCCTTCAGTGGTATCAGAGCCATGGTTCAAATCTTGAACCATTCTGTTTCAGATCTGAACCTGCGAAAATTGGGAGAAGGCGTTCTACCCAATTTGCACAGATATGGGTTTTGGGAAATTTGTTCCCAAAACAGATGGGCAAATAATCTGAAATTAATTTTAAATAAATCTGATTATTATTTAGAATAGTTCTTTATAATTTTCTGGATTTATGGGCTGTTCGTACAAGAGGAGATCGAAATCTTGATTTGCGCAGGGATAAATGCAAGATTTGCAATTTTTTGAATTGAATTTATTACATTTGGTCCGTAAATATTTTTTTATTTTTAGACTCAATGTATAGGCATTCAATATGATGTAATAATTAATAGAAATAGGATTTCTATTTATTTTTAATTTTGGATCGAAGATGGCAACGCAGAGAAGGAGATTTCACAGATGGGAGATTCGCTATCTACGATTTGCAGTTTGAGAAACTGCAATCTGTGATCTAACCTCTGTTTTGCGGGATGGAGTGTGCGAACAGACCTGATTAACTGTTTTGTTTTTCTTTTATCAGTTATTTATTTTCAAATTATTTTCTTGAATTAAGGATTTAATTAAAAATCAAACCGTAGACCCATTCGAACCAAGATTGGTTCAAACTGTTTGGACCAATTCTAGGGTTTAATCAAGGCTGAAAGGCAGCCCTAATTTTCCCACTAATGGGCCTAAGGATTGATATTTAATTAAATGGTTAATTCGGCCCAGCCTATAAAGACCCAGTCTTAAATAGTTAAAACTGCAAAAGCCCACTTTAAAGGATAAAGCTATATGGGCTGAACTGGGTAATCCTAATTCAGCCCATATACCTAGATAATATTAATGGTTAATATTATGGAATTTTAACGGGCTTCCAACGGGCCTTATAAATAATTAATTGATTGGATCAATTTATCCCTGCATGAGATGTATGGATGTGTGATGTGCTGCGTACATGGGTCATAAGTACTTGGCCCATGCTCATTCGACAGTGGCTCTTGCGCACATCATGGTTGAATGCACATCATTTCCATGGGGTCCCTTTTGGTCATTGGATGACTTCCCTCATTGGTGGGCCCCACACCTCATCAAGAGGTCATGTGCAGAACCCTAGCCGATTTAAGGCCCACCGAAATCTGGCTTTATGAAAGTGAGTGGGAGCCACTTTGGTTTGACATAAATCAAACTAGGGCGTAATTTTGTTCCCTCCAACTAATATGAGTGCATGAGATAGGGAGATTCATATGATGAACTCTCTAAAGGCCTTCCATCATTAGCATGAGGATGGGTCATTCAGTAATGAGGAAACGCACCAGAAAATGGGCTATCCATTTGCTGTTGGGCTTGTCTGAATGTTTCATAAGATGATAGGGGCGTCATAGACCGATGTGGGAGGGGCTTCACCAGAAAATGGGAACTCTCTCACGGTACCTTGGCGTTCACGAATATGATGGGTAAGCACTCACTGGACAGAAAGGTTTACCTGAAAATGGCTCTGAACCTTGTCTGACAGAGGCCAAAGGGAAAACTCATATGATGAGTGGATATGATCCTTCACAGAAAGATGGTGGGGTTATGCAGCTGAAACAGTTGGCTCCATGCACCCTATGTGATTTCCCACATTTCTAGAGACAACTCGTAGTCTCCGTCACTGAGAAAGGAGGGAAATCTCAGAGATGAATAAATGGAAATGGATCGTAGATTAAAATCTATATCTATGAAATGAACATGAATCAAATTAGGTTGTGGACTGATGTTTGCTTTTTTATCAGAAAATGGCAAACGGATCTTTTGCAAAGCTTCTTGATGACAACAAGCTTAAGGGCCCAAACTACGCCGACTGGTACAAGAACCTTATGTTGGTCCTAGCTTCAGAAAAGCTGGACAAAGTGGTAAAGAATCATGCCCCGGTGCGTCCGGGAGACAGGGCTTCTGAGGCCCGAAGGAGAGACTATTAGGAATGGGAGGAGAAAAACTCCCTAGCCCGGTGTTACATCATCGCTTCCTTGGACAACCCAATAAAGAGGCAGTACGATCAGATCGAACTTGCCAATGACATATTGGATAGCCTAAGGACGATGTATGAAGAGCAGAATCGTTCTTCTCGGCAAAAGGTCTTGAAGCAATTCATGACCACTCAAATGTCCAAGGGCCAACAAGTTCATGACCATTGTCTATGGATGATGGGTTACATCAACGAACTGGAGGCTCTTGGATCCAGGTTAGACCTCGCAACCCAGATAGACGCTATCCTTAATTCTTTGCCTCCTTCCTTTAATCCGTTTATCATGAACTATAACATGAACAAGCTGAATGTTAGCTTGCAAGAGCTCAGCAATATGTTGCAAAGAGCTGAAGAACTGATTAAAAATGATGAGCCTGTAGCTATGCTTGTTGAAGCTAGCAAAATGGGCAAGAGAAAGAGGAAGGCAAAGAAGCCTCAGAAGAAAGCCACCAAGGGCAAAAAGCAGAAGAAAGACAAAGCATCAGATGCATGTCACTTCTGCAAGAAGACCGGCCACTGGAAACGGAATTGTCTTGCCTACCTGGAATCCAAGAAAGGTAATTTCGAAACTTGTGTTATAGAAACCAAATTATTGGTAGCTTCTACATCCTGGTGTATTGACTCTGGGGCTTCAACTCATGCGTGTAACTCACTGCAAGGGTTCAAGGTAAGCAGAAGGCTGAGTGAAGGAGAAGTCACTCTCTACTTGAGGACTACTGCAACTGTTACAACCGCGGCAATAGGAACCGTGGAGTTAATTTTTAGAGAAGGAAAAATTGTACTGAAAGATTGTCTTTATGTACAAAACTTAAGAAGAAATTTGATTTCTATTTCAAAACTGTGTGCAGATGGTTATTCTGTCTTCTTTAGTAATACGATTACTATTAAAAGAAATAACATATTCATCGCATATGAGGAACTGGAGAACGGTCTCTATGTTCTACATCCTTCTCTAGAAACTAACATAACCGAAACTACGTCGGCTGAAATCCCCAAGAAGAGAGCCCGTGATACAGTTAATCCCACGTGTCTGTGGCACTACCGACTTGGCCACATCGGTGTTGACCAAATCACAAGGTTGGTAAAGGAGGGTCCTTTGGATTTTCTAACTGTAGAAGATCTTCCCACCTGTGAGCCTTGCCTACAAGGCAAGAAGACAAAACGGCCATTTGATGGTAAGCCTAAAAGATGTACAGGCACACTTGACCTAATACATATTGATGTATGTGGTCCCCTGAGTATTAGGACACGGAATCAACGCGTGTATTTCATTACCTTCACAGATGATTTCTCACGATATGGTTACGTGTACCTAATGAGACACAAGTCTATCCTTTGAAAAGTTCAAAGAGTTTAGAGAAGAGGTCGAGAAACAGTTGAGGAGAGAAATTAAAACCCTTTGATCAGATCGAGGTGGCGAGTATCTCTCTGACGAGTTCAGGGACTACTTAAAAGACAATGGGATAGTATCACAATTAGCTCCTCCTGCTACACCACAACTTAGCGATGTTTCAGAGAGGAGGAATAGGACCTTATTGGATATGGTCCGATCACTTCTCATACACTCAGATTTATCCACATCCTTTTGGGGTTACGCATTAGAGACTGCGATCTACGTGCTGAATCGGGTTCCAACCAAATCGGTTCCGAACACTCCATATGAACTTTGGACTGAAAAGAAACCAAGTGTTAGACACTTGAAGATTTGGGGTTGTCCAGCACACGTTAAAAGAACGAGTGCGGTCAAGTTGGAATCCAAGACCAGTCGTTGCCTATTTGTAGGCTACCCAAAAGGCTTTGTAGGTTACCTTTTCTATGACCCAAGTGAGCAGAAAGTGTTCTACAGTCGAAATGCCCCGTTCTTGGAGACCGATTATATCCTGGACACCCATCGCCAAGAAATTGTTCTTGATGAGGAGAGCTCAGGAGCAGTGGGAGATGTCCCACAAGTTCCAGGTAGTGACCAACCTAGAAGATCCACTCGGGTATCCAGGCCACTAGTTCGTTATGGTTATAATCAGGATAGTTACCTGGTGGAAACCTTGACTAGTGAGGAGGATCCCGTGACTTGCGCGGAAGCTATGTTGGACATAGATTCCCAGAAGTGGGTGGAGGCCATGAGAGCAGAGATGGACTCAATGGAGACCAATGGAGTTTGGACTCTAGTAGATCCGCCCTTCGGGGTAAAAGCAATTGGTTGCAAATGGATTTACAAGAGGAAGAAGGGCCCCGATAATAGGGTTGAGACCTTCAAAGCTCGTCTGGTGGTGAAAGAGTACACTCAGAAAGAGGGCATCGATTATGAGGAAACCTTTTCGCCTGTGGCCATGCTTAAATCCATTAGGATCCTGCTAGCTGTAGCAGCATACCATGATTATGAGATTTGGCAAATGGATGTCAAAACCGCATTCCTGAATGGAGATCTTACTGAAGATATCTATATGTAGCATCCGCAAGGCTTCATAGCTGCGGGTCAGGAAAACATGGTATGTAAACTTAATAGATCAATTTATGGACTTAAGCAAGCTTCTAGAAGTTGGAACATCCGTTTTGACTCTGTCGTCAAATCGTTTGACTTCGAGCAGAATCCGAATGAACCTGTGTTTACAGGAAGTACAGTGGAGATAAGGTTACCTTCTTGGTTCTGTATGTAGATGACATTCTACTCATTGGGAATGATGTAGGAATGTTGACTACGGTAAAAGTATGACATTCACAGCAATTCTCCATGAAAGATCTTGGAGAGGCCTCTTATATACTGGGTCTTCGACTCTATAGAGATAGATCGAAGCGGATCATATGATTATCCCAATCTGCATACATTGACAAAATAGTCAAAAGATACAGCATGGAAAACTCCAAGAAAGTAAATGTTCCTTTCAGGCACGGATTCACTCTCTCCAAGAAGATGTCACCCAAGATTTCTGAGGAGATTGATGGCATGAAGGACGTTCCCTATGCCTCTGCCGTAGGGAGCATCATGTATGCCATGCTGTGCACTCGCCCTGACATTGCTCAGGCAGTGAGTGTAGTAAGCAAATTTCAGGCCAACCCAGGGCAGGAGCATTGAACTGCTCTGAAAAATATACTTAAGTACCTTCGAAGGACAAAAGAGTTTTTTTGTCTAGTATTCGATGGTAGCTCACTACAGATCCAAGGGTATACAGATGTCGATTTCCAGTCGGATCCAGATGATAGAAAGTCTACATCTGGATAAGTTTTCACGATAGGATCATGTGTTGTTTCCTGAATGTCAGCAAACAGGGGTCCTGAGTAGCAAAATAATAGTCCACAACCCAAGCCGAGCGCATTTCCGTAAGTGAGGCTGCCTTTTGAATGAAGGTGTTCATTCCTGAATTTGGAATTCAACACCACCCATTCCACTGTTGTATGACAACACTGGACCTACGGGAGGATGACAGTAAGAGGTAGCATCAGTGCAGAATGTGGTAGACCCATTGTCTAAGCCACTTTCACAGAAAGTGTTTGAGAAAAACGTGGAAAGCATGGGATTCTAGTTAGTACCTGATTGAACCTAAGTGCAAGTGGGAGCTGTTAGACAGTTTTGTATGCCCTTAGCTTCAATCAAAATGATGTACTTTATGAATTTATTGTAAATGAATAAAAGTGCATATTTGATTCATGTTCCCTTGGTATGTTTCTGTGTAATACCCTTAAACTGGACACTTAATGAGACTCGTGTTAGTTTAGAATGTTCACAGCCAGTGGGTCGGTCTGGGGAGACCTATCCTGACAAGGCTGACACTGTGGTGCCACCAAGTCGGTTGGGGTGGCTTGTCTCAGCTACCGGGGTGAGACCCTAGGCACATACAATGTGGGATTAATTGAATTTTTGAACTGGACCAGATTTCCAATATTGCCTTGGACCTTGGAGATTGATGGGCAAAACTGGAAAGTTACACCCGACCCCTAGACTCGATTATGATACTGCACTAGGTGTCGGATTAGGCTGTCTTTGATATACCAAACAATGAGATCCTTAGCGGGGGTCAAAACCTGGCTACATTGGGACAGTCTGAGAATTCATCTGAGTGGGCGATCATAGTGACAGGATCAGCCACTTTGTCAGACAAAGGTAATGATCGGGAATGCACTCTCACTGATGGAAACCAAGATTGCCGGCAGCCGATTTCAATCGTTGAGATTTGTTTTGCAAAATATATTTTATATAAGATATAAAAAGTATATATATATATATATATATATATATATATATATATATATATATATTTATGGTTTTGAAATGTTTGCAAAAGGTTTTAATTCCCGGGATCCAAATTTGAGAGAGTGCAACACCGTTCCTTGCTGCCGAGGAAGAGGTCCTCTCTTGTTGGGTAGTGTATGATCATTATGGGCTGAGAGGTTAAGTGTAAGGCCATTGAGGATAATACCTGATGGGCTAATCTTGCATCTGCCCATAGTCCCTGGGTGTTACAAGGTGGCTTGGCCCAGGGACCACTTAGGGTAAGTGTTGGGCCCATAGAGCCCATCTGATGGGTTTCAGGGGGTGCACTGTCCATAACAGCGTATTCGGCCAGGACTTGTAACAAAGGCTGGGTAAACCCATGTGGCTGATGTGTAGATCAATGTTTTGGTCCCACGCCATACAAGGAAGCCCAACTAGGCAGCAGTTTGGAAGGTTTAATGAATACATAACCCTAAATGGGCCTTAAGCCCATTTCAACTGGGCTAATTTGATTAGTATTTAAGGGGCGAATTCTGAGATAAGATCATCAGATAGGATTGGGCCCACACCCTATCCACTCAGAGAGTCCAAGATCTAAATGAGACTTAGATTTGGAAACTTTCTAATTAGATTAGGAACTGGCTGATCTAATCTGCAGATAAGATAAGGTTTATCCCTTATCTAAAAGGGACTTCTAATTTAGATATGATTTGGGTTAGCAACTCCTAATGGGATTAGGAGCTGTTCCCTTTAAGTCTATAAAAGGAAGAGGGGGCGGCAGCCTTTAGACACACAATCAACAGCAACAGTCTTGTCTTCAGAGCTGAGATCACAGAGGAGAGAATTCTGCACCCTGCAAATTCTCTCTAGTTGCCTCCTTCCTGCAGCCGCCGCTTATAGTAGTTCGATCTCCATTGCCTGGGAGAAATCAAGATCAGATCTTGATTCCAATCTTTTGGAGAAAAGATTGGTAGGAGTTGTATTCACTAGCCGTCCAGGTGATTCTTGGGAAGAATCAAGTTCTTAGGAAGGACAATGTTGATTCTGCTCCACCCTACACTACGCCATTTTCAGTGGGAGCAGATTTTGGTTTCTACTTTGGGCGTGAACACCTCCGTTGAGAGATATTATTTCTCTGTATCAGGTATTATCTCTCTCCTCTTTTTGGTTCAAATCTGGTTCAGTTTATGATCAAGAATGATCATTGAAAATATGATTTTCTAAATAGGGAATTTGATTCCCAATTGAAGGGAAAAAAAATTTTGAAATTCGCTCCCCTTTATTCCGCAATCTTGGGCGTCCATATAATGGATTTTCTATCCCTTCATAAGTATTAAGACATAAGCAGAAGATATCATCTTTGATGAGTGCTATTATACCAAGGTACCAAAACGATCAGGACAAAACAACACCATGCAGATCCCCAGTGTGTTGTATCAACGCACGAGCAGCTAATGGGTTAGGATGGGTTTGTCGTTTCCTCTCCCATTATCCTCCTCCCAAAGGCGAAACCAATATCATTCTTCCTCTTTTATTCAAAACATTTCACTTGTTATACTTGTATTGCCAACATTACCTATTAGATTATATGGTATTTTTAAAGTGGGGAAATCTATATAAGATTTGTAAAGGTTTTTCTATTTTCTTTCTTTTTCCTGTTTTTTTCCTTTAAACCAAACATAACCTTCATGTTTTTCCAAATCTTCAATACGTTTTTCTTGGTATTCACTTTATGTGAGGCCTAATCACGTTTAATAGTGCCTCGCGATCAAAAAATATAAATAAAAAACATTTTTTTAATTATTGTTCTCATTTTTTTCAAAATGAATGCCGTACATACAGAACATTTATTTCAAGACAGCTCCTTGATCAATCATAACTTCACAATCACAAAAAAAATCAGTGGTACCAGTGTTCAGATCTTCTGTCCACACAAACCCTGTTTATGTCTACTAATATAACATTGTAGTAGTCAGATATGAATAACATCTCATTCTTATTCTCTAGTTCATTCTCATTCTCTATATACTATTGCGCAAAGGAAAACATTCTCAATTCAGAGTTCTCATGGGCAGGAGATCCAGAATCGTGCCAGTGTTACACGAAGAATCTAAATTCTTGGTAGACGACTACATCAAAAGCAGTAATTATCGGCCAATACCCGACGCACCCGTAAAGTTCGGCACGTATATGAGACATACAATCGCAGTAGCATACATCAACAAGTCAGCTTCATTTTGGCAAGTTTGTTTGTGGAAAGGGCGAAAGAGGGTCTTGACTCGCAATGAGAGCGAATACCAAAAGAACCAACGGTAGCCATGCACATCCTTTCTCAGGGTCCACATGCTTTTGGCTTCAAGTGTGCTCTAAAACTAGCCACGGCATTCTTTGACACTGACGATTTGACGAATACAAAGTTAAAGATGCGTACATAATCTTTTTAAATGAGAAGATTAGGGGATGAAAAATACGATATTAAAATACGTACATAAATCTTTTGAAATAAGAAGATTTGGGGATGAAAATGAGATTTTTATGGGAGAAAAATCAGAAAACCACAATACCACATATTGTTCCTTGCACATAAATATCTGATAATACACGCTGCTGATACATCGTTAGAGAAGGACTAACAAGTAATAACTCAGATTTGTGTTAGAAAACAAGATTAGTCAATCCGTGAAAAAAATGAAAAACAACTAATTCAGATCGGAGGGCTACTGAGTGTTGGAGGAGAATACATCAGCGGTTCTAGGATCTTTGTTCAACTTGCAGAGATTCCAAGGATTGTTGCGGGGGTGTCTCTACCGACAAGTTTTTCTTGACGGAATCTCTTGAGTGAGCTGAGGTGCGGCGCCGATGTCGACTCTGTTACGGTTCCCTTCAGGTGCTTAGAATGTGTGAATAAAGAACAATAAGACGTGGCTTCGTCGTCGAGACAGTCCCGGTCGGCCGGTGACACCAACGCTCTGTTATTGTTGTCGCCGTTTGGGTGGAAGGACGAGCAGCCAAGGTCATTCTGCATCGATAAAATACTGACAGTTAGATATGGGGAAATCCTCGAGCCAGTCCGTTTTATGTTCAACGCTGGCTGAAGCTAAATAGGAACTAGGAGATAACAAGTCTTCATAGTATCCCTATAACAAAGCTCTCAAAATCAGGGGAAATAATTCAAAGTATTGATTATTCCTTGCGGGTTTAGTTGAATTAATACGAGCAGAAAAGGTTTTGAATCGGAGGAAAGCGAATACAATTCTACTGGAAACCAAAAACTTTTCATCTTCTTTTTGCTTGATCTACTGAAGTTCAGACTTACTAGCTAAAACAGAGCAAATCAGAAAGAGAAGTAAGCGAAACATACTTGGTAACAGAGATCTGCATTCTCGCGCATTCGTTTAAACGAATACGAAATCCCAGATTCCGCACCACGTCTCCCACCGCTACTTGAAGATTCATCACTACTCGAAGAACTGGCGGCTGGAGGAGGAGGGGTAGATGACCAAGGAACCACCTGGTTCTCTCCATCGTCATCATTATCGTTGTCATCACCGTCATCATCGTCATCGTCGTCCTCATCGTCTTCATTTTCATCTTCATATTCATCTTCATCATCGTCATCGTCATCGTCATCGACATCATCTTCATCATCAGCATCTCGATCAATCTCATCTTCGTTCCTTCCTTGGCTTTCGTCATATGTTCTAACCACCACTCCTCCAGCTCTGTCCTCCCTCCCGTGGGAACTATTAACACACTTCTCACAAACCGAGACCGTAGGACCAAGCTTGGCTCCCGAGGCCTTCCATGGCGTCGGAGATTGACAGACATGGCAGAGGAGACTCCTCGAATGTCTGGCTACGAGGAAATTCGCACCGTGAACCTTGGCATCGCAGTCCCAACACAAACTCGCTTGATCCGATTCGCAGAACATCCTCGCCGGATGGTTGCACAGCTCGCATTCCTTCATCGCTTCTCCTACAAAATCCTTTCCAAAATCCCCCAAATCTCGATCACTTCCCAGCTCCGTCTTTCTATTATCCTACAACTCCGCCCGGCACCAGAGAAAACGATAAAGAAATTTAAAACCGAAAATAAGGGGAAAGTCAAGTAACAGCGATTTATGGAAACCACCCTGCTCTTCCTTAAAAACACGAAAATTCTCTGAATGGGTAAGGATGACATAGAAGGGTAGCTATGTCATTCCACAGTGTTAAATAAAAAATAAAAGGATAAAAAGGAAAAGAAAAAAGAAAAGGCCCTACCTGTTCCTTCGAAGTTCGAAGGTATTAGCATATTGCTTGCATCCTTCCCTTCTACAAACGAGGACAAGGCAGTCTAGGATTTTACGCACCAAAATCCGACCCTAAAGGACAGTATGGTGCCTCCACGTGTCATTTTTCTCTCGAAGGATGGACCTAGTGGTCTCCTTGAATTGAAATGTTAACTCAGACTGGGGCGCGAATATTTTCGTGGATTTTAAATGCTGACATGTACTCTCGTTTCGTGTTAGAGAGGGAAGGTGTAGATTCCCTCATGCATGCGTGGAATGTTCTCGTCCACTGTTGTTCCCGGGGACACGTGATGATCAGCTGGGCCGGACTCTGATGTGTCGCGTGGGCCCCATCAATATATCTATCCTCCTCTCGCGATTCGGCCTCGAATATTCGGCCCGATTTTATTATTATTTCATTAACTAAAATTAATTTTTAATAGGTAAAGTAATGATAACAATAGTAAAGAAATGAATTAAAAAAAAGAGAGGAAGTGTGGGGGGGAACAGCTCGTCGTGGGCGCTCGTGGAGTGACCACCGCGTGGACTGCAGGAATTGACGAGATGATCTCTGTATTTGGGATGGGTAGCCTCCAACGTGTTAACGTGGCACACCCACGTGAATCATCCGATGTGGCGTGATATCGACCACGTGGAGCTATCAGACGAAATGAATTTACAACCAGAATCAAGATACCAAGCTAATGAATGCAGAGAATACCCAAAACAGCCCTGATCTACTTTATTGCGTGGTGGCCTGGTGCCTGGTGCCTGGTGGGGTGGTGGGGCCGTGGGAAAGGAGGTTCTCTTCCAACTTACACCTGGAGAGGTGAGTAATTGCATCTGCATCAGTGCATGTGGGTAAGGGGTAACATATGAAAAGTTCACTTTGAATGAATGGCGGGGGAAGGTGTCTGTTCAGAACGGAAGGTAACACGTACACTGACGATGTGGAGTGTTTACGGCTATAAACTGCAAACTATACAGTAGAGAAGGAATTTTGGCTACCAATTGTGGGAGAGGAGTTTTTGACCACAAAAGCAATAGGGCGAGGACAGGCGGTGGAGCAGGATACGTTGATCGTACAAAGGGAGTGATTTTGATTTCTGATGCTGTGATGCAGTACCCCCTAAACCAAAAGCAGAGAAGAGAAAAGATCACAATTGAATAAAGCAATTTCTTACTTTTATATATAAAAAATAAAGCAACACCATTTATACCATAATAATGTAGATGTAGATGTAGAATAAACCCTTATCTAGTTATCTGTAGCTTGCCACGTGGTTATTATTGGAATGGAGGTCTAAAAGTTTCTCATCAATGCTTCCCTCCTAAAGAAACTCAGAATCAATTACATAATGTGCTTGATAATTTGATATGGTCCATCAAGCCCATCAAGCTTCTAGTGTAGCCTGGCCCTTCTCTCGATTAAATTAAGCAACTAAGACATGTATTTCAGAATTTTTATCAGCCCTATTTCACATTATTTTATTAATTAAAAAAAGAAAAATTAAAGAAAGACACGCCCCACTTCACAGTCTGCGTACTATCTCGCGTGTTCGATGAAATTTCATATTTTGTCCCATTTCTGAATTTTTTTTTTACTTACTTGCTAAATTCATCTTATTCATGTCATCATATTTCCTGCATACCCGGCCCACTTTACAGATCACAGTAAGTGTTGTTCCGAAATTGACTTAAGAGGCAATGCATCTTTTGGATGTATTATCAAAACCACTTAAGGTAACATGTGAGAGTAGTACTGAGGCTCACGACACGAGGAGCTTGGGAGGCAATAAAGATGTTTTATCACTCAAGAAGGATAACAAAAGAAAATAGGCAATTGAATTGCAGTTTCATTCACCTTTTCCCTGCTTGGTCATAAACTGAGAAACGCTTGGGTTGTCCTTTTAGCGAGCAAGCAACACCCTTGCATTCCAGCCCTGAATAAACTTTTTGGAGAGGAAGGTCTAGAATCCTTTCCGGAAGAGGGAAAACACTCTCTTTTCTTCACCCACTTGGCAGTGATGATGTGGCAAGAAGACCATTTCAATATCGGTTACAGGTGTAATAATATATTAATACCTCTGTTCAATTCAAATTTCATACCCGTTTGGCTTATTGTGAAAGTTGGACGTTTGGCCTGTAGTTATAGTCAATTAACTAAGACATCGGTTCTAATTAATTAATAGGGGTGTGAGCAGGGGGGATGTATGCTAATATATGGAATCGAGGGTTTGACAGTTGTTGGGATAGCTGAAGATCATCTCTCTTTATGGTTGGATTGGTTTTGCCCATTAGTTAAAGTGAACAAGGGCGTTGCCCTTGTCGTCGTTTATGAATTTTGGTGGGATAAGGCCTGGTTTTCCATGTGTTGGACGGCAGAAACTATTGCGGCATTGCCTATTGATGAGCAGCAACATTTTATACGACAACTTTACTATATTTCAGGTTTTGCTGCCCAAATTAGCCGAGCGCAACGAAGTAAATTCGCCCTTAAGTCTGAAAGACAGGCTGAAGGATTTGAGGATTCAGGGGAGGGTGAGCCGAGGTCGAGGACTGTAGGCCGAGGCAAGATGTTCCCTTCTGAATACGATAGAAGTCAAGAATTGCAGGTCGTTGGCTCGGTGACGAGGTCCCTAGAGATTTGAGATACTGCAAAACAAGAGATGTCAGAGGCCTTGGGTGAAGACCCGAGGTGGAGACTCTGATGCTCAAGTTAGTACGAGACGTAAGGTGGGGAAAGGTGCAGACGAGGCCTCAATGGTAGTCCTCGAATGCACTAGGTCCCTAGGAGTAAATGATAATGAAGCGAGGTAGGTGCAAGGATTTAATTCAAGGCACTGGAAGTAAATGAGGGAGCTGTATCAGGATTCTGGGAACTGGATCACTTGTCAAGAGAGAGTTACCTCATATTTATACTTGAGCGAGCTAGAAGCAAGTGGAGATGAATGCATCAGATGAGAGTGGTACAAAGTCAAGAGACAGGTCCTTGCGAGTACACCTAATTGCTCCGCGGTTGGCTCCGTACAAAGGCAACAGGGCTCCCCCTGTTGTGGCTGGAGCTGTCAGGCATTAGTGAGTCGGACATCTTAGCCCATAATGGGTAGGGCCTGGCTAGCCCACATCACTTGCCCCCCAATCCCGAGGCTGAGGTGAGGTCTTGACTTCGGCTAGTAATGGAGATGATAGTCGAGGTAAGGCCTCAGCTTCGATCGTCCGGAGTAGCGACAGTTATGCCTTTGGGTTCGTCAGTCGAGGGGTATTCTGTAGTGGCATCACTTTTACCTCGTATGCGCCTTCCCTTCTCATCGGTTTGAAGATGCGTGTGGTGTGGATGCCTCAGGTTAGCGGGGATGGTCCGTGTCATGTATGGTCAAGTCGCGTTAGGGGTCCACCCAAATAAGCGTGTTTTTGCTGGGCTGAGCAGTTCGCTCAGTGGGTCGTGATGGGCGGGCCCCATGGTTCACCCAGTAGGTTGTGGCGGGTGAGCCTCATGGTTCACCCAGTGTCGTTTCATCTTTTGAGGGCAATTCCTATGACTATTGGATCCGTAGTGATCTAAGCCGTTGCTTGGGCATCGTTTCGTCTTTCGAGGGCGAGTGCCAAGTGGCGCATTATGGTTGGATAGTGGAAGCAGAGGTGCCTCAACCATCGAATATAGCAAGATTTGGGTCGTCCGTTTCCCTGTCATTTAAACTTAGGCGCCCTTGCTATCCAGTGAACATAGATCCCAGGTTCTCAATCCTTCAGGACACCCAGTCTTCACCTTCCTCACCATCTAGGTAATTCACGATGTCTTTCTCAAACTTCGGCCCTAAGTGCCATGAACTCCCAAACACCTCAGGAGGGAGCTCTCCTCAGGCCCCGTCTCCTTTCTCCTTGTTAGGTTCCTGGGCCATTGCCCCTCATCGGTAAGAGATAGCAGTATTGAGGGAAAGGGTAGCCATTGGGGGTGTCGGGGGCTGCCACTGGGGCAATGACTCTCCCCATGAAAGTGCCGCATCAGCGTCACCGAGGGAGCCCGAAGGGTCTCCTCTAATCGAGGGGGAAGATGTTGTAGAGCTCGCCGTTGGACCGGTGGAAGGGAGCATTGCCCGAAGGGTGGCTGACGCTGGTGTCCCACGCTTGGAGTTTGACAACTCCTTAGAGGTGGGCCAGGTCAAATCCCTGGCGAGGAGATTCCACATACCCTGATCCTATGATCTTAGGGTTCCCAACGTAGGTGATTAACCGTGGACCCCTGACGAGGGGGGAATCTGTATTTACTAGCATTTTTTAGAGTCTGGCCTTAGATTTCCTCTCCCTTCCTTAGTCTCTGAGTTACTAGAGTGGTATGGTATCACTATCAGTCAACTCATCCCCAACACCCTTAGGACCATAATAGTGGTGTTGGTGTGGGCTCGGCTTTGGGATGTAGATCTGACACCAAAATTGTTTCGGGCCATGTTTGTGCCGAGGAAGCACACTTCCAAGGTCAACATGTACCACTTCCATACCCGAAGAGGGAAGCCAATGCACAACCCCTCATCTATCCACGAGTGGAAGGACAAATTCTTCTATGTCTCCTGCCCCGAAGGATAGAGGTTCAAGTCTGAGTGGGGGAAGATGTCCCCCTCCACTCCAAGACGAGGAGGCTACTGCCGTGGCTCATCTGCATGTGATGGGGACAGCCCAGGCAAAGCCGCTGGTGGAGGAGGAGGTTCCCCTAGTGTTCACTAGGATTAGCCCTACGCTAAGCAGTGACTACTCAAGAAGGCCTGCACGAAGCAAGTTGGGAAGAAAGCAAGGGCACAGATGCTGAAGCGGCCTGGCGAAGAGGTTGCCCCCCTATCTCAGCAAAGGGGGGAAATCAACACGTTCCTGCCAAGGGGAAACAACTGGTGGTGGTGCCCTAGAAGCTCACTGAGGGGGCCAAGAGACCATCGGAGGGGGCCAAAAATCAGTGTTGGTGCCGAAGAGGCCCACAGAGGGGGCTGAGACGGATCGACAGAGGCCCGTCGGAGACATGCCAAGGGAGGAGCTGCTGTGGAAGGTGGCCAACGCTGAATGCCCGACCGAAGATGTGGTGAGGAGACCTGCACCTGGGGAGCGTCGATTCAGGCCTTCTTCAACTCCACCATCTATGCAGGGGCTCCCCAAGAGAGCCAAGGGTGCTGATAAGGTATTATGTCCGCAATGGTAGCTCCATGAAGGGGAGTCGAAAGGGGTCAGCCAGACCTTGGTGAGTAGGTTGATCTTGCTGAGGGATCGTTACCGCTTGCTGTAGAGCAACCCCAAAGCCATCTACGACGAGGGCTTGTACCATCTGGCCGAGGTAAGATATATATATATATATTTTTTCTTTGTATCTTATGTATTTCCTTCTCTTCCTCTTCTTTTGTTCACTAACTGATTTTGTTGCAAGCATGCCTACATTTTGTTGGGTTGGGGGACCAGACGAGGCTAGCGATGTCTCACATTAACAAGCTGGAGAAGGAGAAGTAGTGGCTCCAAAAGTCTGCCAAGGAGAAGCTCTAGAAGGAAAGGGAGAGGCTTTAGAAGACAGCTACTTCCACTGAAGAAAAATACCATAAATTTAGGAAGGCATTCTTGGACGAGTAGTCAGTTCGGGAATGCCTCGTGATACAGCTGAAAGAGGCGTGACAGGGTCTTTCCATGGAGCAGATGGAGAGGGTTCGTCTGAAGAGCATTGTCTCTGAGGCAGAGAGGCAGGTAGCCGATGCAGAAGGAAGGGCTACCGAGGCTGTGGCATCAGTGGAGCAGGCAAAGAAGGCAACATCCAAAGCAATGGAGGCATTCAAGAAGTCCTCCGAGTTTATGGATGCGCTCGCGGAGTACGCGTCAGCATCCTATCTCGGTAGGATCAAAGACACGAATAAGGCACTCCTGCAAGTGATTCCACGTGACATCAAGGGTCTGCAGGTGATTCCAGATGCTCCTGGCAAAGCCCAGGCTGATGATGACTCCACTCCTCCTACTGACGGCAAGGCCTAGGCATGGATCTCCCCCCTTTCATTTTTGTTCAGATGTTATGCTATTTTCTCTTTCTTCTTTTTTTGTGAATTTACATATGTTCGGCCCATGAGGCATCAAAAAACTTTTTGTAAAGGTAGTATAGAAATACAATGACGAATTAAGCCATTTTTTATATATGTTGTGTTTTTCTCCTCTTTCTTTCTTTTCTTCTTCTTCTTCTCTCTTTTTTATTTTTTGAGAGGTCATTGCCCCTTTGAACAATGAGACCACAACATGCAAAAACATGTATAGTTTGCTCATAGCACATATAGTTTTCTTGCACGCTCGCTTTAAGTAGTTAGGGCATTGGGAGACAAGGCAAGGCCACATGTTCGAAGTGTGGCTCACCTGGCTGCAGAATTCCTTTAAGTGTTAACTTGGGCAAGGGCGAAGAAACATGGCACCATAGTCGAGGTTGGAAGAGGTATATCGCCGAGGTACCTGGGGGGGATGAGGGACCGAGGTAGAGCGGTACTATCGGGGTGTAGCTCACCTAGCTTGTTGGTGTGTCCGGAAGCGCGTATCCACAGGGAAGCAGGGGAAAAATAATTACGTACTTAAATCCGGGAGAGAGAACACAAAGGGGAGTTACAGAAATATAAAATTAATTAATTAAAAAAATGGACTTCATTAAAACCAAATTCAAACAGTACTGAGAATAACAAGTGCATAAAAATAAATAAATAACAGAAACAAATAAATAAAAGGACCGAAATAAAAATGTTTGAGAATCCAATCAAAGGTAGTAGTCTCCGGATCTCTCCTTCGACCCTCGAACTTCTCAAGCTAGGCCTTCTGTCTTACTTGGCCGAATTTCAGATCTATAGAAAAGTAATAAAGTACAAATTAAATCTAATAAAAGTAAAATTTGTAGGAAGAAAAAATGAACTGGAAATTAAAGAACAGAAAGTAATTCTAAAACTGAAGAAAAAATGGTGGGGATTCAAATCCAGAGGTGGCAGTAGTGGTGTTAGCGAACTGTAATTAGGAACCCCTCCTCTTGCTCGGGCGTCCTCCTCTTCCTCTACCCTTGAACTTCTCAAGATCAACCTTCCTTCTTACCTGGGTGAATTGACCAACCCCTTCTATAGGGCTCTTAGTACCCTTTTTATAGAGAATGGTGGACACAACTAGAAATAGGGAGAAAGATGGGGGGCAACAGCTGGGATTTAGCAAAGTTAGGGATGCCCTAGGGTTTCTAATGGATGACTAAGATGGTTTTGGGGTGATCCTATGGCTAAGAATAAAAGGAGAGGGCACCCAATATTATGTAGGGCTGAGATTTGGGTGCCCATAAATGGAGGGTGTAGATTAAAAGATCTAGGGTTGAAAGGTTAAGATTAAAAGAATAGGTGGTGCCCTAGATTGAATGGTTGGGATATAAGATGGAGGTAGTGACTGAGATTTGGAGGTAAGGGGCTAAATGGTGAGGATTATCAGAATAGCTAGCACCCTAGGGTTTATAAGCTATAAAGGAGAGCCCTAAAATGAGTAGTTGAGATTAAAAGAGGTGGAGGGTGGAGAGTAAATACCTAGGGGCGGTTAGGGTTTGCTAAGAGTGAAAAGATTAGGTTAAAAAGACTCCATAGGGTTTTCTAAGGAGAGGAGAGCATGGTAATACAATAGAGTGAGTGCCAACTGGGTTTAGCAGATAGGAGGCACCCTCCCATTTTTAGTTCTTTACAAAAGCACTCCTATCTCAGCTGGTCTTCACACCAGCTTCCCAAAAACTACACTTCAGCCTAGAAAACTAGGTACATAATTTAGATAGAGATCCTCAGAGGTCACATAATTGATTTTAACTAGGAAAGTGGTACACTTTGACTACTCTAAGGCCAGAAATACCCCTGATTGATGCCCTTGAGGCATCAAAATGTAGGGTTATCACACCCCCTAACTTAAACATTGCTAGTCCCTTAGCAATGCAACCTTAAAACTACAATGAGTCTATAGATCTTTCCCATTACAAGGTCATCCCTAACAGAATTAATCAAGCATCCTGATTCCAGCATTCTCAAACTCTATATAGATCTCGATATTGGGCTTTAGGGGTAAAACTGTCTTATTTTGAATGTTACAAAACATGGTTTAAAAATCTTATTTACCCTTTCATTTGCAAATTGTCTTGATAAGAAGAGATTGATTTTAATATCAAACAGGTATTCTTCTTATTATTTCTGATAACGGATTTCTACCCCTGAACTTATTTTTATTGTAACCTTTCACTGTTTTACATGAATCTTGACACTTGACTTAGGTGAAGAGACCCAGTTACTAAGTGTTAGGTAAGTGTCTTTGGCATTTCATTTTCCATTTGACACGAATTTCAACACTTAAGTTAGGTGAAGAGACCCGGTTACCAAGTTTAGGGTGTCCATTGACATTTTATTCTCTCTCTCTCTCTCTCTCTCTCTCTTTCTTTTTTTTTTGCAACACAGTTCAGAGTAGTCCACTGTCTCTTATCAATTTGAAGAATTTTGTCTAATTTCTCAATCTCTCTTCCTATCTTGATAGGGGCAAACTTGGGAGTATTTTCCAATTTTTAAACAGTATAGACAATACTCAAATAGGACCATTTTGACTCCTATCACTTGCTACCAATTTCTACATAATTCAATATTTTTTTATCAGTTTCCTTAACTTTTTTTGTTTGGTAATCTCTTCAATGGAAAATTTTAAAAATTTCTGTGAAATTTTAATTCTCCATCTTTAAAGGCTTAGCTTCACTTTTTTTTTTCAAATTTTCTCTCTTTCCTTACCCCAACTTAAATGCCATTGTCCCTAATGGCATGACTAGAATGATGTAAGGAAGATTTGGGCCAAAGGGAATAACGAGTAGGGTTTTTTTAAGGGGTTCAAGGTATGCCACCTGGTCTTGAACCAAGAAAATAAAAAACTCTAATCCTAAAATTAACTAAAAAAATTACGTTGTGTTGCCTCCCAACCACTGTTAAGTTTAACATCTTCGGCTAGACGCAACTAATCATCTCTCTCATCCAAGCTCTCATACTCACTTTCATTTTCATACCAACCAGGACCGAATCAGGCTAACCAAGGGGTAGGTAGGTCATCCACGAGATTGTCCACTATGCCCCCACTGCCTTTATCTTCCCCTAGGTTTGGATGCTTAGAGGCATTCAAAACATTTAATTGGACCTTTTTCTACCCAAATGAGATGTCCATTTCCCCCAATTTACAATTGATATTTGCATTAGTCGTTGCTAAAACCGGCTATCCTAAGATTATCAAGTTGTGGTTTAGTTTTTTGGTTGGGGTCATGTCTAGGACAACAAAATCTACAGGGAAATAACAGTTTTCTATCCTGACTATGACATCCTCGATGATACCTCGAGGAGTCTTAACTGACCAATCAACAAGTTATAGAATTACTAGGGTAGATTTCAACTTGCCAACCCTGAACCTTTCATAAATAATGGATGGAAGCAGGTTCACACTAGCCCCTAGATCCAATAGGGCCCTATCAAATGTGATTCTAGAAATTGTACCACTAATAAGAGGAGCACCCGGGTCTTTCATTTTCTGGGAAAGTTGGTTCAGGAGGACCACACTCACATCTGCTAAGAGCATCACTTTTTGTGAGGCCGATCGTGGCTCCCTCTTTTGGGTGTATAGCTCTTTCAGAAACTTTGCATAAGCCGAGACATGTTGAATCACATCGAGGAGCGGGATGTTAATGTATACTTGTGTGAAAAGTTCCCTGACCTCCTCATTGCGAATCTCTTTCTTTTTTTCGTGACAACCTAGTTGTGAGTGCGGTAGGAAAGGGGACTACAAACTGGTTCACTTTAGGCTCTTTTTCTACGTCCTTACAATTGAACATATTTCCAAGAACTCATCTATATGCTTGTATGGGTCCTCACTTGAGTTCCCATAGAAGGATGGAAGCATCTGGATTGTACTTGACTTAATTTCATACTCTAAGGCCTGAGTATCAGGTAACTGAATGCAGGATGAAGGGTTGTATTGTGTTAGAGTGAAATATTCCTTCAACTTTCTAGGTTGGGCATCATTGATTTCGGTGTTGATGATGGAGGTATCTCTCTATTTC
Organism: Nelumbo lutea; assembly: GCF_056320005.1. Classification (NCBI taxonomy): domain Eukaryota; kingdom Viridiplantae; phylum Streptophyta; class Magnoliopsida; order Proteales; family Nelumbonaceae; genus Nelumbo; species Nelumbo lutea. The sequence goes on along the minus strand of NC_142684.1, from coordinate 80,328,579 downwards.
AGGTATAGGTTCTATAGTTTCTCTCCTTAGAGATCTCCTTCCCAACATACAACACAAAAGTCCCTTTTCTTCTTATTTGAATTTAAAATTTTGAGTTTAATTTCAAATGTGGATTTTGCAACTTGAATTTTGAAATTTACACTTAACTTTTGAAACTTTCTCTTTTTTTTTGAAATTTGAAAATTTAATTTCAAATTTAGATCTTGAATTTTAAACTCAAATTTGATTTTTTTACTTTTTTTAATTCAAAATTTAAAATTTTGAAATATAAATTCAAATTTGAATTTGATTTTTTTTATTTTCTCTTTTTTTTTTTATTTTTTTTAAAGGAAAGCAAATCAACCACACAACCTAGGGGCTGACCTAGGGTTTCCTAAACTAGTGGTTCAACCAATGTGAATCCTTTTAGGTTCACTTGGAATTACACCACTTCCTTTGGTTAGCCAGGTAAGAGGTGGGGATGTGGGAGGCTCCCCTTGCTCTCGCAATGACCTAATTAAGTAACCACAAAACCCGCTTAGACTTAGTCGTTTAACCTCATTCCTTAGACACCAACTGCCGGTTATGGAAAATAATTTCAAGCTCTCCTAAAATTCAACACACCTTTGAATCAAATGTGAGGCTTCCTTAAAGGATTTTTCCATCCAAATTTTAAATTAGGGTTAGGGTGAACCGCACATGAAGGGTGGTGATTTTTGGTCCAAGGAAGGGTGATGAAATCCCCACTTTATCTTATTTAGGTTGGATACCCTTAAATGAATTAATGGAAAGACAAAATAAATACAACAAAATGCAACTAACTACAATGCATGGACAATTATTTCTAAAATGCAATTCAACAATATCATAAAAGAATAAAATAAATTAAGCAGGAGAAGCAATTAAAATAATAAAAAGAAAGAAAACCTAACACATTCACAACTAACAAGATAATTTCAGCAACTAAATAAACATATATGATGCATGTTCTACAATATCAAACCCTAAATAATGGAATCAAAATGCAACAGAAATATTCAATTTTTTTTCAATATTTTTAATTCAAAATTTAAATTTTTGGGAGTTTAAATTCAAATTCAGATTTTGAAATTTAAATTCCTAAAATTCAAATTTGAATATATATATATATATATATATATATATATATATATTTTAAATTTTTTATTTTTTAAATTTTTTTCATTCGAAAATTTAAAATTTAAATTTTGAAAATTGAAATTCAAATTCAAGTTCAAATTTAGGTTTGAATTAAAATTAAAATTTAAAATTTAAACTCAAATTTGAAAATTTCAGCAATTTCCTATTTAGCAATTAATTATTCACTTAAATAACTAAAAATAAATAATTAAATAAGGTAACAAATAATAATTACAAACAGAAACGAATACAACAATTAATTGTGCTAAATAGAATTAACAACTACCAAAAATAAATTCTAAAAATTGATTGATAATCTTAAAATAAAATGATAAAAAAGAAAATTATGCAAGAAATAGATAAAATAAACAAAAGAAAATCGAAAATAAAATAAACAAAAGAAAAAATGCTGAATTCTTTTATTTATATTTTTTTCGTTTTTTTAATAAAAAACACAAATCTAAAAATTAATACATAAAGAAAAGTACACTGCAAAAAATAAATAAAATAAAATAAACTATTTCTTTTGTTTTTATTGTTTTTTGTCTGAAATAAAAGAGAAAAAATGAATCTAAAAAAATTAAACCGAAAATAAAATAAAACAAAAGAAAATTATGCTGCAAGAAATAAAATGAAATAAAATAAAATAAACAATTTTTTTTGTTTTCTTTTTTTTTTAATCTGAAATAAAATAAAAACAAAAACCTAATAAAGCAAAAAAAAAATCGAACAAGAAATTAAAATAAAGAAAGAAGAATAGATTTAGAAACAAAATGAAAGCAAAACAATACTAGAAAAAAAATCAGATCTAAAAAATCTAATTAAAAATTCAAAAATCACTATTCAACTAAAAAAAAAGAGTTCAAAAATAAAAAATAAGAAAATTAAAAGTAAAATGGAACGACTACACCTGAAACACAATCCAATTTCTCTTATCTTCTCTTCTCTTCCGTCCTGTAGTCCCACAACGCTTCGGTACCCCACCTTTCGCTATTATGTCCTATATAATCAAAGAGAAACAAGAATTAAAATGAGATAACGAATCAAGTAATAAAATAAAAAAGAAAAAACTATGAAACAAATCCAAAAAAAGTAAATAAAAAATTTTCTCCATGCTTCCCAGCCAACGACACCAAAAACTTGATGTGTCCGGAAGCGCGTCGTTAAACAATTTGGAACACCAGTTTAAACATTTATAATTTTATTATGATTCTCAAACAAGTACTAACGTAGTAAAGTGATTGGAGTGGTTCGTATCCACAGGGATGCAGGGGAAAAATAATTACGTACTTAGATCCGAGAGAGAGAACACAAAGGGGAGTTGTAGAAATATGAAATTAATTAATTAAAAAAATGGAATTCATTAAAACCAAATTCTAACAATACTGAGAATAACAAATGCATAAAAATAAATAAATAATAGAAATAAAGAAATAAAAGGAACGAAATAAAAATGTTTGAGAATCCGATCAGAGGTAGCAGTCTCCGAATCTCTCCTTCGACCCTCAAACTTTTTGAGCTAGGCTTTCCGTCTTTCCCACCAAGCGTTTCCTCAAGGGAGGTTGAGGCGTCACACCGACAAAGTTAGGGGCTCGAGCCGAGGCAATCGGGGTTGTTATTTTTATTGTGCTAAGTATAGGTAGCTGAGGGAGTCACCGTAAACTAAGGAGGTGATGAGGCGTGTAGTGCCTCGTCCACCCTAGCGTGCCAAGGGGATCACCATCCACCAAGGAGGTGATGAGGCATGAAAGGCCTCGTTTGCCCTGGCACGCATGCTTTTGGTGAGGTGCTCATTCGAGGGTCGTCATAGTCTTCTGCATCGGTCTATACCGAGTGCTCATCCCTTGAAGGAAGGTTTCATGCATCGGTAGGCCACGAAGCCAAGGGTTTTTGAGGACTTAGGACACACATTCATTCAACACTTGAGTCGAAGAAGAACTTTTTCTTCATTCATTCATCACTTAGCCATAGGCAGTTACATTTCTTGAAAGTACATTAGGAGGTTCTCCGTGTTCCATGTCCGAGGGATGGGTCTTCCATCAAAGTGTTCCAAGTGAAAGATTTTAGGGCCGAGGACACGTTTGACTCTATAAGGGTCTTCCCAGTTGGGGCCTAGCTTTCCTACTCTGGGTTCAGGGACCATTACCTTTTTGAGAACAAGGTCTCCTTCTCGGAAGTGTCTTTCTTTTATTTTCGAGTTGTAGTAACAGGCCATGCGTTGCTGGTAGGCAGCTACTTTGATCTGTGCCTGCTCCCGAGCTTCTTTCAGTAGATCCAGGTTGGTTCAGAGGGCTTCGCTGCTCTCCGCTTCATTGTAGGCTTCAAATCAGAGCGTTGGATGGCCGATCTCTACTAGGATTGTTGCTTCCGTATTGTAGGTTAGGCCGAAGGGAGTTTTTCCTGTGGCCGTCTGAGGTGTGGTTCGGTGTGCCCAGAGAACACTGTTCAACTCATTGGCCCATAAGCCTTTAGCTTGATCTAACCTCATCTTCAGTCTATCTAGGATGGTTTTGTTGGTGACCTTGGCTAGGCCATTTGTATGGGGGTAGTCCACCGAGGTGTACTGTTGTTTGATGCCAAGGGAGGCACACTACTCGCAAAATTTGGCATCATCAAACTACTTCTATTAGTCGGTGACTAGCGTGTGAGGTAGGCCGAAGCGACATATGATGTTTTTTCAGAAGAAGCTCTGGACCGCCCAATTTGTGATAGTGGCTAAGGGCTCGGCCTCGACCCACTTGGTGAAGTAGTCCATGGCGGCGACAAGGTACTTCCTGCCCCCCGTTGCTTATGGGAAAGGGCCGAGGAGGTCCATTCCCCATTTAGTGAAGGGCTAGGGGCTACTGAGGGCTGAGAGGTTTGTCATGGGTTGATGACATATGTTGGCATGCCTCTGGCACTGATCACATCTTCGCACGAGTTCAGCTGCATCTTTGTGAAGTGTTGGCCAGAAATATCCCTATCTCAATGTCTTCTAGGTGAGGGCCCTACCGCCAAGGTGGTTTCTGCAGATGCTTTCATGGATTTCTCTAAGCATGTACTCCTCTTCCTTGGGGTGAAGGCATCAGAGGTAAGTCAAGGTGAAAGATCTTCTATACAATTTTCCTTCAAGCAAGGTGTAGTGGGCCGTCTGACATCGGAGTCATCTGGCATTGTTCCTATCGTTGGGCAGTTGTTCCGTCAGAAGGAAATTGATGATGGGGTCCATCCATGATGGCTCGACCTCTATTGGTAGTACTTGAGCCTCTTCAATGGATGACTGAGGTAGCTTCTCCATGCAAACTGCGCTACCAAAAACTGTGCTTGAGGTGCTTGCAGCTTTTATAGGGCATCGACCCTTGCATTGTTAGCACGTGAGACTTGCTGTAGGGTAAAGCCCTGTAAATGGTGGGCTAGCTCTTGGACTTTGGTGAGATACTTGGACATGCTTTGCTCTCTAGCTTCGTACTCGTCATTCACCTGGTTTACCACCAACTAAGAGTCGCTGAAAGCTTCAACATGTGAGGAGTTGAGGTCCTTGGCCAGTTGCAGTCCGAAGAGGAGGGCCTCATACTTGCTTCATTGTTGGATGCTGCGATGTCGAACCTCAGCGCATATCCAAGGGTTGAGTTGTCCGAGGTGAGGAGGATAGGGCCAATGCCGCTTCCTTTGGCATTGGACAACCCATCCACAAATAGCTTCTAACTAGGGGGAGCATCTCTAGCGGGGCACCCTTCTCCTGGTTCATCTTCTAGGGCTCGAGGGAGATCTCGGTTGAAGATGCACTCCATCACAAAATCTATGAGGGCTTGTACTTTAATGGCGGGGCTCAGCTGGTACTGTATGTCGAATTCAGAAAACTTGATGGCCCATTTGATCAAATGCGTCGAGGTCTTGGGCTTGGTGAGGACCATTTTGAGGGGCTGATTTGTCAACATTGTGATGGTAGCTCCACTTCGGGGGATCTGGTTTCGGCGTTGCACAGTACCTTGCTGATGTAGGATTTCGACTTTTGTGCTCTATCTTCTTTGATCAGGACTGCTGACTACTTCGTCCCCGGCTGACAGGTACAAGTATAGAGTTTCTCCTAGGACCAGGTGGGCCAGGAGGGGAGGTGAGGTGAGGTACTCCTTGAGTTCGTTGAAAGATCGCTAACATTCCTCCCTCCACTAGAAGTCTTTTAATTTCTTGATGGCTTGGAAGAAGGGAAGAGGTCAGCTAACTTCGACATGAATATATTGAGTGCCACCACTTGGCTAGTAAGCTTCTAAGTTTCCTTCACTGACCGAGGATGTGCCATGTCCAGTATGGCTTGTAATGCCGCTTCCTTTCGCATTGGACAACCCATCCACAAATAGCTTCTAACTAGGGGGAGCATCTCTAGCGGGGCACCCTTCTCCTAGTTCATCTTCTAGGGCTCGAGGGAGATCTCGGTTGAAGATGCACTCCATCACAAAATCTATGAGGGCTTGTACTTTAATGGCGGGGCTCAGCTGGTACTGTATGTCAAATTCAGAAAACTTGATGGCCCATTTGATCAAATGCGTCGAGGTCTTGGGCTTGGTGAGGACCATTTTGAGGGGCTGATTTGTCAACATTGTGATGGTAGCTCCACTTCGGGGGATCTAGTTTCGACGTTGCACAGTACCTTGCTGATGTAGTATTTCGACTTTTGTGCTCTATCTTCTTTGATCAGGACTGCTGACTGCTTCGTCCCCGGCTGACAGGTACAAGTATAGAGTTTCTCCTAGGACCAGGTGGGCCAGGAGGGGAGGTGAGGTGAGGTACTCCTTGAGTTCGTTGAAAGATCGCTAACATTCCTCCCTCCACTAGAAGTCTTTTAATTTCTTGATGGCTTGGAAGAAGGGAAGAGGTCAGCTAACTTCGACATGAATATATTGAGTGCCACCACTTGGCCAGTAAGCTTCTAAGTTTCCTTCACTGACCGAGGATGTGCCATGTCCAGTATGGCCTGTAATGCCGCTTCCTTTGGCATTGGACAACCCATCCACAAATAGCTTCTAACTAGGGGGAGCATCTCTAGCGGGGCACCCTTCTCCTGGTTCATCTTCTAGGGCTCGAGGGAGATCTTGGTTGAAGATGCACTCCATCACAAAATCTATGAGGGCTTGTACTTTAATGGCGGGGCTCAGCTGGTACTGTATGTCGAATTCAGAAAACTTGATGGCCCATTTGATCAAATGCGTCGAGGTCTTGGGCTTGGTGAGGACCATTTTGAGGGGCTGATTTGTCAACATTGTGATGGTAGCTCCACTTCGGGGGATCTGGTTTCGGCGTTGCACAGTACCTTGCTGATGTAGTATTTCGACTTTTGTGCTCTATCTTCTTTGATCAGGACTGCTGACTGCTTCGTCCCCGGCTGACAGGTACAAGTATAGAGTTTCTCCTAGGACCAGGTGGGCCAGGAGTGGAGGTGAGGTGAGGTACTCCTTGAGTTCGTTGAAAGATCGCTAACATTCCTCCCTCTACTAGAAGTCTTTTAATTTCTTGATGGCTTGGAAGAAGGGAAGAGGTCAGCTAACTTCGACATGAATATATTGAGTGCCACCACTTGGCCAGTAATCTTCTAAGTTTCCTTCACTGACCGAGGATGTGCCATGTCCAGTATGGCCTGTAATGCCGCTTCCTTTGGCATTGGACAACCCATCCACAAATAGCTTCTAACTAGGGGGAGCATCTCTAGTGGGGCACCCTTCTCCTGGTTCATCTTCTAGGGCTCGAGGGAGATCTCGGTTGAAGATGCACTCCATCACAAAATCTGTGAGGGCTTGTACTTTAATGGCGGGGCTCAGCTGGTACTGTATGTCGAATTCGGAAAGCTTGATGGCCCATTTGATCAAATGCGTCGAGGTCTTGGGCTTGGTGAGGACCATTTTGAGGGGCTGATTTGTCAACATTGTGATGGTAGCTCCACTTCGGGGGATCTGGTTTCGACGTTGCACAGTACCTTGCTGATGTAGTATTTCGACTTTTGTACTCTATCTTCTTTGATCAGGACTGCTGACTGCTTCGTCCCTAGCTGACAGGTACAAGTATAGAGTTTCTCCTAGGACCACGTGGGCCAGGAGGGGAGGTGAGGTGAGGTACTCCTTGAGTTCGTTGAAAGATCGCTAACATTCCTCCCTCCACTAGAAGTCTTTTAATTTCTTGATGGCTTGGAAGAAGGGAAGAGGTCAGCTAACTTCGACATGAATATATTGAGTGCCACCACTTGGCCAGTAAGCTTCTAAGTTTCCTTCACTGACCGAGGATGTGCCATGTCCAGTATGAACTGTATCTTCTCAGGGTTGGCTTCAATGCCTCATTGAGTGATGGTGAAGCCTAGAAACTTGCTCGAAGTGATGCTGAAGGCACACTTGTTGGGATTTAACTTCATATTAAACTTTCACAAAGTGTCGAAGGTCTCGATCAGGTCCGAGGTGTGTGCTTCGGCTTTTAGGCACTTCACCACCATATCATCTACATAGGCTTCAATGTTCCTTCCCATATGGTCCTTGAACACTTTATTAACGAGACATTGGTAGGTAGCTCCTGTGTTTTTAAGCCCGAAGGGCATCACCTTGTAGTAGTATGTAATATGCTCGGTGATGAATGAGGTATTCTCTTCGTCTTCGGGGTGCATCTTTATTTGATTGTATCCAGAGAAGGCATCCATGAAGCTGAGCAATTCATATCCTGTAGTGGTGTCGATAAGGTGGTCTATTCTTGGCAAAGGAAAACTGTCCTTGGGGCAGATTCGGTTATGGTCTGTGAAGTCAATACAAATTTGCCATTTTCCATTAGCTTTCTTAACCAAAACCACATTTGATAGCCATTTAGGATAATATACCTCTCAGATGAATCCGACATCAAGTATCTTGTCAACTTCCTCTTCGATGGCCTTCCATCGCTCTGGTGCAAAGTTCCTCTTCTTCTACCGAACTGGCCTAGAGCTCAAGTCCACACTCAGCCTGTAAGTAATGACCGAAGGGTAAATTCTGGGCATGTGAGCGGTGGACCAAGTGAAGACGTTGATGTTAATTTTGAAGAAACTTACCAATTCGGATAGGCTCTCCAGGGGAAGGTTGGACCCGACGTGGACCGTCTTCTTGGGATCGTCCTCATCCACAGGAACCGAGATGATGTCCTTAGCTTGCTGGCTCCTCCTTAAGGTCAAGGCCCTCAAGTGACAATGCTTCTTTGTTCTTGCCCTTTAGCGCCGCCACATAGCACTGACGGGTGATATGCTGACCCCCCCGAACAATCCGATGCCATGCTCGATTGGGAATTTGAGGGCGAGGTGGTAGGAGGACATGGCAGCTCGCAATGCATGAAGGGTTGATTTCCCCATGATTGCGTTGTAAAGGGAGACAATCTTCATGACAAGGAACTCCCTCATCCTCGTCACCTACCGAGGCTCGGTTCCTACTGTGATTGGTAGGGTGACCTTTCCTTCTGGCCTAACAACATTGCTGGAGAAGCCGACCAGTGGGACGCCCACAGGCTAGAGGCGCTTTGGTGCTATCTTCATCTTTTCAAAAGCTTCATAGAAGAGGATGTCTACCGAGGAGCCACTATCGACGAGAATCCTCTTGACTAGGAAGTTTGCTACTACGGTTGAAATCACCAGCGCATTGTCATGGGGGACTGTGATCCCATTGAGGTTCTCATTTGTAAAGGAGAGGTCCTCATGATGCTTTAGCCTCTTGGGGGGTGGCCCTTGAATGTTCACTTGCCTGGCGTAGGCCTTAAGGGCCGAGGCCGAGCCCCCGACATTGACGTCGATGACTTTGACAACCTGCTGATGTTGTTGCTGCTGCTAAAAGGATGAAGTGTTGGTTTCGCCCCTAGCGAATTGCTTCAAATGCCCGTGGTGGATGAGGGACTCTATTTCATTCTTCAACTCATAGCAGTCCTTGGTGTCGTGGCCGATGCCATGGTGAAACTTGCAATACTTTTTGGGGTTCCTCTTCATCTTCTCTGGACACTTTACGAACTTTTCCTTGCCTATCTGCATCAGGATTTGGGTCCAGGAGGAGTTGAGTGGCGTATATTGGCTATAAGCCGTGGTCGAGGCTGATGGCATCCTGTTATCTTTGTCGCTATCACCTCGGTGGTCTTCATTCTTCCTTTTCTTCCCTAAGGGACAGCTGCTGCGTTCAGTCTCCTTCTCCTGGTGGTTCCCGGTCGAAGCCTCTTCGGTCACAATGTACTTTTGAGCCTTTTTGAGGAATTCTAACTTTGTCTTTGGCGGAGTTTTGGCAACCAAGCACTTGAGGGCGGAGCCATCTCGAAGTCCATTGATGGCAGCGTGCATTGAGATCATGGGGTCAAGGTTCCTGACCTCGAGCTCTTATTTTTTGAAGCAGTCGATGTAAGAATCAAGCTTTCCGCCCGACTTCTGCTTGATGGACAAGAGCGAGACGATGCTCTTTTGGCACTGTCTGTTCCTAATGAAGCAGGCAAGGTACATGTTGGCGAACTACTCCAATGAAATGATTGACCTCGGGCGAAGGTTGGAGAACCAGTGGCGTGCTGCCCCCTTGAAGGTGGCCTAGAAAGTTCGGCACATCAAGGTGTCGGAATACCCGTAGACTATCATGAGCATTCTGAAACTTTCTAGGTGGTCATCAGGATCCGAGGAGCCGTTGTACATCTCAAAAGTAGGAGCCTTGAAGTGTGGGGGGAGAGGCTCCAAAATGATTTCCGGGGTGAATGCGTCATACGGTTGGCAGAATTTCCGTGACTAGTAGAGGTGTCAGCTCGACTCTCCTTGACTTGGTGGAGCTCGTCTCTGATGGCCTTGAGCTCGGCTCACAACTCGGTAATTCTTGGATTGGTAGGGTTGTGGCCCCGCTTCTATCTTCACGGACTCGATGGGTATCAACTCGGATTCCTGAGTACTCCGAGGTTGGGTCATGCGTGCTCCCCTACGGGTGCGATGATCATTCAGAATGTCCTGGAGATCCAAGATAGGAGCGGGAGTGGCGTGACGTTGGCTCTCACATCGGGAGAGAACTCCGGGATGGCCGAGGTGTCCGCCATCGTCCCTCAGGATCTCCCTTCGGCAGTGGTGATGCTGCTTCGAAGGCTGGTGACTATCTTTGGATTGTGCAGGCGCTTCTTCTCTTTGCTTGACTCCAATTGCTCGGCCAGTTGATTGTTGCCCTAGCAAGGGCTGGGGGCTCAACGTGCTCGCATTGGCCCTAATCCTCTGACACCATAATGGGGCGATTGCCTCGAGAGGGATCTGCTACTCGGGGACAGACTTCTTCTATGCACTGAGTGAGGCAGTCCAAACGATCAATGACTGCTTGAAACTGCTCATAGGTGACCAGGTTCTGGTTATTCCTGGTTCTTTGTACCATGACTTTTGAACTTAGGAGGGCTTAGAGATTTTTCTTCTTGTGAGTTTTAAGGAATTGTCTCAGCAACGCTTTCCGCAGATGGCGCCAATTGTTGTTGCTCGGATTAGCCAAGGGCAATGAGGTAAATTTGCCCTTAAGTCCCGAAGATAGGCCGAAGGCTTTGAGGATTCGGGGGAGGGTAGGGTGAGGCTGAGGACTGTAGACCGAGGCGAGATACTCCCTTTTTAGTATGATAGAAGTTGAGGATTGCGGGTTGTTGGCTCAGTGACGAGGTCCCTGGAGATCCGAGATACTACAAAACAAGAGATGTCAGAGGCCTTAGGTGAAGACCTAAGGCGAAGACTCCGACACACAGTTTAGTATGAGGTGTAAGGTGCAGACGAGGGTCTCGATGGTAGTCATCGGATGCACCGGATCCCTAGGAGTAAATGCTAATGAAGCGGGGTAGGTGCAAAAATTTAATTAAAGTCATTAGAAGTAAATGCATGAACTGTATTAGGATTCTGGGACCTAGATCTCTTATCAAGAGAGGATTACCTCATATTTATATTTGAATGAGCTGGAGAATGAGAGCCGTGAGATAGATCCTTGCGAGTACACCTAACTACTCCGTGGTTGACTCAGTACGAAGGCAAGAGGGATCCTCTGCTATGGCTGGCGCTGTGAAGCATTAGTGAGCAGGACCTCTCAGTCCGTAATGGGCGGGGCCTGGCTAGCCCACATCATTAGGTAATTGAAAATTTGTGAATAATAAATAAGGTCCTTGTGAGGCTGATGCGTGAGGGGTGAGGTTGTGATTGCGAGGGCCAGCCTGGGCTGGGGCTGATGCAACACCTCAGTTACCTAGCTAAGTCCGTCCTTTCTGCGACTTTGTTCAGATTCAGACGAACGTGTCCCCAAAGCTCATGAAAGGGTCATTATTAGTTACAAGTTACAAAGAATCTTACAAACTGTGGGTCCCAGCAGCGCCGGGAATACAAACGCGTATGTACGTCTACCATTCAGATTCAGTTACTTTTTAAGCATTAACTTACTTGTATGTATGATGTATCGAGTACGGACCGGAAGAATGCATGGAAGAGATTAAAAGGTCCAAGAATATAGAAAAATAAAAAAAGGGAGTTGGCCTTGGAGAGATGGGGAGAGGTCAGACGTGGATGGCAGGGGTTGGTTTGTGTGGAGGATGGTGAAGATGGATTCGGATGATGGTTCTATGAATTGGGACAACATGGTAACGGGTTCATTGTTCCGAGGAGGGACGTCCAAGTGCCCAAGGCAAGTTGGGTTTCAAGTGAAATGAGAGTCCTACAGGGTTTGGCGGTTTCTTCGTGGCTCCAATAATTGACTGTTCCGTGATAATGGGGCTTGTAGTAGTGGTCCCGGGTCAACACCCGTCAAGTTGTAGATCCATGGTCTGCAATCCAATACTTGGCGTTGTTGGTCCATTCACATATCCTCTCATGGATCTGCACATCCTGGAGTATATATTCGCTTAAACAATTGCAGGTTTTACTAGGGCCCACAGTCCTAGTTACTTACACGGAATACTTAATTTATGTATTTGCTTCGTAGGATTCTGAATCAGTGGCTGAAAATTACAGATTAAAGATTAAGGATTGATCTTAAAACAAATCATGTATGTATGTATATATGTGGAATTATGCATAAACAGCAATCCCACGTCTGTCTTTACGTTTATATTTGATCTTTCGTGCATTATGCAATAATCAGTTCGGTGGAAGTGGGATGGAAATCACAGCATCACCAACCATCTATTGAAATATAAATCTTTCATCATATTCCTCAACTCAAGTGGGCCGGCCAGATTACGAGGTGGCAGTCTCGCAAGAAGTTGGAGGGAAGGCAATTAATCAACTGGGATTCAGGAGAAAGCGAAATGAAATATAAAGCATTATATTCATGTGGATGGGCTTCAACTTCTTCTCACGCCACTAGTTTGTATACGGACTCTTTCCCGACGTCAGATGTGTGTTTTGACTTGACTTCTTCTGCCTCTCCAATCTCCATTTTGACACTTGACACCCTCCATTCCGCCATACCGCCGCTCACCGGTAAAAGAATCCTGCCAAACCGCCCATTGTTTTATATACCATTGCTTGGTCCAAATTTGGACCAGAATTTCCAACCTGATCAGGGCTGCATACACACGCCCCTCTTGTGTGGCTCGTGTTTCTTCTCTTCCTCTCTTCTTTCCAGATGGTTGGTTCGGGTGTTTAGGGTTCAGTTAACTGAACCAAAATCGAATTGAATTTGATCGTTATAATTTTGACTATTCAGTTTTTTGGTTTTTTTATATATATAATATAATAAATAATATATATATAGTGCATATATATATTTACATATAATTAATATAAAATGATAATATGTATATAATATGTATCGATTGGTTTGATTAACTATTAATTTGTTAGGTTAACCAAAAAGCAAATCAGTCCTTCGATTTGTAAAAAATATTAAATTGTAACCGATTTTTTTTCGGTTTGATTCAATTTTTTAATTTTCCGGTTTTTATGAACACCCCCAATAGTTGCTTGCATTCATGTCATAATCCGGCTCAAGCTGTCTGCCTGGGAAAATTGGATCAGTAATTGATCCACGGCAACGCATTTGTGGATTGGGGTTTTTAATGAATATAAAATAGGCAGGATTAAATCGAAAAGTGTTGGATAATAGGTTGTTGCCGACCTAAAGAGTCCGAGTAATTATCGAATAAGATATGAAGTAGTGTTGTTTTGTTTGAAGCCGTTGGTTGGTACTGTGGGCGTGACGTGGTAAGAAGTTAATGGACAGGCAAGCAGACAACATGTCAACAAATGGAGAAGTAGGCGTGGATTGGATTCTCATCGTGCGGTCAATTCTCATTAGCATACTGGTAAGTCCATGAATGGAGTCAGAATACTCGTATCAATCATGAGAAAAGGGAAATACATGGTCGGACAAGTTCCAAACTTCCAATTGCTTCCGCACAACTATTGGCGTGATTGTAAGTGACAGATTGTGACTGAGGTGAGAGGCATGTAGAGTGTTTGTTTGTGTAGGGCTGGAAGCCGGAACTGGACATCACAATCTGAAACCGGTTGTGAACTTGTGATTGATTCAGAGGATCCTATTTATCTGAAATTTCAAGGGATTTAAAAAAAACAAAAAAGAATGAAAATGTGGGAATTGACATAGGATATGTAATGTAGGTGGCCGGGGGTTTTGGGCAAAGATCGAATCGGCTTCCATCAGCAAAAACCTGTGTCCACACCGTTTTAATAATCTTTTACAAATTTGTATTAGGAATATCTCTCCATGAAATAAGATATACAACAATGAAAATGTTCTTATCCATTTGGATGTGTTTTAATAGTTGGATGTTTGTCACGCTTTTTTTATTGTAATGCTACGTCTGCATAATCTAACGTCATTGTTCCTTATTTTTTGAGATAAATAGACTCCACTCCCCCTCAGAAATGTGACATTATAGTTCCACCGCATCCTATCCATGATTTGGCATCAATCTATGATCAAAATTCATTGCACCTGTACGATAAAGCTATGATCTTTTAGGGTGAACTGAACAGTAAAAACCCTTGTTTATCGTCATTTTTGAAAAAGATCCTTCTTTCTACTTTTGGGATTGTGTGAGCCCAACAGATTTCAAGTCTGCGCGGACGGAGCCCAACAGATTTCAACACCCTTTCTATAAAAAAATACTGACTAGTAAATGGATAGATTCATGGGCTATTGCAGGTTGAAAAGAAAAAAAGGTTCTCCATTTGTTTTCTCAATTCATTGGTTGCATAATGGGCCGTAAGAACTTAGGTGGCAATGGGATTTGATTTCCAAACGACTTCCACATGGGCTGGTCTCGGCTTATCTTTTGCAAAAATTTTGAAAGGGCGCAGCCCCAAAGCCCAGCCTGTGAATATAACCAATCGGAGATCTCATCAATTTATCTGCCATTAGTTGGTTGAAGGTACTCTATTATAGCATTACGCTAAATAGGTGTATATAGGGACTGGATCTGCCACCAGTATTCCTCCCCATGAATGACAAGGGGGATGTTCTCAATTTGCGGCTAAAGTGGTTTGTTAGGAGCAAATTCAAACTCATGGAGATGTCTGTCTGAATTTCTTTTGTTTGGTAAATGGAGTACATAAGGGAGCAATTCACCATGGATTCTGCTTCTCACACCAACTTCACATGACATCTCAGCTGCATATGGAAAATATCTCCCCTACTTGTGTGTTGTTTACATGGGAAGATGTTCCCAATACACGGTAAATATGTGCTGTGAGGTAGATGAGAGGTGTGATTTGTGAGGAATAAATTCCAATTCTCCACCATGACTGAAAATAGCTTAGATGGTCTCTTCTCTTGGCGTCCTAGTATAAGTGCATAAGAGCACAAATGAAAAAAAATGCAAATTCTTGTTTAATTTTGTTTTGAGTTTTATTTTATTATGTTTTATGTCTTAATTTACTTTATTTGTATTTCAGTCAAACAAAATAAGCTAAAATTAAAAGCAGAAATAGATCAGAATTTACACTCAGATCATTTGCATTGTCATGGTTTTTCATCAGTGCAAATTTATTTGTATTGGGTTTTTAAAAACGAACCGTTTCATGGTCCGCTTCTCGGGTTAAATGGTCCAACCATTTGGTTTGGCCCATTCTAACAAAAATAAAAAAAAAGGCAGCTAAAAACTGTTGGACAGTTCGAACAGTTTGAACGCCCGAATCAGTAGTATGTTAATCAAATCAATGGTTTTAGCCAAAATGACGGTTTTGGAGTAAAACGGAACCAGTCAAATGATCGATTCACAAATTTTCCAGTCTGACCATCTGGTCCAAAATCATGTTGCACACACGTGGTTATCTATGTTATAGGAAAGACATGATACTGGAGCGGATTTTACCAATCAAAACCCCTTACCCCCATGTGAATTTTGATAAATATACAATTT
Organism: Nelumbo lutea; assembly: GCF_056320005.1. Taxonomy (NCBI): domain Eukaryota; kingdom Viridiplantae; phylum Streptophyta; class Magnoliopsida; order Proteales; family Nelumbonaceae; genus Nelumbo; species Nelumbo lutea. The sequence continues at coordinate 80,313,120 of NC_142684.1, read as the reverse complement.
GATTGGTTATCACTAAGTAATACTGGTTCAATCTTATATCGTGCCGTTTTGTTATCTCTCATTGTCAACGTTTTTTGCATCTCCCCATTCCCAAGGATTGAGCTGTTGGGGGGGCTAAAAAAAACAAAAACGAAACTTGACTTGGCCCCATACTTTCCTCTTAAATCTCTCTAACCTCTTTTTTTTTTTACTGCAATGTCTGGACCATTTTTTATTCTCTTTGATAAATTAGATGGATTTGTCTAGGTTATAGGAGCCGATTAAAGATAAGCACAAAATAGGAATTGGCTTAGATCCAAATAATTAATGTCAAAATCCAAATTTGTCAACTTAATACTAACCAAATTTATATTCAACCCCACACATTGCATGCATGGATTTACTTGCCAGTATTATATAGATGGAGAGGCTATTCTTTCTTTTATATAGTTCATAGGAAGCTTTGAATCACCCTCAAATAATGCTACTATTATACTCCAAGTTGGGAGTAAAATATAAGGCTTCATTTGACACCCAAGCCCCTAGTGTTGATTGGCTGATAATGTGTTTCTCCAGTTAGTTCCTAGCAATGTGGCAAATTGAAGTCCACCAGTTTTAAATTTGACAGAGGCATCAAGATTGATTTTGACCTGATCAAGTTGTGGTGCTCTCTATCCAATATATAGCACTCCCCTGTTCACTCTTCTCTATGATGGATGATTAATGGGTTGGGTTAGGTGTTGAGATTGCGTCATTGGCTCATTGCTTCCATATGTTCTAAGTATAATATAGGCTAATCTTTTTAAACTCCCATTTGTGACCATTCGTTCTCTTGATCCTATTAACCCAAGATATTGATGCTTGTTACTGTTTTACTTTTTAGGTCCCTGACTCAGGTCTACTCAAAGTTACTTTTTGGATACATGGCAGCCTACGTCGTTCTCTAATGAGGATCTGAGTTCCTCCCAAATTCACAACTTGCACAAAATAAGAGTTAAGTAATCAACAAGGTAAAGAATATCCCCCTATGAAACAAAATAAAGCAGTTGCAGATTTGATTTGTAGATGGCATTTTCTAGATTTTTCTCAAACATTTCTAGAAACATATACTGGAAAGTAAAGCCGTAAAGGAATAAGAAAAAGAATTTTTACACCACAAAAAATTCTCCTCTCACCTAGTGCCCAGAGGTGGTGGGATTACAACTTTACACATCCCAAATCCAAAAAATCCTAGGGCATGGAATCTGCCAATTCCTCTGTTAGAGCTTCTTCAAAACACCTCATAGACTCATCCATCAATTCAGGACTCAATCTGAACATGAGGACACAGAACTCCATCTGGTTAAGTGCCCCATCACCATCCATGTCTCCCTCTCTCAACATACTCAGTAGCTCTTCATCCTTCATGCCCTGTAAACCCAGAAGAGCAGAATTTCTCTTCAAGCTCTCGAATGTGATCAGACCCTTTTCGTTATCCATGAGCAATCGAAACCCATTACAGAGTTCCGCGATCAGCCCATCACCTCCCAACTTGGCAGCCATTGTTGGCAGGAAATCTTCGAACACCACGGCATTACCGGCCATTGCTATATGAAATTGTGTAATGAGGATGGGTGTTTGTCTATGTATATTGACAGAGATTGTAGAGTAACGAGCCACAGATGCAATACTCCCCAGAGGACTGGATCTATAAATAAGAGAGCGATATGGAGAGGCAAAACTAACAAAGACAAGTTCGAGGAAGGACGATTGCCTCGCATGGCTGCCAACCAAGAGACAGGTAATGAAGGGTTGTGTTGGGATCGATTGGGGGATGTTGCTATACGTCACTTTCCTTGAAGTTGCACCGGTTATTCTCTTTGTAGTTTGGACTGTAGACAACACTTCTGTGGTAGCAGAGGGTCAGAGGCTCGTGCTCTTAAAATATAGGGGGAAATCTAGAGTCATGTTTGCCGGGAAGGTGACAATCCGCCAGGCATTCAGGGGATCAGGATACAACAATCTAGTAGGTCCCAGCTTAAGAGATCCACAGCGTCCAAGATCATTGCATTCAGATGATCTCAACCATTATTTTCGTGTTACGTGAGGAAACTGCATATCTGATCCATGGCTATGGCTATGCTTTCATTTTTAATTTTTTTTTATCGTCTAAATTACCTAAATAATGGCCCATTAGGTTTAGCCATAAGGCTTCAAAATAAAACAAAAGAGGCCCATTAGGTTGGGTTATAACCCGCTCTTCCCGACATGTTAGATGTGACGCACGTGTATTTTTTAATATGCTTTGTCTCTGGAAAAACCGATGAGGTTAGAATATTTTAGTTTGAATTTTAAACCTCAAAAGTTTCGGCCATTTCGTATAGTTGGATTAAGAGCAGACTCTGGATTTCTTGATCACAAGAATTCTACCCACGCCTACCCATAATATACTACCTCCGTGAATTGGGAACATCTTTCCCTGCATAATACCATACACAGAAGATGAAATGTTCTTCATGTGTGTCTATTCTGCACTCTTAAGAGCACAATCAAAAGTTTTAGAAATTTTGGATATTTTAGATAATTCTGTCTTTTAGTTATTAGTGGATACCCGTGAGATAAGTTATTTTGTGGGAGAAATTCAAGTAAACGTTGTCATATCTTGGGTGTGGAGAGGAATTCTTAATAGGGATTTCTTAGTGAAGGAATAAGGATGGGGGAAATGGTAGGGGTGCATGATCCGATCTTATTTGATCAAATTTGGATCACCCCTGTTTGGATTTTCGAATCAGATAAGAGGATTCGACCAGAAATTGGGCCAAATTCAAATCACCCCCTATCCAATCCGATATATATTATATACTTATAAATATATATAATACATATATATATGTTATTTATTTTTATATTATATTTTTATAAATTTGTTATATTATTTATTTTTTAAAAAACATGTATATATATGACGAAAATAATTAAAAAATACTTGTATTTTTGTTTTTACTTTATTTTAATTAGTATGTTTTATTTTCTTTTAATAATTTTTAATTTTTAAAGAAAACAAGTCGGATTGGATTGGATTTAAAGATTTGACTTACCAATAAGATTCGAATTCAAATCGAGTCCTATAAGATCCAATCGGATCAGATTCAACATGCACAATATCGGGTCGGATTTAAATACCCTGAATTCGATCCGATCCATTTACATCCCTAAAAAATGATAAATCAATAAGATTTTGGAAAGATAGATGGGCTGAAGATGTGATGAGACTATTCCTCAAGAAATGATTAACAATAATGATGTTTTAGTAAGTGAGGTTATGGACAGAGAGATGAATGTTTGGATGGAGTGTAAAATCCGAAGCTTGGTCCCATCAATATATGGGAGAAAATCAAATCTATTTTTATTCCCTTGGGCTCAAGGGAAAACAATCTAATATTGGAGATTAAATACTGATGATAAATTTTCTGTCAGCTCGGCCTATAGAATAAAGTGAACATCGATAAATAATGGAAGTAGTAACCTGAATTGGAATTCAATTATTTGGGATTTAAGTTGTCTCCCGAAATTGAAAACCTTTATGTACCTTCTCCTGAAAAGGAAGCTCCCTACAAAAGTTTTCCTTACAAATAAAGGATTTAATGTCAATGGAACTTGCAGCTTTTGGGGTGAAGATGAAGATGTTGATCATATTTTTGAAAACTGTGAAATTTCCAATGGAGAATGTTGCCCTCTTCCTTTGTTAATTCTAACGGTGTTGATTCTTCCTTGTTGGAATGGTGGGATAAAGTGAGGGCTAATGATTTAATTGAGAATCCAAATTGCAAAGAGTAGTATGTTTTTTATATTATGGAATATATGGAAGAATGGAAACAAAAAACCTTTAATAATAATAGAGCCCCTCCTCATTTGATTATGGAGAAAGCGTTAAATGATCAAAAGGAATATGAAAATGCTAGAAAGGTAAACTATCATGTACATCAAAATTCGTGGAAAGTTGTTGCTGGGAAAGGTCCAAAGTCCAACACTATTAAGATAAATTTTAACGCCTCTCAATCTAGTAATGGGAAATGTTCTATTGTTGCTATTGCAAGGAATCACTATGGTGAGATTGTGGATTTTAAAGCGTACAGTTTAGGGATTACTACTATCAATTTGACAGAGGCTTGGGTGGCGTGGGAGGCTCATAACCTGGTGGCAAACCTCACCAATAACCTTGTCATCACCGAGGGCGATTCTAAGCTAGTTATCTCGTGCCTAAAGCTCCTCTCCAATACTCCGTGGTGCTTAAGGAACATCATCCAGGAATGCTTAGAGCTGAAGAAGTGGTTAAATGAGGATGTTTGTTACAAGCATGTTTACAAGGAGGCTAATCGTGCTACGGATTGGTTAGCAAACTCTACGCTCTCAACAAGTAATGGATAGGTTGATTTTGGTCTGGACAATATTCCTCCTCATTTAGTTTGCATTTGTTTAAGTGACTTTTGGGGGAATGCTCCCCTTGGCTTGTGTAGCACATCAAGTTTTTATCGGAAAAGAGTAGTCATATTATATTTTTAATTGCGTCGAGCCGGTACAAATAAATTTATGGTTAATTAACATAATTTTTTTGTTCATGATTAATTAAAATTTACTGTTAAGGCTCAGTTTGGAAGGAGTATAAATATAAATATGCAAGTATAAAACCTTGTATTTTATATTTCTAAATTTATACTATACATATTTGTATTTGTACTACTCTTTGAGCCTAATTACTAATGAATTAATTCAAATTTAGGCCTTTTTAGAGTTCAATCCCCCTCAGATTTGTTTTATTGGTTTCCCCAATGTACACCCCCCATACACGAGTCCAGATCTGCTCCTCACACCAATCTCACATCATGTACAGCCACACATTGGGAACAGATTGGAGATGTTCCCAATACACAGTGGGATGTGGCTGTGAGGTTAGAGTTAAGAGGTCTCTATGAAGAGCAAATCTCAATTCAGCATTCCCTATACACACACCATCTCCCCATGAATTGGGAATCTTTCTCCCTCCCCCCTTGACACTGACTTGATCAGTTATCCAGGACCTGTTCCAAAGCTACCTCTTCTTAATCTGTTTGGATGCTACAGTTTGTGCAAACATAGTAGCATTATGTTCTTTTTCTTCTTCTTCTTCTCTCTCCCTCTCTCTGTTTCTGTGATCACACGGTTCACACAGCCTTTTATAGTTGTTCAATGGGAATGTCTCCATACTTGTATGCTTTTTTTTTTCATGGGGAGATATTCCCAATTCAAGGCTGCAAGGGTTTGTACGAACGGTGTAAGCATGGTCTTGTGGGGACCAAATCTGATTTCCTCTCTATCTTTGCTTCAGTGCTCACACAGTTCACACAACCTTTTACAATTATTGATTAGGAATAACTCCATACTTATATGCATTTTTTCATGGGGAGATATTCCCAATGCAAGGCTGTATGGAATTGTACGAATGGTGTGAGCACAGTCTTGTGAGGACTAAATCCAATTTCCTCTCTCTCTCTCCTTCCCTACTGGTCCCTCCCACTTCAAATGCCCTATATAGTTACCAATACCTCCTTTCTCTGTCCCTTCCTCCCCTCTCTGTTTTTCTGTTTTCTGTGTTCTTGTTTTCTTCTTTGCCGGCCCCTCCCACTGCAAATGCCCTTTATGGTTGCTGGTACCTCTCTTCTTTCTCTTTCTCTCTCTTTCTCTTCCTCCTCCTCTTTCTTCCTGCAAGTCCCAGCAAGTCCCTCTGCAAACACCAAATAGTCGTGTTTTTAATTGTTCTGCCCCTTGTAAAAATTCATAAATTCCTATAAGTTTTTAGCATTCTTAGGTGTGCCCCTATTAAAATTTAATCAAAAGTGTTTTTGAATAAAAAAAATCAAAAGTGATTTATCACTATAATTTATATAAAACAAAACTCAATTTATTTTTATAAAACAAATATAGGAGTGTACTTGAAAGTTTTGGAACCACAGAATTCTAGCAAATTGATTTTGTTCCATTAGCCCGCCCTGCCCCGACCTTGAACCCAGAATTCTGGGGATCGGGGAAGGGGTGGGGATGATATTTATCCATTCTACCCCGATATATATATATATATATATAATTCTTATAGTTCTTAATATATGTTATATTATATTATATTACATAATATAAAATACTTTTAGATAAATTTTAAAAAATAAATTTAAAAGTATAAAAATAGGAATGATCAGGGCGGGGCATGACATTTGAATTCGGGGTCAGGGGCGGGGCTGGCAAAACCCAGCCCCACCCCGCCCTGTTGCCATACCAAGCAGTTCCTCAGTTTGACAATGGTGATTTATGCAAAACAACAACTAGTGGTGTTTAATCTGTTTGTCTTCCTAAATATCAATAGAGCTACTTGGGAAAGTGGGAATGAATATTGGACAAAGACATTTTACTCAACTCTTCCGTGTGTTAAATATGATGCTTCTAGGTGGCGGAAGCTTTTGTTTTGTAGAAAAACAAGGGAAGAAGAGGAAGGAGAGGGAAATTGATACAGACCAAAGAGTTTTGATGTTATAAAGTTTTCCATTGTGGCCACTTTTTGTTGGAAATGTATACGCATTTCAAACAGGATTTTCTACTCACTTTTTCTGCACACTTTCTACTGTAATTCACGACGAGTAGAGAGTGAATAGGAAAAGTGAGTAGTGGGTTCTAGGCATTTAGAACCTTTCAAATAAGTCCCGATCTGCTGCCCACATTTTGGCAACGGCATTGTTGACCACATTCTAATAGGATGTCATCTATACCTAACATGAATGGTCCCCCCACATGTGCCAAATTAATTGATGGAAGCTAAAGCTTAGTTTGCATTTCTATATAAAATAATACAAAATGTAAGGTTTTGTATTCTACATATTTGTATTTGTACTTCTTCCAAACTGAGCCTAAAGTCCAACCATTGGTTTAGATAAATTTCCCATTTTACCCTTTCATTTCTAATTTTATTCTTAATACCCTCAATTGCTCATCTTAATCCCCACCACACCTGAACCTTCCAACCCTTCAATCGTTTATATGCACCTCCTTTCCATCTCCAACCACACCTTGAATAGACATTGATTTTAGAGCAACTGCTATGAGTAGCGACAGGTTGTGAAATCTTGACATGATGGTCTATGTTGGTGCTCGGGTTGGTCCAGGACAACAATGTAATTTCACCCTTGGGTTCTAGAAGTGGGCCGAAGGCTTTGAGGATTCAGGGACAAAATGCTGAGACTGAGGCTAGGGGCGAGGGCTGGTAATTGAGGTGCTACAAGATAGAGGATGTCAGAGGTCTCGGATGAGAACCCGAGGTGGAGACTCTGACGGTCAAGTTTGTATGAGGGTACAAAGAGGGGAATTAAGTACAAACGAGGGCTCTGAGGAGGTTACTCATAGATACTAAATTCCCAAATTGAGGACACTTAAAAATTCTGTGGTAGGATCAAATTTTAGGATCAGGATCCCTCACCTGGAGGGGGGGGGGGTACCCCCTATTTATATTTGAGGTGCTTAGAGGTTGGTGGAGATGATCACCCAAGATGGGAGCTGTACGAGGATAGTCAGCGAGCTCTGCACAGATGCGTGGGCGTTTCGCGATTGGCTTCGTACGAGGGGTGCAGGGTAGCCCCTGCTGTGGTTAGTCGTGTCTCTGGTTTTTCTGTTCGTGGACTGGGCCACCCAGCCCAAAATGGGCTGGGCTAGGCCACCCTACATCACTTGCCCCCAAGTCCCGAGGTCGAGGTGATGAATTCGGCTTTGGCTAATGGGAGTAGTAATAGTGAGTGCTAGTGGGTCCAACAACCAAGGTGTACCCTGTAGTGGCGTTCTCTTTCACTATTTCTGCCTGGTTTGTCTTGATAAGTTGGGCCAAAGCTGCGAGCGATCTGTGGCACTACTGCTTCGAATAGGGGATCGGGGGCCATATTCAGAATATGTTTATGCGTTGGGAGAACACCCCGTGTGCGGAATGGCTTTCCGGTCAAATTGGTGTGCACGTTCACGCAACCAGGTCACATAAACCAGTGGGCGGACGCACTGGTCCACCTCGAGCGTCGTTTTCCCTTCCAAGGATGAGTACTCAGGGGTGCAACGTGGTTGGATCACAAGTGCGGAGGTGTTTTGCATCCATTAGATATGAGACGATCCGAGCTATTTCTAGCGTATCATTTTTCCTTCCAAGGCTGAGCATTATGTAGCATGCTACAGTTGGGTTGCGGAGGCAATGGCTCCTCAGTTGTTCTCAGTTGTTGGATCTCGAGATATCTGGGTCGTTCGTTCTCCTTTAAATAGGGGCCTTGGCAGCAGCGTTCTTGTCATTTGCCTCTAAGTGCCTTTGCTTTCGAGTGAACTTAGCTCCCAGACTCTCCAACCTTCAACACTTCTTCTTCCTCCACATCCCTTTAAGTAATTTTGAACGATGTCTTTCTCAGATTCTGGACCTGAGTGCTATGATCTTCTGAATGAGTCGGAGAGGAGCCCCACCCGAACCCCTTCTCCCCTTTCTCCATTAAGTCCTTCTGCCCTTGCTCCCCTTCAGCAAGAGGTTGAGGTGCTTCGGGAGAGGGCAGTCTCCAAGGGTGCCAAAGGTAGCCGTCGAGGTGATGACCCTCCCTCTGGGAGCGCTGGATTTGTGACATTGAGGGCTCCTCCCAAGTCGAGGGGGAAGAGACCCCAAGCCCTGTCTCTAGGATGAGGGCTGCCCAGGTAGTAGCCGAGACTGCTCTCCTATGTCTAGGATTTGAAAATTCTTTGGATGGGGATCAGGTCAAGGCTCTGGCGAGGTAGTACTTCATCCCCTCATTCTATGGTATGAGGGTACCCGAGGTGGGCGACTGGTCATGGACTTCTAAGGAGGGGGAGATCTGCATTTACCAACACTTTCTTCAGTTCGGTCTTCGGTTCCCCCTTCGTCCGCTGATCTCTAAACTGTTGAGGGCGTAGGGGATCACCCTTAAACAGCTGGTGCCAACACCGTTAGAACCATAGTGGCGATGCTGGTGGTGGCTTAGTTCCAGGGGGTACAACTGACGCCGAAGCTCTTCTGAACACTATTTGTGTTGAGGAAGCACTCTTCCAAAGTCAGCATGTACTACCTTCAACCCCGTAGGACCAAGCTAGTAGACAACCCCTCTTCTGTGCATAACTGCAAGGGTAAATTTTTCTTTTTGTCCTGTCCCGAGGGTTGGTCCTTTAAGTCAGGGTGGGGAGAGGTTAGCTAGGCTGTGGAGAAGAGTGTCCACCTGCTCACGAGTGAGGAGAATGATGATCTCGCTCGGTTTCTCGACTTGGGGAGAGTCCGAGCCCAGCCTTTGGTGGAGGAAGAGGTCCCACTAGTCTTTGCGGGGCTCAGCCTTGCTCCCTTGGTAGGAGAGGCCTTGTAGTCCCTTAACACGTTCCCTCATCCTCTTCTTTACACTGCGTTACTAGCAGCTTTATTTGGTTTGCAGAGGTGCCGATAGATGCCCAGAAGGTCGTGGCCGTGATAGAAGGTGCTCGCACAATGTAGGAGCTGGCGTAAATGCCTAAAAAACCTTCTGATGGGGCACCAACACCAAAGGAGAAGGCCCTTGCCCCTACGAAGGGGGTGTCCTCTCACCAGGTCCCCAGTAAGGGGGCCGTTTCACAAGTCCCTACCAAAGGGACTATTCCAGCAGCTCCCACGAAGGGAGAAACTTCACACCCCACTAAGGGGAAAAGGCCCATCGAGGAGGGCCCGCCGAGGCGGGAGAAGCAGGTGCCACCGAAGCCAACCAGTGGGTCGAGGAAGCCTGCCTAGGAGACTGAGGCAGGGGAAAAGTGGCCAGTCAAGGATGCCATTGGGAGATCAGTCGCCGGAGAAAGGGGGTCTCATAATGAACGGATGGGGCCGTTTTCTACCCCTACACCCTTGGAAGAGCTTGCCCAGTGGTCCAACCTGATCTTCCATCCCCAGTGGAATGTCCGCGAAGGGGACTCCATCCGCGAGGAGGGGGTTGGTCAGGTGCTAGTGAGCGGGGCCCTTCTCTCGAGGGATCATTTGCAGATGCTAGGGAGTGCTTCTGAGAAGGTCTACACCAAGGGTTTGGGAAGCTTGGCCGAGGTAACGTTTGTCCCTTTTTCTTCACGGTTACTTAATTTTCTATAGAATACTGTCTATTCCTTCGTTGCAGGTCTGCCTCCACTTTGTTGGTCTTAGGGATTGACTGAAGCTAACCTTGGCCCAAATGGACAAGCTGGAGGAGGAGAAGGGGAAGAAGCTCCATCAAGCTGTTGCCACCACCGAAGAGAAGTACCACAAGTTCCGGTAGAACCTCATCGACGAGTAGAAACTCTGGATGGAGGCTCAGACGCAGCTGAAGGAGGAGCAGGAGAGCCTTTCTAAGGAGCAGATGGAGAGGGCCTACATCGGAAGCCTTCTCTCTGAGTTTGGATGGCGCCTTAACTAGGCCAAGGGCGATGCTACTGAGACGAAGAAGCGAGTTGCCAAAACGGAGAGGAAGGCCGAGGAGGCAGTGAAGTGTGCTGTGGAGGCCAAGAAAAAGGCTATCGACGCAGGGAAGAGGGCTTAGGAGGCCAAGAAGCAGGCTGAAGAGCTGGCCAATCTCGCCTCCAGGGCTTTCTTGGGCAGGATTGAGGGTACGAAGAAGGCGCTCACGGTGTCTCTGCCTAACTTCGATGCCGAATCTTTGAAGGTAATCCCCGACTCTCCTGAGGATCCTGCTAACTCCGCTCTTCCCCCTCTGACAAGTGGCGAGGCTTAGGGTTGGTTTTTGTTTTGCTTTATTTTCTTTTTTGATATTGTACATGAGTTCAGCCTTGAAGGCCATGAATGAGTTTTTGTAAAGCCCATTTTTTGAATATAATGGAAATCGGTGGCACTTTTTTGAATATCCTCTTTTGTACTTGTTTTTTGCTTTCTGTTGTGTTTTTTTCTCTTTTGTTTGCTTTGTTGTCTTATTTTTTGCTGAGGGGCCCTTACCCCCCCTAAGTAAAAAGATCACAACGTAACATAGTTCACTTTGGATTGTTATACACGTGCTTAGGTGTGTGCCAAAGGGCAGCCGAGGCAGTGCCATACAATCAAATTGTCGTTCGCCTTGCTTAACTTCCCTATAAGTATTCACTTAAGCGAGGCCAAGGTGACCAGCGACAGGGGAGGAGGCCGAGGTTGTTAGACAGTTTTGTATGCCCTTAGCTTCAATCAAAATGATGTACTTTATGAGTTTATTGTAAATGAATAAAAGTGCATATTTGATTCATGATCCCTTGGTATGTTTCTGTATAATACCCTTAAACTAGACACTTAATGAGACTCGTGTTAGTTTAGAATGTTCACAGCCAGTGGGTCGGTCTGGGGAGACCTATCCTGACAAGGCTGACACTGTGGTGCCACAAAGTCAGTTGGGGTGGCCTGTCTCAGCTGCCAGGGTGAGACCCTAGGCATATACAGTGTAGGATTAATTGAATCTTTGAACCGGACCAGATTTCCAGTATTGCTTTGGACTTTAGAGATTAATGGGAAAAATTGGAAAGTTACACCCGACCCCTAGACTCGATTATGATACTGCATTAGGTTTCGAATTGGGCTGTCTTTGATGTACCAATCAGTGAGATCCTTAGCGGGGGTCAAAACCTGGGTATGTTGGGACAGTCTAAGAATTCATCTGAGTGGGTGATCATAGTGACAGGATCAGCCCCTTTGTCAGACAAAGGTAATGATCGGGGATGCACTCTCACTGATGGAAACCAAGACTGCCAGCAGCCGATTTCAAACGTTGAGATTTGTTTTGAAAAATATATTTTATATGAGATATGAAAGTATATATATTATGGTTTCTAAAATGTTTGCAAAATATTTTAATTCTCGGGATCCATGTAAGTAGAGAGCGCAACACTGTTCCTTGCAACTGAGGGAGAGGTCCTCTCTTGTCGGGCAGTGTGTGATCATTATGGGCTGAGAGGTTAAGTGTAAGACCATTGAGGATAATTCTTGATGGGCTAATCTTGCATCTGCCCACAGTCCCTGGGTGTTACAAGGTGGCTTGGCCCAGGGACCACTTAGGGTAAATGCTGGGCCCATAGAGCCCATTTGATGGGTTTCAGGGGGTGCATTGTCCATAATAGTGTGTTCGGCCAGGTCTTGTAATAAAGGATGGGCCGAACCCATGTGGCTGATGTGTAGATCAATGTTTGGGTCCCACACCATACAAGGAAGCCCAACTGGGCAGCAGTTTGGAAGGCTAAGTGAATACATAACCTTAAATGGGCCTTAAGCCCATTTTGAACAGGGCTGGTTTGACCAATCAATTAAAAAGGTGTGAATTCTGAGATGGATCAGCTGATAGGATTGGGCCCTGACCCTATCCACTTAGAGTGTCCATGATCTAAATAAGATTTAGATATGGAAGCCTCCTAATTAGATTAGGAGATGGCTGATCTGATCTGCAGATAAGATAAGGGTTATCCCTTATCACTTAATGGGACTTCTAATCCAAATATGATTTGGATCAGTAACTCCTAATGGGATTAGATGTTGATCCCTTTTAAGTCTATAAAAGGAGGAGGGGGCGGCAGCCTTTTGACATGCAACCAACATACTCTTGTCTTCAGAGCTGAAATCACCAGAAGAGAGAATTCTGCACCCTGCAAATACTCTCTTGCCGCCTCCTTCCTGCAGCCGCCGCCTCTTGCAGTTCGATCTCCTACTCTCTATAGAAGTAATCAAGATTTGATCTTGATACCAATCTTTTGGGGAAAAGATTGATTGGAGTTGTATTCACAAGCCACCCTATTGATTCTTGCGAAGGGTCAAGTTCTTTTGGAAGAACACTATTGATTCTGCTCCATCATGCACTGCGCCATCTTTAGTGGGAGCAGATTTTGGATCCTTCATTGGGCGTGAACACCTCCATTGGGATACTGTTTCTCTGTATCAGGTACATCCTCCCTCTTACTCCTTTTGGTTAAGATCTGGTTTGGTTAATGGTCAAGATTGATCATTGAAAAATATGTTTTCGTAAAATAGGGAATTTAATTCCCTGCAAAGATGGGAGAAATTTTTGAAATTCGCCCCCTTATTCCGCATTCTTTGGGCGTCCATGTGATGGATATCCTATCCCTTCAATGTAATGAACATGAATCAAATTGGGTTGTGGACTCATGTTTGCTCTTTTGTTAGAAAATGGCAAACAGAAAATTTGCAAAACTGCTTGATGATAACAAGCTGAAGGGCCCAAACAATGCCGACTGGTTCAAGAACCTTATGTTGGTCTTTACCTCTAAGAAATTGGACAAGGTAGCCAAGAATCCTGCCCTGGATCGTCCAGGAGATAGGGCTTCTGAGGCCCAAAGAAGAGAATACCAAGAATGGGAGGAGAAAAACTCCCTTGCTCGCTGCTATATCATTGCCTCCTTGGACAACCCAATTCAGAGGCAGTTCGATCAGATCGAACTTGCTAAGGACGTATTGGACAGTCTCAAGACAATGTATAAAGAGCAGAATCGTTCTACTTGGCAGAAGGTCTTGAAACAATTCATGATTGCACAGATGTCCAAGGGCCAACAAGTTCACGACCATTGTCTCCGGATGATGGGTTATATCAACCAACTGGAGGCTCTTGGATCCGGACTAGATCTAGTAACATAAATCGATGCTATTCTCAACTCTCTGCTTCCATCCTTTAATCCATTCATCATGAACTACAACATGAACAAGTTGAACGTCAGCTTGCAGGAACTCAACAATATGTTGCAGAGGGCCGAAGAATTGATTAAAAAGGATAAGCCCATTTCCATGCTTGTTGAAACTGGAAAATTGGGCAAAAAAAGGAAGGCAAAGAGAAAGCCCCAGAAGAAGGCTGCCAAACCCAAGAAGCAGAGGAAGGACAAGGCATCAGATGCCTGTCATTTTTGCAAGAAGACCGGCCACTGGAAAAGGAACTGTCCTGCCTACCTGGAACCCAACAAAGGTAATTTCAAAACTTGTGTTATAGAAACCAATCTATTGGTAGCTTCTGTGTCCTGGTGTATTGACTCTGGGGCATCAACTCATGTGTGTAACTCACTGCAGGAGTTCAAGGTAAGCAGAAGGCTGAGTGAAGGAAAAGTCACACTCTACTTGGGGACTATTGCAACTGTTGCAGCCACGGCCATAGGAACCGTGGAGTTACTTTTTAGAGAATGAACAATTGTACTGAAAGATTGTCTTTATGTACAAAATTTAAGGAGAATTTTGATTTTTGTCTCAAAACTGTGTGCAGATGGTTATTCTGTCTTCTTTAGTAATACAATTACTATTAAAAGAAATAACAGATTCATCGCATATGGGGAACTGGAGAACGGTCTCTATGTTCTACATCATTCTCTAGAACATAACATAACCGAAACTACGTTGGCTGAAATCCCCAAGAGGAGAGCCCATGATACAGTTAATCCCACGTGTCTGTGGCATTACCGACTTGGCCACATCGGTGTTGACCGAATCACAAGGTTGGTAAAGGATGGTCCTTTGGATTTTCTAACTGTAGAAGATCTTCCCACCTGTGAGCCTTGCCTACAAGGCAAGATGATGAAACGACCATTTAACGGTAACCTGAAAGATGTACAGGCATGCTTGACCTTATACATACTGATGTATGTGGTCCTCTGAGTGTTAGGACACGGAATCAACACATGTATTTTATCACCTTCATAGATGATTTTTCACGATATGGTTACGTGTACCTAATGAGACACAAGTTTGAATCCTTTGAAATGTTCAAAGAGTTCAGACAAGAGGTCGAGAAACAATTAGGGAGAGAAATTAAATCCCTTCGATCAGATCGAGGTGGCGAGTATCTCTCTGACGAATTCAGAGACTACTTAAAGGACAATGGGATAGTATCACAATTAGCTCATCCTGCTACACCACAACTTAATGGTGTTTCAGAGAGGAGGAATAGGACCTTATTGGATATGGTCCGGTCACTTCTCATACACTCAGAGTTACCCACATCCTTTTGGGGTTATGCATTAGAGATTGCGATTTACATACTGAATCGGGTTCCAACCAAATCGGTTCTGAACACTCCATATGAACTTTGGACCGGAAAGAAACCAAGTGTTAGACACTTGAAGATTTGGGGTTGTCCAACACATGTTAAGAGAACGAGTGCAGACAAGTTGGAATCCAAGACCAGCCGTTGCCTATTTGTAGGCTACCCAAAAGGCACTGTGGGTTACCTATTCTATGACCCAAGTGAGCAGAAGGTGTTCTGCAGTTGAAATGCACAATTCTTGGAAACCGATTACATCTTGGACACCCATCATCAGGAAGTTGTTCTTGATGAGGAGAGCTCAAGAGCAGTGGGAGATGTCCCACAAGTTCCAGGTAGTGACCAACCTAGAAGATCTACTCGGGTATCCAGGCCACCAGTCTGTTATGGTTATGACCAGGATAGTTACCTGGTGGAAACCTTGACTAGTGAGGAGGATCCCGTGACTTACGCGGAAGCTATGTTGGACATAGATTCCCAGAAGTGGGTGGAGAACATGAGAGCAGAGATGGACTCAATGGAGACCAATGAAGTCTGGACTCTAGTAGATCCGCCCTCCGGTAAAAGCAATCGGTTACAAATGGATTTAAAAGAGGAAGAAAGGCCCCGATGGTAGGGTTGAGACCTTCAAAGCTCGTCTGGTGGCGAAAGGGTACACTCAGAAAGAGGGCATCGATTATGAGGAAACCTTTTCACCTGTGGCCATGCTTAAATCCATTAGGATCCTGCTAGCTGTAGCGGCATACCATGATTATGAGATTTGGTTGATGGATGTCGAAACTGCATTCCTGAATGGAGATCTTTCTGAAGATATCTATATGCAGCAGCCGCAAGGATTCATTGTTGTAGGTCAGGAAAACATGGTATGTGAACTTAATAGATCCATTTATGGACTTAAGCAAGTTTCTAGGAGTTGGAACATCCATTTTGACTCTGCTGTCAAATCGTTTGTCTTCAAGCAGAAACCAGATGAACCCTGTGTTTACAGGAAGTATAGTGGAGATAAAGTTGCCTTCTTGGTTCTGTATGTAGATGACATTCTACTCATTAAGAATGATGTAGGAATGTTAACTACGGTGAAAGTATGGCTTTCACAACAATTCTCAATGAAGATCTTGGAAAAGCCTCCTAAATACCGGGTCTTCAACTCTATAGAGATAGATCGAAGCGGATAATAGGATTATCCCAATCTGCTTACATTGACAAAATAGTCAAAAGATACAACATGGAAAACTCCAAAAAAGGAAATGTTTCTTTCAGGCACGGAGTCACTCTCTCCAAGAAGATGTCTCCTAAGACTTCTGAGGAGATTGATGGCATGAAAGACGTTCCCTATGCCTCTGCCGTAGGGAGCATCATGCATGCCATGCTATGCACTCATCCTGACATTGCTTAGGCAGTAAGTGTAGTAAGCATATTTTAGGCCGACCCAGGGCAGGAGCACCGGACTGCTGTGAAAAACATACTTAAGTACCTTCAAAGGACAAAAGAGTTTTGTCTAGTATTCGACGGTAACTCACTATAGATCCAAGGGTATACAGATGCTGATTCAAAGTCGAATCTAGATGATAGAAAGTCTACATCTAGATATGTTTTCATGATTGGATCGTGTGTTGTTTGCTGTAAAAGCAACAAATAGGGGTCCACTGCAGACTCCACGACCGAGGCCGAGTACATTGCCACAAGTGTGGCTGCCAAAGAAGCCGTGTGGATGAAGAAGTTCATTCACAAGTTGGGAGTAGTTCCATCCAGCACATCACCCATCCCGTTGTTGTGTGACAACAATGGAGCCATTGCTCAGGCTAAGGAGCCACGAGCCCACTCGAAGTCGAAGCACATCGAGAGAAAGTACCACATACTATGGGAGATTGTTGGTAGAGGGGACATCCTAATTCAGAAGGTAGCGTCAGCGAAAAATGTAGCAGACCCATTGACAAAGCCACTATCACAGAAAATGTTTGAGAAACATGTGGAAAGCATGGGACTCTGGCTTGTACCTGATTGAACCTAAGTGTAAGTGGGAGTTGTTAGACAGTTTTGTATGCCCTTAGCTTCAATCATAATGATGTACTTTATGAGTTTATTGTAAATGAATAAAATTGATATTTGATTCATGTTCCCTTGGTATGTTTCTGTGTAATACCCTTAAATTGGACACTTAATGAGACTCGTGTTAGTTTAGAATGTTCATAGCCAGTGGGTCATTCTGGGGAGACCTATCCTGATAAGGCTGACACTGTGGTGCCACCAAGTTGGTTGGGGTGGCCTGTCTCAGTTGCCAAGGTGAGACCCTAGGCACAGACGGTGTAGGATTAATTGAATCTTTGAACTGGACCAGATTTCCAATATTGCCCTGGACCTTAGAAATTAATGGGCAAAACTGGAAAATTACACCCAGCCCCTAGACTCGATTATGATACTGCACTAGGTGTCGGATTGGGTTGTCTTTGATGTACCAATCAGTGAGATCCTTAGTGGGGGTCAAAATTTGGGTATGTTGGGATAGCCTGAGAATTCATCTGAGTGGGTGATCATAGTGACAGGATCAGCCCCTTTGTCGAACAAAGGTAATGATCAGGGATGCACTCTCACTGATGGAAACCAAGACTGCCGGCAGCCGATTTCAAATTTGAGATTTTTTTGCAAAATATATTTTATATGAGATATGAAAGTATATATTATGGTTTCTAAAATGTTTGCAAAAGGTTTTAATTCCCGGGATACATATAAGTAGAGAGTGCAACACTGTTCTTTGCAGTCGAGGGAGAGGTCCTCTCTTGTCGGGCAGTATATGATCATTATGGGCTGAGAGGTTAAGTGTAAGACCATTGAGGGTAACACCTAATGGGCTAATCTTGCATCTGCCCATAGTCCCTGGGTGTTACGAGGTGGCTTGGCCCAGGGACCATTTCGGGTAAGTGTTGGGCCCATAGAGACCATTTGATGGGTTTCAGGGGGTGCACTGTCTATAGTAGTGTATTCGGCTATGCATTTTAAGAAAGGTTGGGCCGAACCCATGTGGCTGATGTGTAGATCAATGCTTGGGTCCCACGCCATACAAGGAAACCCTACTGGGCAACCGTTAGGAAGGTTATGTGAGCACATAAGCTTAATGTGCCTAAAGCCCATTTCGAACTAGACTTATTTAATAAGTTAAATATGGGCGAATTCTGAGATAAATCAGCAGATAGGATAGGGTCTTAACCCTATCCACTCAGAGAGTCCAGATCTGAATATGATTCTAATCTAGAAACCTCCGAGTGAGATTAGGAGAAGGCTGATCTAATCTGCAAATAAGATAAGGGTTTATCC
Organism: Nelumbo lutea; assembly: GCF_056320005.1. NCBI lineage: Eukaryota > Viridiplantae > Streptophyta > Magnoliopsida > Proteales > Nelumbonaceae > Nelumbo > Nelumbo lutea. The sequence continues at coordinate 80,294,809 of NC_142684.1, read as the reverse complement.
TTATCACCTAAGGGGATGTCTGATCCAAATATGATTTGGGTTAGCAACTCCTGATTGGATTAGGAGCTGATCCTTTGGGTTTACAAAAAGAAGGAGGGGGCAGGAGCCTTTAGAAGAATCACATAACCAGATCCTCTTCAGAGCTGAAATTACAGAAGAAAGATTTCTGCAATCCCTGCAAAGATCTTTCTTGCTGCCTCCTTCCTGCAGCTGCCAGACATCCAGTTCGATCTCTAGTTGTGGGAAAAGTCAAGATTCGATCTTGACATCAGTTCTTTGAGAAAGAATTGATAGGAAGCTGTGCTCACGTGCCATCCTGTTGTTTCTTGTGAAGGACAGAGTTCTTGGAGAAGAATACTACTGATTTTGCTCCATCCTACACTACGCCATCTTCAGTGGGAGCAGTCTTTGGATCCCTCCTTGGGCCGAGGTGGCCTACCACATAGAGGAGTGGCCGAGGCAGAGCTAAGGTTCACTTGGCTCCTTTCTCCCCATGTGTTCCTTTCAATGGCGTCTCATTTATCATTCAGAGGGCACTGTTGTCCTTTGCTAATAGTGCTAAGTGAAAAGGTCCAAGAGGCTAGCCGCCGCCAAGGTGCTGAGGGACGTAAGGCCTCAGCCATCTTGGTATATTTTGATGCATTGCTCAGCTAGGGTATTCACTACTTAGTTGTTTAAGTCTTAGCGTTGGCTCAAGGAGAGGGCACGATCCTCTGGGGAGGCCATTCACCCTTGCTAGTCACGAAGCTGAAGAGTTGTAAGAACTTAGTAGGTATATGCACTGAGCATTAAGCCGAAGGGGAACTTTTCTTCATTCATTCAATCATTCCAAAAAGATATTACAACTATTTGTGGTACACCCGGAGATTCTTCAAGTTCCATGTCCAAGGGATGGGTCTTTCACCCAAATGCTCCAAGTGAAAGGTGTTGGGGCCGATGACTTGCTTAATTTTGTAGGGACCTTCCTAGTTAGGACCCAACTTTCTCAGTCCAGGTTCAGGGACCATAACCTTCCTAAGCACGAGGTCTCCCTTTTGATAATGTCTTTCCTTTACCTTGGATTTGTAGTAGCGGGCAACTAGTTATTGGTAGGTAGCCACTCTTATTTGTGCTTGCTCTCGGGCTTTTTCTAGTAGATCCAAGTTTGTTCCGAGGGATTCGCTATTTTCAGATTCATGGTATGCCTCAACTTGGGGTGTTGGCTGGCCGATCTTTGCTGGGACCACCGCTTCGTTGCTGTAGGTTAAGCCGAAGGGTGTTTCTCCGGTGGCTGTCCGACGTGTGGCTCGGTAAGCCCAGAGTACACTATTTAGTTCATTAGCCAATAGGCTTTTTGCCCGATCTAATCTAGTCTTCAGCCCGTCTAGTATCATCCTATTGGTGACCTTGGCTAGGCCGTTGGTTTGGGGGTAGCCTACTGAGGTGTATTGTTGCCTGATGTCAAGGGAGGCGCACCACTGCCCAAACTTGGCGTCATCAAATTGCTTCCCATTGTCGGTGACCAGCATGTGGGGTAGGCTGATATGAAAAATAATGTTTTTCCAAAAGTAGTCTACAACGACGATGAGGTATTTTCTGCCCCCCATGGCCTATGGGAAAGGGCAAAGGTGGTTCATCCCCACTTGGCAAAGGGCCAGGGGCTGCTGAGGGCCGAGAGAGTGGTGGCCGGTTGGTGGCACAATTTGGTGTGCCTTTGGCATGGATCACATTTTTGCACTAGCTCGGCGGTGTCATTGTGGAGGGTCGGCCAGAAGTAGCTGTGCCTTAGAGTTTTTTGGGCTAGGTTCCTTCCGCCAAGATGATTGTCATAGATGCCTTCGTTTATCTCCCGCAGTACATATTCACCCTCCTCTAGATAGAGGCATCGAAGGTAGGGCAGGGTGAATGATCTTCAGTACAATTTTCCCTCCAACAAGGTATAGCGGGCTGCCTGATGTCTAAGTCGCTTTGCCTCATTCCTATCTTCGGGCAGTTGTCTTGTTGATAGGAAATTGATGATGGGATCCATCCATGATGGCTTAGCCTCTATTAGGAGCACTTGGACTTCTTCAATGGGGGGCTGAAGTAGCTTCTGTACGCACACAGTCTGGCCAAGGACTCCACTCGAGGTGCTTTCTAGTTTGGAGAGGGCGTCGGCTATTGCGTTCTCGGCTTGCAGAACCTGTTGCAAGGAGCGCTAGAAGCAGTGGGCTAAATCTTGGACTTTGGTGAGGTACTTGGTCATGCTTTGTTCCCTGGCCTCATACTCATCATTTACTTGATTCACCACCAGTTGAGAGTTGCTAAAGGCTTCAACGTGTGAGGAGCCAAGGCCCCTAGCAAGTTGTAGGCCAGCAAGGAGGGCCTCGTACTCGACTTCGTTTTTTACGCAGGGAAGTCAAACCTTAGTGCATACTCTATAGAAACATCATCGGGGGTGAGAAGGATGAGACCCGCTCCACTTCCTTTAGCATTGGAGGAGCCGTCAACAAAGATTTTCCATCGAGGGTGAGCCTCATCATCCACATGATCTCTTTTAACATTTTCTGGGGTTTGGTGGAGGGCTCGGCTGAAGGTGCATTCCACTATGAAGTCTGCGAAGGCTTGTGCCTTGATTGTGGGCCTTGGTTGGTACCGAACATCAAACTCGAAAAGTTCAATGACCCACTTCATCTGGCGTCCCGTGGTCTCGGGCTTGGAAAGGACAACCTTGAGGGGCTGGTTCATCAGGACCACTATTGAATGAGCTTGGAAGTATGGTCTGAACTTTCTAGTCGAAACCACAAGGGTGAAAGCCAATTTTTCTATCTCGGGATACTTGGTTTCAGTGTTGCAGAGTACCTTGCTGGTATAATAACCTGGATTCTACATGTCATCTTCTTTAATTAGGACTGAACTAACTGCTTCGTTTCTAGCCAAGAGGTATAGGTACAAGGTTTCTCCCTCGGTTGGCCAAGTGAGGATGGGGAAGGTAAGGTACACCTTGAGCTCGTCGAAGGTGTGCTGGCATTCCTCTGTCCACTGGAAATCTTTCTACTTCTTGATGGCACGAAAGAAGGGCAGGCAGCGGTCGACTGATTTCGACATGAAGCGATTGAGGGCTACGATTCGGCCTGTGAGACTCTAGGTTTCCTTCACCATATTCAGTATGGCTTATATTTTCTCAGGGTTAGACTCAATGCCTCTCTGAGTGACGATGAAACCCAAAAATTTTCCATAATTTTTCGTGAAATCAATACCGATCCGCCATTTTCCATTAGCTTTCTTTACCATAACCACATTTGACAACTAGTTTGGGTAGTGTACCTCTCGGATGAAACCGGCATCGAGTAGTTTCTCAACTTCCTCTTCTATGGCCTTCCATGTCCAGGTGCAAAGTTCCTCTTCTTCTGCTAGACTGGCCAAGAGCTCGGTTCCATGCTCAGCCTGTGAGTAATGAGCAAAGGGTCAATTGCAGGCATGTCCATGGTGAACCAAGCAAAAACATTGACATTAAGTCTGAGGAAAATTACCAGTTCGGATAGGCTCTCCGAGGGAATGTTGGACCCGATGCAGACTATTTTTTTGGGCTCATCCTCATCTAGGAAGACTGAGATGAGGTCCTCGGCTGGCTGGCCTCAGCTTGCTGGTTCCTCCTTGAGGTCAAGGCCCTCTTGTGGCAAGGTTTCTTTATTCTTTCCCTTCAACGTTGCTACACTGGCAGGCAGGATGTCGGTCCCCTCGTACAACTACGACGTTGTGTTCTATGGGGAACTTGAGAGTGAGGTGATAGGAGGAGATGGTTGCCCGGAGTGTGTGAAGGGTTGGTCTTCCCATGATTGCATTGTAGGGTGAGTCAATCCTTACGACCAGGAACTCTATCATCCTCGTCACTTGCTGGGGCTCCGTGCCTACTATGACTGGTAGGGTGATCTTGCCCTCTGGTTTGACAACATTGCTGGAGAAGCCAACTAGTGTGACATCTGCTAGCTGATGGCGCTCTAGCGCTATCTTCATCTTCTTGAATGCTTCGTAGAAGAGGATGCCAGCCGAAGAGTCATTGTCAATGAGAATCCTCTTGACTATGAAGTTTGCTATGATGGCCGAAACCACTAAAGCGTCATCATGGGGGATTTTACCCCCTTCAAGTCCTCATCCATAAAAGAAGAGGGACTCTTCCTGCTTCTACTTCTTGGGGGCCAGCCCCTAGACATTTAACTGCCTGACGTAGGCCTTACGAGCTGAGGCCAAGGCTCCGCCCAAGGTCGTGCCTCCGGTTATGACGTCAATGGCATCGGCTACTTGTTGATGCTGCTGCTGCTACTGCTACTGCTGAGAGGATGAGGCGCTAGCCTCGCCTACAACATACTGCTTGAGGTGGCCTCAACAGGGATTCTTCTTCAACTTCTCAGGCCATTTCATGAATTTCTCCTCTCTGATCTGCATCAGAATCCACATGCGGGTGGAGTTGAGTGGCGTGTACTGGTTATAAGCCAAGGCCAAGGCTGGTGGCTTCATGCTATTGTTGTTGTTGCCGTTGTTGCGACCATGGTTTCCATTATTTCTCTTCTTTTCTAGGGCTTCATTCCAGTGCTCGGTGCCCCTTTCTTGAACATTACTAGCGGAAGCCTCTTCGACTGTAATGTACTTCTAGGCCCTCTTGAGGAACTCCAGTTTCGTCTTCGGCTAGCTTTTGGCGATTGAGCACTTGAGGGCCGAGCTAGGGAGGAGTTTGCTGATGGTGGTGTGCATGGAGACCCTGGGGTCAAGGTCGCGGACCTTGAGCTCTTCCTTCTTGAAGCGGTCAATGTACAGTCCCAAACTTTCTCCTCGCTTCTGCTTAACTTTCATTAGCGAGACAACACTCTTTTGGGGTTGCCAACTGCTGATGAAGCGGGCAAGGAACAAGCTAGAGAAATGCTCCCACAAATTAATGAACCCAAGTGGGAGGCTTGAGAACCACCATTGAGCAACCCCCTTGAAGGTTGCTTGGAAAGTTTGTCATGTCAAGGCATCGGAATATCCATATAGGATCATGAGTGCCTTGAAGCTCTATAAGTGATCATTGAAGTCTGTGTTCATGTTGTACATCTCCAAGGTGGAAGCTTTGAAGTTTGGGGGCAATGGCTTGGCGGTGATGTCAAGGGAGAAGGCATCCATTCTCCCCATAGAGTTACTCTGTCCAGCCGAGGTGTCAATTCAGCCTTCCTTGACTTGTCGAAGCTCAGCTTTGATAGCACCGAGCTCTACTCATAGTTTAACGAACTGAGGGTCGGGCATGGCCTACGTGCCATCCTGGTCTTCATGGATGCGGTGGGGGTCAACGCAGACTCCGGAGTGTTCTGAGGCTAAAGCGCGCACCTCGTGCTTGGCGCATGACAGGTTGTCGAAGCCCTCAAAATTAATTCTAGTCCCACCTTACTATAAACTTGTAGTAACAGTGGTACCAGGTTGAATCCCATAGGGAGCCAGTAATTAATTTCTTAGCTGAATGCGCAATATAAAGAGTGGGAAATTTGAATAATTAAAATTCTAAAATAACAAAAGCGCAAATAACAACTACCAAGAAATATTTAGTCTTACCAACTAACAAGGAATTAAAAGAAAGAATTTAAATTAAACACAAAACCTCACAATGACACAATTGAATAAAAAATCCCCCTTGAATCAGAAAAGAAAAGCTTAGCCGCTCATGGTTGTCGACTCCTTCTTGCTCTACTTCCCAGATGGATGGACTGATCTTCTGAATTGACTGAGTTCTTGATTGATGCCTAAAGCTAGTCCCCCCCCCCCCCCCCTTCCTTCCTTTATATAGCTTTAGGAGGAGAGGTTGTTTCCAACTTAGTTTTGATCTAATCCTATCCTATCTCTTATCTAGTAATCTCAATCTTCCTTATCTTTGTAGGATTATATTTGAAATTTAAATCTGATAGGACTTTTTATTCTTAAATTCGAACTGGGCTTCTTTAACAAATTGGGCCGCTGCAAGGCTTCTCTGCGAACTGGTTTTCAGTTGCCAAATGGGCTTCAGCTGCGAACTGGGCTTTTCTATGAATTTTCTTAGACTTCTGGCTCGATTTTGACCTCGATTCAGTCTGAATCTATCAAAACTCAATGTAGAGCTTTTCCTTATCTTTCCAATACATCTTGAATCTTCTCAAGCGGAGTCTAGATGAGAGAGTTATGCCCAAATTATCTCGCGGTGCCAAAATTGTGTAAAATTACCCGATTAGCCTTGTTTTTCCAATAACGCCTTCTTTCGTGCCCTAAATCGAAATACAAGAATAATGAGTCCAATTAATTGCTAATTTAATGTAAATTAATGAATATTTGGATAAAAAATATGATACCTTTTTATTCCCATCAAATCCCCCCACACTAAAACGTTGCCCGTCCTCGGGCAAGACAAAATTCAAGCAAAAGCAAACTAACTATCTACTGATTTTTAAACTCAACTCTCCTTCATCTTTCTCCACAATTATTCTAGGTTAACTATTGCAAACCTTTAAGTCAACACAACCAAGTCATACACGACTCATTCATCATCCAATCCAATTTTTGCTACTGCAAACTAGGTAATAAATCAGGGAAAACCTCTCTTTTTACGTATTTTTTTTCGGGAGTGAGTGCATTTTATGCTCCGTCTCAATTTTAGATCACTCGACCAGTAGGTGCATTTTATGCTCCGTCCTACTGTTGAATTTGTTGGCTAGTAGATGCATTTTTTGCTCCATCCTACTATTGCATTACTTGGTTGGTAGGTGCATTTTATGCTCCATCCTACCAATTGTAGCAATGGTAAAACACTACCCCATTTACTTAAACCTGAATTTAGGACTAGCTTAATTGGAAATGGCTTCAGATAAGTCATGTACTCCTTGATCGTACCTCAAAAGAGTTGAGGTTTTTTTTTTGAAGAGCAAATGCAGAAAAACACGACCTAAATCAAATTTTAAAATGCAACCTAAACTCTAACCTAAATCCCCTCCGCCACACTTAAAACTTACATTATTCCCAATGTGAGGTTAAATGCAAAGAAAGGGTAGAAAAACTAAACTAAAAATGTAAAAACAAAAAGAAAAAGGGAAAAACAACTTCCCTATCACGGATCCTATATCTCTCGTGGTCACAGCTTTCGGTGTGCTCCTCTTTCATCCATCATGGGTGGGTTCAAATTTGGAATAGGGGCCTGCAAAATAGATGCAAGGAGTTTTGTGTGAGCTGGAGGTAAACTAAGAGTTATAGATTTAAAAGATTCCGACTCAAAAGTCAAATTTTGCAATTCAGGATTCAACACAAACTCCTTTTCTACTTGTTGTAATTGATCAGACCCATTGTTAAGTGCAACTTTCAGTGTGTCTTCATCATCTAGTTCAAAAGTTTGCTGCACTAAAGAGTCAGTAGTATCTATAGAAAAAATGGAATGCGCATAGGACGAATCTAACTCTTCCTTCATATCCAATTGTGCACTCAATTCGAGCTCCTCATTCATATCTTCTTCTTAAAAAATTTCCTTATTGGAACTCTTAGGTGGATTTTGTTCTTCCTCTTCTTTCTACTCTTCATCCACTTTCCTTGGTGAAGCAGGTTGTGACTGCAATTCCTTCCCACTTCTTAGCACCATTGCACTAGCACTCTCCTTGGGATTGACCACCGTCTGTGATGGTAGTTTTCTAGAAGTTTGTGCCTCCAACTTGCTAATAGAAGTAGCAAGTTGACTGATTTGGTTCCCTAAGTTCTAGATGCTGGCCCTTGTTTCTTGTTGGAATTGTTGAGTGTTAGTCGCTAGAGCCTTAACTATCTCATCTAAAGACATACCTGAACTTGAGGGTTGATTTTGGGCTTGGGTAAGTGCTGGAATTGGAGGTTGTTTGTTGAAAGCTTGAGGCTGGAATCTCTGTGGCCCTCTTTGATTTCCACAGCTCAGATTGGGATGACCCCTCCACCCAAGATTGTAACAGTTAGAATAGGGATCATATTTGTGTTGAGATTGGCCAGGAAATCCTCCTACGACATTGACTTGTTGCATTGAATCATCTCGCAATGATGGGCACATGTTCGTTGGATGCCCAGGAATTGAGCATATGCCACAAACCATAGTCATTTTTAATTGCCCTGCAACCAATTGATGAACCAAAGCAGTTAGATTAGAAATTTGACTTTCCAGATTAGAACAACTTACCTCATTAACACGTCTGATAGCTCCATCTATTCTTGCTCCAAATTGTTGAGAGTTCTCAGCCATGTTGGAGATCAATTGACATGCCGCCTCAGGTGTTTTGTCTTCTCAATTTCAAGAATATATTCTAGTTCACCTTTTTGAGAATGAGTAATAAAAGAAAAGAGGTTAGTACAAATGAAAGGCATGAAGCTAAGAAATTAAAATAGCTCCCTAGCAACAGCGCCAAAATTCTGACGGGTTGTCGAAGCCCTCAAAATTAATTCTAGTCCCAACTTATTATAAACTTGTAGTAACAGTGGTACTAGGTCGAATACGACAAGGAGCCAGTAATTAATTTCTTAGCCGAATGTGCAATATAAAGAGTGGGAAATTTGAATAATTAAAATTCTAAAATAACAAAAGAGCTAATTGAAAGAATGGTAAGATCCATCTAATGGACACCAAGAAGGGTGCGGAATGGGGGGCAAATTTCAAAAATTTTCCTACCTTCTTCCAACTGGGAATCGCATTCCATAAATTTAGAATATATTATTCAAGGATCCTACTTGAACCATAAACAAACCAGATCTGAACCAAAAAGAAACATGAAGGATTATACCTGATCCGGAGAAATAATATCTCCCAAAGTTGGTGTTCACGCCCAAAGAAGTAACCAAGATCCGCTCGATGACACAACTGTGGATGGAATGGAACCAATAGGTGCGTCCTACACACTGGATTCTTCACAAGAACCCTCTGGAAACCTTGAACACCAAATCCTTTTGTCTTTCTTGCAAGACTATTGTCAAGAACTGCTTTCTTGACTTCCTGTTGCTGCAAAAATCCAATCTCCCAACAGGTAGTGGCGGCGGCTGAAGGAGGAGAAGTCCAGGAACGAAGAGGGCAGAATTGTCTCTTCTCTCTGGAGTCTGTGAGAGATCAAATCTCAGATTGCAGGATGTGTTTCTTGCTCTTTGAAACCCCCTAGTTTGAAATCTGATATTTCTGCTTGGGTTTTCTCCTCTTTCTTCTTGATTAAGAAACCTCCCAATATTTTGGGAGTTATCCCAATCCAAATAAGTATTTGGATAGAGGTTAATCTTAATCCTATCTGCAGATCAAGTTAGTTAACTCCTAATCTTATCAGGAGGTTACCAGATTCAAATCTAATTTGAATTTGGTCTCTTAGAGTGGATAAGGTCAAAGACCCAATCCTTTTACTAACACTAATCTCAGATTCTCCCTATGAACTGGTGATCATATCAGCCTAGTTCGAAATGGGCTTTTGGCCCATTAAGTGTTCAGTGTTTAACTAGTTTCCAACCTGCTACCTAGTTGGGCTTCTTTGTATGGCGTGGGACCCAAGCATTGATCTACACCCCAGCCACATGGGTTTGGCCCAGCCTTTATTACAAGGCCCAGTCGAATTCACTGAAAGACTCAGTGACCCCCTTGAGCCCATCACATGGACCCTATGGGCCCAACACTTACATTAAGTGGTCCCTGGGCCAAGCCATCTTATAAAAACCCAGGGACTGTGGGCAGGTGCAAGATTAGCCCATCAGGTAATATCCTAAATGGTCTTACACTTAACCTCTCAGCCCTTAATGATCAAGTACTGCCCGACAAGAGAAGACCTCTCCCTCGGCTGCAAGGAACAGTGCCGCACTCTCTACTCACATGGATCCCGGGAATTAAAACTTTTTCCAAATCTTTTTGAAACCATACATATACATATATATATATATATAGATATCTTATTTTTGCAAAACAAAATTCCAATGATTGAAATCAACTACCGGCAGTTTGGTTTCCATCAGAGAGAGTGCATTCCCGACCATTACCATTGTCCAACAAAGGGGCTGATCCTGTCACTATGACCACTCACTCAGATGAATTCTCAGATTGCCCCAACATGTCCAAGTTTTGACCCCCACTAAGGATATCACTGATTGACACATCAAAGACAACCCGATTCGACACCTAGTGATGTGTCATAATCGAGTCTAGGGGTCAGGTGTAACTTTCCAGTTTTGCCCATTTGTCTCCAAGGTCTAGGGCAACACTGGAAATCTGGTCCGGTTCAAGGGTTCAAGCAATCCCATACTACATTTTCCTTGGGTCTTACCCTGATGGCCGAAACAAGCCATCCCAACACTTGGTGGCACATCAGTATCAGCCTTGGTAGGATAAATCTCCCCAGACTTATCCAATGACTGTGAACATTTAAAACTAACACAAGTTTCTATAAGTGTCCAGTTTTAGGGTCTTACACAGAATTACACCAAACAACATGAATCAAACATGCACTTTAATTTATTTCCACTAAATAACAAAAGTACATCAAATCCGATTGAAGCTAAGGGCATACAAGACTGTCTAACAGCTCCCACTTGCACTTTGGTCCAATCTGGTACAAGCCGGAGTCCCATACTTTCCACATGTTTCTCAAACACCTTCTATGTCAGTGGCTTAGTCAATGGGTCTACCACATTATCCGCTGATGCTATCTTCTGAATTAGGGCGTCCCCTCTACCAACGATCTCCCATAGTACATGGTACTTCCTCTCGATGTGCTTTGACTTCGAGTGGGCCCGAGGCTCTTTAGCCTGGGCGATTGCTCCATTGTTGTCACACAACAACGGGATGGGTGATGTGCTGGATGGAATCACTCCCAATTCGTGTATGAATTTCTTCATCCACATGACTTCCTTGGTAGCTTCACTTGCGGCAATGTACTCGGCCTCGGTTGTGGAGTCTGCAGTGGACCCCTATTTGCTGCTTTTCCAGCAAACAACACACGATCCTATCATGAAAACATACCCAGACGTAGACTTTCTATCATCTTGATCCGACTGGAAATCGGCATCGGTATCCCCCAGAACTTGTAGTGAACTACCATCGAATACCAGACAAAACTCTTTTGTCCTTCGAAGGTATTTAAGTATGTTCTTCACAGCAGTCCAATGCTCCTGCCCTGGGTTAGCCTGGAATCTGCTTACCACACTCACTACCTGAGCTATGTCCGGGCGAGTGCACAGCATGGCATACATGATGCTCCCTACGACTGAGGCATAGGGAACGTCTCTCATGCCCTTAATCTCCTCAGAAGTCTTGGGAGACATCTTCTTGGAGAGAGTTACTCCATGTCTGAAAGGAACATTTCCTTTCTTGGAGTTTTCCATGCTGTACCTTTTAACAATTTTGTCAATGTAAGCAGCCTAGGATAATCCAATTATCCACTTCGATCTATCTCTATAGAGTCGAAGACCTAGTATATATGAAGCTTCTCCAAGATCTTTCATGGAGAACTACTGCGACAACCATACCTTGACCGAAGTCAACATTCCTACATCATTCCCAATGAGTAGGATATCGTCCACATACAGTACTAAAAAAGTAATCTTATCCCCACTGGATTTCTTGTAAACACAGGGCTCATCCGGATTCTGCTCAAAGTCAAACATTTTGACGGCAGAATCAAAATGGATGTTCCAACTCCTAGAAGCCTGTTTAAGTCCATATATGGATCTGTTGAGTCTACATACCATGTGTTCCTGACTAGTAGCAATAAAGCCTTGCGGCTGCTGCATGTAGATATCTTCACTAAGATCTCCATTCAGGAACGCGGTTTTGACATCCATTTGCCAAATCTCGTAGTTATGGTATGCTGCTACAGCTAGTAGGATCCTAATGGATTTAAGCATGGCCACGAGCGAAAAGGTTTCCTCATAATCGATGCCTTCTTTCTGAGTATACGCTTTTGCCACCAAGCGAGCTTTGTAGGTCTCAATCCTGCCATCGGGGCCCTTCTTCCTCTTGTAGATCCATTTGCAACGAATTGCTTTTAACCCGGAGGGCGGATCTACTAGAGTCCAAACTCCATTGGTCTCCATCGAGTCTATCTTAGCTCTCATGGCCTCCACCCACTTCTGGGAATCTATGTCTAACATAGCTTCCGCGTAAGTCACGGGATCCTCTTCACTAGTCAAGGCTTCCACCAGGTAGGTATCCTGGTCATAACCATATCGGACTGGTGGTCTAGATACACGGGTGGACCTTCTAGGTTGGTCATTACCTGGAACTTGTGGGACATCTCCCACTACTCGTGAGCTCTCCTCATCAAGAACTATTTCCTGGCGGTGAGTGTCCATGATGTATTGATATTCTAAGAATTGGGCGTTTCGACTGCAGAACACTTTTTGCTCACTTGGGTCATAAAATAGGTAACCCACTGAATCCTTTGGGTAGCCTATAAATAGGCAATGAATGGTTTTGGATTCCAACTTGTCTGCACTTGTCCTTTTAACGTGTGCAGGACAACCCCAAATTTTCAAGTGTCTTACACTTGGCTTCCTTCCGGTCCATAGTTCATATGGAGTTTTCAGAACTGATTTGGTTGGAACCCAATTCAACAAGTAGATAGCAGTCTCTAATGTATATCCCCAAAAGGATGTGGGTAATTCTAAGCGTACGAGAAGTGACCGGACCATGTCCAACAAGGTCCTATTCCTCCTCTCTGAAACACTGTTGAGTTGTGGTGTAGCAGGAGAAGCTAGTTGTGACACTATCCCATTGTCCTTTAAGTAGTCCCTGAATTCGTCAGAGAGATACTCACCACCTCGATCCGATCGAAGGGCCTTAATTTCTCTCCCTAACTGTTTCTCGACTTTCTGTCTGAACTCTTTGAACTTTTCAAAGGATTCAGACTTGTGTCTCATTAGGTACACGTAACCATATTGTAAAAAATCATCT